>NC_086320.1:178973503-179288920 GCF_036172605.1 Pelobates fuscus | reverse complement strand
GCTCTGTTTTGGGCCAAAACGTTGTTTTGAATCTGCCCACTGGATTGAACTTGAGTGTGGGACCATCGTTACTTTTTTGCAAATCACATTGTGAGGACTGGTCAACCTTAGGCCCGGTTGAACCCTGGAATCCAGGAGAGTGTGGTATCCATATTGGTAATTATAGTGATAGAATCTAGCCACAGTTACCCCAATATTCATATCAAATTTATTTGGAACTGATGATGAGCAATCATTTGATGTAACTATATAGGTCAAATGTGTTACTTAGTATAAAAAATATATTGCGTGAATGTGTATAATTTGAATTCAAGAAGTATCTCAAGAAATAAACTTCATGGTTTTAAAATCCCTGATTATCACATGTACTTTCCTAAACCTATAATAAGATGGCACTGTGGTAAAGGCCCAGATTGATCATAGTTCGAGTCTTGTTGAGCATTTCATTTTTTCAAGTTTAGGTTAATTTGTGCAGTGGGAAAACCACTGATTCCCAGATTCTAAACATTTTTCATTGCTGGTGAGATAAAAGACTTGTTTAAGTTTAGGCTACAGGATCCCATTTATCAGTAAGGAGTACCTAGAGCCCTCTGACCTACTCCTAAGTCACAGCTTGAGTGCAATGAGAATGCATAAGAAAATGGTTCCTTTGTTGTTTACTTCATTCCATGATGTACCCCTGCTGAATACACGAGTGCTGTGTACAAGGCATGAGCCAATACTGGCAGTTGGTCAAGTTGTTGGAGAAGCTTGGCTACCCCTGTTCTTTCATCTGTTTTTCTCCTCTGTGAAATTCTGATCAAGTCTCCCTTTGCAAACTGGTGCCTTTATCCAAACTTTTTCTCTGCAATGGCCTATCTCATGCTCCACACAAAGTAAAACATAGAATGTTCAACACTGGAAGACAGAGAGATAACTGGGCATAAATAGAATCCCAGTTAGGTATATTTCTGCTCCAAATAGCCTGTTTCAAGCTTGACAAAGTCTTTAGTTCAAACATTGAAAAAAACATGGTCAAAGGTATTTGGAGTCAGAATGTTGCACTTTATGTCTTCCATCCAATCTTTACCCGTTCTTCTTCTGTCTTGTGTATTTACATTGAAGTGGAGATGTCTCTGACTGGTGGTTCTTGGATTTCCACTGATTTAATTGCCTTCTCATCTGTTGTGGCTTATTATTTTAGTCCAATTTCCAATGGCAGTTTCAAGGATCTGTTTGTAATGTATTTTTTTAAATCAGATTAAATTTCCTTTTGTTCACACACTGGAGGCTTCCATCATACTCGGTCAGCTTTGGCCTATCCTTTTTGTAGTTTTGGAACTTCAAACTGTTCAACACATGCCATTTAAAAGCAGAAAAAGATAGCAAACCAGATCGTTGTAAACTAGTACACAGGAAACATGATGCAATCCCTCTATATTGCTACCACCATTATTAAATGGTAATTGCAGCTCCCATCGTGCTCAACAAGTATGGAAAGGTGTGACTCAGTATTGATCATTTGTGAGTAACACAGACTCAGTGCCAGAAGCTTCTGACATTCAAATTACAATTGGTTCCAGTTGTTAATCCAGCAATTGAGAATGAAACACGGTAGAAGTTGTTCACTGATGACCACAGTTAAACTACTATACATAGTTTTTCTCATCTAATAACAATGCTTTTCTCTGCTTTTCTCATCTAATAACAATGGCAATCCTTACTTCTCCCTACTGCCCCTGTTTACCTACACCAAGGGTCTCCTACTAGATTGGGCATGCCTATGATGCAGTGAGACGTCTACCTGGACAAATCCAGATGGAGGCTAGAAGAGTATACACTTTTCAGGTTATTTTTAATTTGTTTATGTATCCCCTTTGTTTAGCAAATATGTTTAGTGTGGTCTGAAAAATATAACTAAAAGTAGAAAGACACAAGACTTTCCTCCATATTGGCTCTTTGCCATAGAACATGAATGAGTGCAAGAATAGAAAAGTAAATAATGTTTCTGCTGGTTTTGTGACCTGCCTATGCCTGATCGAGAACCTAATGGCACTAAATCTTTAATATGCATTTTGAAAGGAAATAGAGCATCATAAAAAAGGTTAACACAAATGATAAATGATTTTCAATGTTTTATTCAATGTTGTAAATTCCAGAGAAGTTCAGCTTCAAAAAAAAAACCACACCCTCATCCGCAAAAAAAAAAGTACCTTTATACAACTGATAGCTGAGTTGGGCACTACGAATGCTTGTCCACTGCATTTCCCATGTTTGACAGGACCTAGTAGAAGCTCTTTATCTACTTTTCATTATTGTTACATTATCTGCTGGGGTTTATAGACCCCACATCCATTCTTGTACCAGCAATGTACCGCACTACCTGAGGCAACTGTGATGCTGCACACTGCTCTTTCTCAGCATCCTACTTTTCCATTCAAAAGCTTCCTATGCTGATAATGCCACAACTTGGTGGTAACAATTTAAACAAGTCACTAAGTGCAACAAAAAAGAGAAACAAGGTAGCAATCTGCAGTGATAATCAGTGCAGCTACCACATGTCTAGTATATAGCAAAGCAGAAAATTATACCAGGCGAACCTCAAAACAGGGGGATATCACCTTAATGTCTAGAAAAATAAAAATCTAGAACGAGGGATAGATATCCCTCTAATAGCAGTATATCAATTAGCAAAAGCAAATATGAAAAGAGTGTATAGATAGAGCAATATAGGATAAGTAAGTAGATTGCAGAGTGCATACAGGGTACCTTATTAGAAGATTAACGATTACAGGTAGAGCAGAGCTAAGGTATAGTTAACGATAGCTTATCCCCAAGTCTGTGTCTTCAAGGGCACCTAAATGTCTGCTAAATGTATACCTAATGGTGAAACCACCCAATAACAATTTGTTTTATAAAAAGACCCTAAATCTGTGCCTTCGAGGGCACCTGATAAGCTGTCAAATAGGAAAGTAGTTAAGATCTAATAGCTGCAATCTATACAGTAAGGTAAAGATTATACTTTCCCTGCTAGCCTCTATAATCAATTGTCAGGGTACCTGAGGCCTCTACCTCTAAGGGAGGTAGAGACTTGGTGGTGTATCCGTCCAGGCGAGCTGTCCTCTCCGTTCCTCGCGGTTCATCCAGTCACTTAAACACCGGCCGCGAGGAATCCACGTCCTTTTCTAGCAGGACGCTCAATACGTGACGTCATGACGCTAGCACGAGCTATCTGTCACTCAAGTGTCCGATATCCAATCGGTACTTTTCAGAGGCGTGATTTCCATCCAGAACCAGGGTATTTAAGCTTACTCCTTACTTCAGCTCATTGCCCTGTCGTGGTTCTAGCTTGTCTAGTCACTCAGTGCTCTGGTATTCTAGTTTGCTCTTTTGGTTTTGACTCGGCTCGTTGTACTACCCTGTTTCTCTGTTATCCCTTGACCCGGCTTGTCTCTCGCTTATCTGTCTTCTCGTTCCCTCGACCTCGGCTTGTCTCTGACTATTCTTTACTCTCGGTACGTTAGTCCGGCCATTCTAAGGCCCGGTATACGTACCTTTCCACTCTTTGTACTCTGCGTGTTGGATCCCTGTCCCGATCCTGACATTACGACAGGGCCAATGGATCCTGCAGGTACAAACAGTCAGCTTGGTTCTTCGGATCCCAGGTTTGACGCCATGGAACATAGGATGGATCAGATGGCTTTGGCACTACAGGCACTTTTGTCTCGTGCTAGTAATCCACCTGAGGAGACACGTACTCCTTCTATCTCTCCTGCAGTCTCAGGTCTAGAGGTAGCCACTGTAGGTGCTTCTTCCCGTATTACCCCACCAGTACGTTATGGCGGGTCACCGGAGAAGTGTCGTGGCTTTCTAAACCAGATTAGCATCCATTTCGAACTACAACCCCGCTCTTATCCTACAGATAGAGCAAAAGTTGGATTTATTATTACTCTGCTCATTGAAAAAGCTTTGAGATGGGCCAATCCTTTATGGGAGAATGATAATCCACTCGTCTATAATTATAATGCCTTTGTAGCTGCGTTTAGAAGAACTTTTGACCCTCCTGGCAGAAAGGTCAATGCAGCTAGATTAATGTTGCGCCTTAAACAGGACAATCGAACACTTGTGGATTATGCACTAGAGTTCAGATCCTTGGCGGCAGAAGTTAAGTGGAACGAACAGGCTTATATAGATGTGTTTCTGAATGGGTTATCAGATATAATTCTTGACGAGGTCGCTACTAGAGAACTCCCTGAAAATTTGGAGGATTTAATTTCTTTTATATCTCGTATTGATGAACGCTTAAGAGAGAGGCAGAACACTCGAGATAGGACCCGTAGACCCTCCTTTAAACTAGCGCCTACCTTTCAAATCTCTGAGTTCGAAGACTTACGTATTCCTGAACCTATGCAGATAGGCAGTACTCATCTCACTGAGAGGGAGAGACAGTACAGGAGAAGGGAGGGTTTATGTATGTATTGTGGAGTCAGGGGTCATTTACGCCTAAATTGTCCCAATCGTTCGGGAAACGCTCGCACCTAAGTTCCTCTAGAGGACAGGCCTTGGGTGTTTCTACTTTGTCCTCTATTCACAACTACAAGGAGCTCAGGCTTGTGTTACCCGTTTCTTTAAAGTGGGAGAAGGGAGTAGTTAAGACTATGGCACTAATCGATTCTGGAGCTGCTGAGAGCTTTATAGATCAGGGTTTTGCTGCCAAGCATGCTATTCCATCCCAGTTAAAAGAGACACCTCTGGCTGTTGAGGCCATCGATGGTAGACCGTTACTTGAGCCTGTTATTTTTCATGAGACCATACCGATTAACTTGACTGTTGGCATCCTGCATAAAGAGGATATATCCTTGATGCTCATTTCTTCTCCGTCTATTCCCATAGTTCTGGGGTACTCCTGGCTGAGGAGACACAACCCTATTATTAATTGGGAATCAGGGGAGATAGTTTCATGGGGAGAGAATTGTCAAGAAAAATGCTTGCGGAAGGTCTTACCTCTTGGGTTAACTAATACATCGAATACCTCTGACAATCCTACAGAGACACAAATTCCGCCTCAGTATCTAGATTTAAAGGCAGTATTTGACAAAAAGAAAGCCGATACCTTACCCCCACACAGGTCCTTTGATTGCAAAATTAATCTACTCCCTGGTACCATGCCTCCCAGAGGTCATGTATACCCATTATCTATAAAGGAGAACTCAGTCCTAGAGGAATATATTCACGAGAATTTAGACAAGGGATTCATCAGGAGGTCCTCCTCCCCTGCCGGGGCTGGATTTTTTTTTGTTAAAAAGAAAGATGGTTCTTTGAGACCTTGTATTGATTATCGAGGCCTGAATAAGATAACCATTAAAAATGCCTACCCGATTCCCTTGATCACCGAACTCTTCGATCGTTTGAAGGGCTCTACAATTTTCACCAAGTTAGACCTCAGAGGGGCATATAACTTGGTGAGAATCCAGCAGGGACATGAGTGGATGACGGCATTCAATACTCGATATGGCCACTATGAATATACCGTCATGCCTTTTGGGTTATGCAATGCACCAGCAGTATTCCAAGATCTGATTAATGAGGTTCTTAGGGAATTTCAGCAAGAGTGCGTCATTGTATACCTAGATGATATACTCATTCATTCTAGTGACATTGAGATTCATCACAAACAGGTCAGGAGGGTTTTGCACAAGCTTCTCCAGCATGGCTTGTACTGCAAGTTGGAGAAATGTAGCTTTGATCAAACCCAGGTAACCTTTCTCGGCTATGTGATCTCTGGGGAGGGATTTAAGATGGATCCGGATAAGCTCCAATCCATTCTAGAGTGGCCTTTACCCACAGGTCTTAAAGCCATACAGAGATTTATTGGTTTTTCCAATTATTATAGGCGCTTTATTAAGGGCTATTCTTCCATTATTGCACCTATCACTAACATGACCAAACAGGGGGCTGACACTAAGAATTGGACTACTGAAGCTCTCCTTGCGTTCAAGACTCTCAAGGAGCTTTTCGCTTCCGCTCCAATTTTAGTTCACCCTGACACTTCTCTGCCATTTTTGCTCGAGGTAGACGCATCAGAGACTGGTTTAGGTGCTGTTCTATCCCAAAGGTTGGGTGTTGATAAACCATTACATCCATGTGGATTTTTCTCTAAAAAATTGACCGGTACTGAAAGCAGGTATGACATTGGTGACAGAGAATTACTAGCGGTTATCAAGGCTTTGAAAGAATGGAGACATTTATTGGAAGGTACATTACATCCTGTTACCATCCTGACAGACCACAAAAACTTGTCTTATATCGGAGAGGCCAAGCGTCTGTCCTCCAGGCAGGCTCGTTGGTCGTTGTTTCTTACCCATTTCAATTACGTTCTGACTTACAGACCTGGGTCAAAGAATTCTAAAGCCGATGCGCTATCTCGCCAATATGAACCCTCTGCTTCAGTTGAACCACTTTTGTCTTCCATTGTCCCCAAATGCAATATTATTGCTAATACCAGTCTCAAAATTCATTCCCCGCTACTTGACCAGATCTTGAAGTCACAACATCTAGCTCCCGGAAACACTCCTGAGGGAAGAAACTTTGTTCCTCCTGAACTTCAACTGGAGCTCTTACAATGTTTTCATGAAAGTAAAATAGCTGGTCATCCTGGTATTCGCAAGACGTACTCTCTGATATCCAAGGATTTCTGGTGGCCTTCACTTCGTAAGGATATTGAGGAGTTCGTCGCAGCTTGTGAGACTTGTGCCAAGACTAAACTATCTCATGCATCCCCATGTGGCCTGCTACACCCCTTGGACATTCCTGAGAAACCTTGGTCCTGTTTGTCCATTGACTTTATCGTTGATTTGCCTGCTTCCAAAAGACAGACTGTTATTCTCACGGTGGTGGATAGATTTACCAAGATGGCTCATTTCGTGCCATTACCTAAACTTCCGACTTCCCCTGAATTGGCGGAGATTTTTGCGAGAGAAGTTTTTCGCCTACATGGGATCCCTTCAGAGATTGTTTCTGATAGAGGTTCTCAATTTGTCTCACGTTTCTGGAGATCCTTTTGTTCTCAAATGGGCATCAAATTGAACTTCTCCTCTGCCTATCACCCTCAGTCTAACGGAGCTGCTGAACGTACTAATCAAAAGATCGAACAGTATCTGCGTTGCTTTGTTTCCGAACACCAGGACGATTGGGTCGGTCTGATTCCTTGGGCGGAGTTCGCACACAATAACCTTGTTTGCGATTCAACTCGCTCTAGCCCTTTCTTCATGAACTATGGCTTTCATCCTTCGATTTTTCCTTCGGTTTCCTCTTCTCAGGGGATACCGTCGGTTGATGATCATGTCGCCAACCTGAAGAAATTATGGGATCAAACTCGACAAATTCTATTACATAGTTCCTCACTGTTCAAGAAACACGCGGACAAACATAGAAGAGCGGCTCCTGTTTTTGTTCCTGGGGATAGGGTATGGTTGAGTACTAAGAATATCCGCCTAAAAGTTCCGTCCATGAAATTTGCTCCTCGTTACATAGGTCCTTACAGGGTTCTCACTCGTATCAATCCGGTTGCGTATCGCCTTGCTCTGCCACCTGCCTTACGCATTCCTAACTCTTTTCATGTCTCCTTGTTGAAACCCCTCATTTGCAACAAATTCTCCTCTAAGGTCTCCTCGCCTCGTCCTGTTCAGGTGGAGGGTCGGGAGGAGTACGAGGTCAGCTCCATCATTGACTCCAGAATTTCAAGGGGAAAATTGCAATATCTGGTCAACTGGAGGGGATATGGTCCTGAGGAGAGGAGTTGGGTACCTCAGGAGGACGTCCATGCTTCTCGCCTTCGCAGAGCATTTCACCTTCGCTTCCCATCTCGCCCCGGTTCATTCCGCCCGGTGGGCGTATCTGAGAGGGGGGGTACTGTCAGGGTACCTGAGGCCTCTACCTCTAAGGGAGGTAGAGACTTGGTGGTGTATCCGTCCAGGCGAGCTGTCCTCTCCGTTCCTCGCGGTTCATCCAGTCACTTAAACACCGGCCGCGAGGAATCCACGTCCTTTTCTAGCAGGACGCTCAATACGTGACGTCATGACGCTAGCACGAGCTATCTGTCACTCAAGTGTCCGATATCCAATCGGTACTTTTCAGAGGCGTGATTTCCATCCAGAACCAGGGTATTTAAGCTTACTCCTTACTTCAGCTCATTGCCCTGTCGTGGTTCTAGCTTGTCTAGTCACTCAGTGCTCTGGTATTCTAGTTTGCTCTTTTGGTTTTGACTCGGCTCGTTGTACTACCCTGTTTCTCTGTTATCCCTTGACCCGGCTTGTCTCTCGCTTATCTGTCTTCTCGTTCCCTCGACCTCGGCTTGTCTCTGACTATTCTTTACTCTCGGTACGTTAGTCCGGCCATTCTAAGGCCCGGTATACGTACCTTTCCACTCTTTGTACTCTGCGTGTTGGATCCCTGTCCCGATCCTGACATCAATGTGCCAAGATAGAATAAATACGAGATGTCAGATATATATAGAGAGAGCGGCAATGTCTGTCAGCAGGGTAAGTGTTTGACTGTGTTTCGCCGGTAAGCAGCTCTTCAAGGGGGAACCCACCTCCCGGGCATTTGAGTTTAAATAGCGCGCCCTTCGGTCTGATTGGTATACCAGAATGCTAATGATGACGTCATGATAAATCGTTCATTACGGGAACGAAGGAAGTAATATGTGTATTACACTTGGTCTAACTTGAAAGAAATATATATTGTAATGGTATATAGACCAGAATTAATCTATCATGAAATTATAAACTTCTGTATTGTATTATAGACGGTGCCAACATGTTGGAGTATCCGACATCGAAATTGCTGGATGATTTTGCCTATATATTGAGCACCACAACTGCATGTTATTAGATTAATAATGCGAGTTGTTCTGCAATTTATTAATGCATTAGTGTGTGACTTGATTTTTGATTGTGTAGATGTGACTGTGGTAGAGGGGGTAATGAACTTGCACGCTTTGCAATGCCCACATATGAAAGTTCCTTTGGTTTTAGTGAGCCAGTTGGGTTTCGGAGGGATACTTGCTAGGTGGCTATGTACAAGTAGATTTGGTGATCTCCGAGCAATGAGTCCTGGGCGATTCGTTAACTGAGGTTTAAGTATAGGATTATGCAGTAATATGGGCCAATTCTTTGTCAAAATGTTAGACATAGTAGGCCAAGCACTGTTGAAAGTACCTTTACATCTCAGTGTAGATGAATTGTTTTTTCTCCTAGTAGTCCTTAAGCTAGAGGGTCTATCAATCTTTATATGCTCTTTTTAAAAGTCTATTGGGGTAGCCTAGCATTTTAAGGCGCTGTCTCAGGAGTTGACATTCCTGGTAAAATGTTAGGTCATCCAAACAGTTTCTTCTTGCTCTGAGATATTGCCCATAAGGGATGGAGTCTTTCAATTTAACAGGGTGATAACTGTCCCAATGGAGGAGGCTATTGGTAGATGTTGGTTTTCTGTACAATTGTGTAACAATTGTTCCATCCTCCATCAACAGAATCTTGAGGTCCAAAAAGATTAATTCCTTGTCATCAATGACATGTTTTAAATAGATGTCATTCACATTGAGTTCTGTGACAAACCTTTCAAAACATGGGATTGAACCAGTCCATAGAAGCAACATGTCATCAATGTATCTATACCATTTAAGAATGTAACTATGGTATGAGCTAAATTTAGAAGAATTGGTGTTATGCTGCTCACACCATCATAATGCCACAACTTCTTCAATTCTAAATGTGGAATCTGCCTCTTGAACCTATTTACCAGTCTCTACTATTTTGTCATTCTAAAGATGCTCATGGGCTGGAGTTCATCCTATGTCAATACACTCGGACATTCTAGAGATGCAAAAGTGAAGCAACTTAGATTCCCAATTTAAACCCTCACCTGTACTTGTAATATGTGTTCTGTGTTTTGCTTTTTTTAATACTGCTCTGCCTTTGTCTGCATATTTGTATCCCTCTAGTTCCCTGTGATTTGACTTGACCTGGCAATATATGTGATATTTAGTTTTTTTTATTTAGTTATTTTCTGATTATGATTTTTTTTTTCTTCTTCATTGAGTTATGTGAATCAACTCCAACCATTCTAAGGGTTGGTAATACATTATTGTCCATTTTCTTTCTGCTCTAGTACTGAGCCAAACATTAGATGTAGGATATCTTGGTACTACTGACACCACTTTTCATTCTCCTTTTTCCTCTCTGTCAGTGGCTACTTAGCAGCACTGACTATAGAATTCACTCTTAGCAAGCAGTAAGATTTTACAGACAAGGCTGGCATACTGTAGTCAAAATCTAAAATAAAATTATTCGCCATGACATGTGCTTTTTTTTTTGCACACAAAGACACAGTTAGGCAGGTGGTGATTGACATGTCCAATAGGATTTATGAAGAACTAATACACTTATTAACTTGGGATGTAGTATGTCTTCACAAGTGATAAATGGGTTAGGGGAATACAGAGGAGCCTAGGAGCTATAATAGATAATCATATCAAGGGATGTACACATGATTGAGATAGTAAATAGTTAGAAATACTAAACTATATATAGCAAGGTCTGGATTGAAGTAGACAGTAGACATGTAGTTATGAGAAAATACCAGAGAGTGATGTTATAGAAGAATAATACATAACTTTGAATAAATCTGCAAACGTCTGCACTGCTCAGGTTAGCTATCAGTACTTTGCAGAGGTAACCTATAACCTAGACAATAAGCTGTTGTTGTTATAGTTTTCAGAGCATCCATTTAAATACAGTAGAACATGTATATATATATATATTGTGTCTATATTGTTTAATTTAAAAGTATTTTCTTACTTCTTTTGTAGATTTTCAATCTGATTGACCAGTGACAAGGTAAGATTATACTTTAATTTATTTTAAAATCCCATAAATCAAGAGACTTACAGTAGTACTAAAGTTGACTATATAGATATGTACCCCATTGAGTTATATGTACCTGGTAAAGTCCATCCTCATCTGCACTTACCATTTGTGGATTATATTCTGGCTGGCCAGTGCTGCAAAAACTATCTTTGTATGTGAATGTACCAGTGTCATTGTGCACCTCAAAGGTGTGCTGTCAACACAAGAAGTCAAATCTAAGAAAAAACAAATAAATGCATAAAAGATTAATGTAATGGTGCACAAGTACAGTCCAAGCACAGTCCTAAGTTATTACAAATGTAACAGCATATACAATACATGCTTTTCAGGCTAATAGCCCTTTATCAATATAAAAACTTAAAGGGACATTCATCATAAGACAATATTTTATTAAACCACAAAGCAAACAATTTTAAACAAATGTACTAACCACAATAAAGCAAACAAAAACAAAAAAAACAATGTAATGGTAGGTAAGGTTTATGAATTTACTATAAACGTGGTGGATTGCATTTTTGGGCATGCCTCTCTAGTAGGGGGGCTTCTTCAGGCCTTACTCACCAATCTCAGTTTCAGACGAGTCTAATTATGATAGAAACAGGGCATAATTATTCAGCAGCAAGAGAGAGAAACCTGGCACCTGAGCCTGTTCTGTATAAATCACATGGATCAGACTCCCTCTCTTCTCCCCCTGTCAGGATGTTGCAAGTTAAAGAGGTCTTCCCCTTGCACATATGCAAATCTGTCAGGCATGCTCAAAGCACTTTTCTAGCATTCTTAGGGATAGTAAACCGATTGGTTAGATCAGTGCTCCCTGCAGTGGGTGTAAAAAGCTTAAGAAAGGAGAAGCAGATAAATATGGAAAAAAAATACATTTATGATTTATATGAGGAAGCCGTCAAAAGCTAAAGCTTTTGAATAAGACAATTGTTTCATGCCCCTTCATGAGAGGACATTGTTACATAGATAAAGGGCTGTGAGGCCAAAACATTTCTACTGTATATGCTGTTATATTCACAATAAATCCTGAGCAGCACTAGTGCACCATTAATCCTTTGTGACTATATCTTTGAGCCTTATGTTACACTGTATGTAGCAAGAATTGGTAATACATTGTTTCTTACTCTTAAAGGTACTGCTGTCATCTTCGTAATTTTTTTTAATGTATGTATTCATATATACTGCTATCAGGATGGTGTTGGTCAACTGTGGATAACAAGAAACTATTAGTATAATTTAAGGTTTAGCATGGTGACTAGGAATTTTGTTCCTGGTGCCTGGTTGTTTGTCAGCTCATTCACCCATACCCGAGGCAGCCAGTTGAGGAAGAATGGAGCCAGGTGGATGTAAGCAATGGATCTGGAGGGCTGAGAGATAGTGGAGCCTTGCAAATGGAAGCAATGGAGCTTGGCAGGAGAGGGAGAGTTGAGCCGGGCAGCAAGGGAGCTGTAATCTTCAAGCTCTATTTGTTCTGCAACAGAGCAAGAAAAGCAGGAATATTACAGCAGTCTAACTGGACCCCAGGGAAACTATCCACTGCAGTTCTCTTGAAGGAAGGGAGGCTGGATTGACATAAATGAAAACAAATAATAATCATTTTTGAGTGTGTGAGAGGATGTGCGTGTCTGTCAGTTTGTGTGTCTGTCAGTGAATGTTCCTGTTTAGGTTACCGGTCTCCTCCAATGTTTTTACTCACCTTTTCTTATAACGCCATACTGGTAATGTGGCAGCTGGCCCCTCCTCCATGGCTGAGATAAAGTTTTGTTAGTTTAAAAGTAGTGACTTGAGAACACTTTTTTTTATATATATATATACACATCAAACTAACAATAAGTAAAATTAAGTAAAATTATTATACTCAACCTATAAGACTCAAAAACCCAAGAAAACTCAGACAATCCTTTTTTTAATGCTACTTATGTTACATCTCAGACTTAGAAATAGAATGCAATAACAAATGAGTTTGACTGGAAACTCAAGTAAATCATAATGCTTGTAACTAAAATACAAAAGAAATGTAAAGCAATTAGAACATAGAAATATTCCTATGAAAAAAAATACAAATATATTTTCTAGATTGAATTATTAGCGATGGATAGTCAGTCTTTCCAAAAGTCAGTAGAAGGTGATGGCTGTTTTTTATACAGTTATTACTTAGGGCTATACTACACTAAATTACTTTAAAGCAATTTGTAGCAACATGGTTGGAGTCAAAGTGACATAAGTTGAAGGAACATATTTGATATAAATTTAATAAAAGAAACTAGTACTTTTGTGAAGAGTTGAGATGTTGTAATGTTCCTTTATTTGTGTGTGGTATCCTGTCAACATCGAGGGATCAGACATGTCAAACTAATTCAGCTGAGAATTAAAGAAGAAATATATACAAATAAATATAAACAATTTCCAGTCATTGATCTGAGTATGCAATGAGTTTATCTGAAATGGATATTCTGTATATTTCCATTCAGTTCATTTTGCTATTGGGCATTTGCATGCATAAGAAACAAAGTATTAATGAATAAAAAAGATAAATTGAATTTTGATGGCGAGTGAAATGATCAATTGAAGGTATGTGATAATGAAAAACATGTGATAAATACAACCAAATGTGCCATAATTTCCTAGTTAGTTAGAAGAGGATCTAATTGATGTTTTCCTAGATATAGGTATGATTAAACAGGAGGCAAGCCCAAAACTTTGCAAAGGACTGTCCTTTAACATTGTTTCTATTTTACAAATTGCAAGTGCCCCCAGGTGTCTTTATGACTAGCCCTGCTCTCTCTACCACAAATTTCACCCTTCCAAAACTCTATATTCTGTTGACTATCTTCCCCTAGGTCTCCTCATCACACTAAGTCTACCACATTTAAAACCTTTGATAATAATTAATAATGACATTAATTTAAAAATGCTAATAAAAAATAAAATAGACATTTCCATGTAGAGCTTAGCTTAAACCCTTTGCCATATGCTGGTGATATTTAAATGTCGTCAACTCCTTCTTTGCATAAATCTATGCATGCAAGGCTTTTAGAAAACATCTTGGGGATGGAGGCAAACCATAAGCTCTGGACACATTACTGCTGTATTACACATTGTTGCAAGTTTAGAGATTCTTAAATGCCCTATACTTTATTCTTCCCAATATTTTTGCAATGGATGAATGAATAAATGAAACATTACATATTTTCAAGTTTACATCAATCAATGTATAAAAATGCTGTTTTGTCCTTTCTTATGCACTAGGTATCTGTCCCAAGTTTCTAGCAAATGATACAAATTTTGAATCAAAATAGTTCAATTGTGAAGTACTTTGGTCCTGTATCAACTAACAAAAGTATCCTTCTTTTCTAATTAGAAAGTTGTGATAGCCCTTGCTGAGTCAGTCTTTGTACATTAAAAAATAATTAAAAATATATAGTTTTTGATGAAAGATGATACCTTCTTATCTACTTTGATCCCAATGCTGTATATACACAAAATGATGTTTGTTTTGCATAGCAATATACAAATCAAATTTAGCCCACTCATACCCATGCTCCAATTTCTTCGGTATAGTGCTGTTCCTAACTTAGACGGGAAAGCATTTCAGCTCCGCAAAGGGACTACAAATCTACCCCATTTCCCTCAAGTAGTACTTTGCAGTTCAAAGAATAGAGCTATATTTTAGCAGCCTTGTTTCTTCAAATTTAAATATGTTCTGCATTGAATTATTCATTGGCACCACCAAAGAGGAGTGGCTTAAGGTCACATGGGGAGTTAATGGTGCAAGGGGCATTGTTATTGGATGTATTGTTATGTGGTTAACCCTTTAGGGGGCATGTTAACATGTTTGATTTGTTTCTATGAATATACAATATTTGCTGCTGAGGACTAAAAAGAAAGAGATTAAGCATAATACTCGCCTCCATGTCCTTAATAAAATTTAATTTATCTCTGAACAGTAATATATATATATATTTGTGTGAAGGGCTCATGATGGCAAAGAGAAATAAGACCTAATAAGTGTAGGATGGTATAAAAGTAGCAAGTCGGTTGTGGTGTAATATTTAGGAATAGGCAGCATATAAAGAACTGATCAATTCTAAATTGTAGAATTAAGTCTATTCACTAAGAAGCAAAAGAAAACCGTGTAATCGATTTTAGAAATGACATACATTGCTATCACATAAATGTATATATCATATCTGTTTTGTCATACATTTATGTGATAGCAATGTATGTCATTTCTAAAATCGATTACACGGTTTTCTTTTGCTTCTTAGTGAATAGACTTAATTCTACAATTTAGAATTGATCAGTTCTTTATATGCTGCCTATTCCTAAATATTATTAAATGTAAATATGTGAAAACAGATTTACATTGTAAACATTTTGAAGGTACAATGTATGAAGCATTTCTATTTTTCCATTTTCTAATAGAGAAATTCTAGCATATGATCTAATATTATGCTTTCATTTTCCTTTTTCCTATAGCTAACTTGGTTATTTCCTCAAGCCTCTTCAAACTACGCTTAAATAGTTGTGATAAAATATTATCTGAGGCTATCACAGCCCAAAGGTACACTGACTGTTGATGATCTGTCACTAAATATACCTAGAATCCCATCTACTTGACTTAGAGCACCAGCTGCTTAAATTAGATTGTCAGGAGATTTGATAGGAAACAACGGAAGTCATTAATTACACATTAAAATACATTCATAAAACATTTGGTCTATATAATAAAACACATAACTATGTCTCACAGGTACAATGAACAGTATATGAATCTTTTTGTGTTACGTTTAGCATCTGCTCATAGATATAATTTGTGAAAACTGAGATAGATAAAATGAATGAAAATATAAATGAAATATGCTATGATATTTGTCATTGTATAAATTATTTCGGTCATTAACCCAGAGAGACCTTTAAAATGTGAGTAGGTTTAATTTATGAACATATATCTTTTGTTCGGTTAAATACTTTTATATTATCTATTATTTTAGTGGCCTATAAGATGTTCTGTTTTTGTTTATTTTTTTATTTAAATTGAGACTTGGCCAGGTGAAGCTCAAACCTGTTTTGGTCTATCTACAAATGTCCAGCTTAAACCTGAAAAACAAACAAGAGGTAAATAGACAAAAAAAAAATAATAATCTCTGTCTGTTATTCACTAAAAGCAAGATGGCAGCATTTCTACCAACTGCAACATCAAATTCATCTCGTCCCCCATGTTTGACTCTTTATCTGTCCCTCTATCAGTGCTGTCTCTCTCATCTCTCCCATGACGATATAAGATACTATTTCTCCTGTGCCTCAGACACATCAGTTCTGCAATGGATCCAAAATGAAGATTAATGTATTTGAGTAGAACAGGGACAATGGCAGCAGCTATACAACAGTGATGATGGATATGCACTAGGCTGAGGTGACAACTGTGGTTTCCCACAACCTTTTTTGCACAATCATGTTTGCAGGCCATGTGGACAGCACCACAGATAGTTTAATGAGTGCCAGGCAAAGCAGTATGAATTGTGGAAGCATGTTTACTTTGCAAATATAACAAGGCAACATCACCCTCATGCATTTATGTGACATTTGAGTGCTGATTTAAATTAGGAAGAGTGATGAAATGGTTGAGAATAAATGGAGGCAGATAGATGACTGTAAAGGGTAGCAAAAAGAGAGATGCTGATTATTAAGGAGAGAGATGACAATAGTGTAGGTGTGATATGGAAGAGAATTAGAAAACAATTGTGAGATAATATTTAGTGAAATTACAGCTGTACAAGTCAATAGGTGTTTATTATTATTTAAAATTGTCAGCAAACAGGGGGCGGAGCTAACAGAGCAGCAGAGAGGACACATTTTTCAGAGCTCCGTCTCTAACCAAAAATAACCCATAATCAACCCAGGTGTGAGCAGAAAGACCATGGGCAGAAAATCTAAAAAGGCAAAAGCTGAAAAAAGCTCGCACGGGAGGGACATCGGAGAAATGCTCCGCATGGTCCAAAATGGCGCTTCCCGATGATATATCCTCATATTCCTCGGAGGACTTCACCACAGACGTCCTGGAGGGAGCATCCTACAGGCACTCATCGGACGGCAGAAACGCACCCCTACTAACCGGGGACCCGGTCACGGATGACCAGCTCAAGGTAATGCTGGCAGAGCTCCGCAAAGATTTGGCGGCAGACATGGCTTACTATAGGAAAGCCATAGAAAGGGCCACAACAAAAATCACACAGCTGGAGGCCTGCTCAAGCACCCATGACACTAGGCTCCACAAGGTAGAACAGAAAATTACAGACCTGGTCAATTGGCAAACTACGACCAATGACAGACTGGATGCCATGGAGGACCAAAGGAGACGCTATAATCTAAAAATAAGGGGGATACCGGAGTCAGTAGCTCTTACGGACTTACCCCATTACATCAGGCGTCTCCTCGAAATCCTGCTCCCACCGAAACGCGTGAAAACTATGAAACTAGATGGCATGTTTCGGCTGCCGAAATTGCCCCGAGCACCGACAGCGGCGACGGCGGACCTCATACTGAGGTTTCAAACACTGGCCGACAAGACCTCACTTCTGACCGCAATGCGGGGAAAAATCCCCCTACTGTTCGAGGGGGCATCGTTAACAGTGTTCCCAGACCTGACCAGGAACACGATAGCCTGGCGGAAAACACTGCAACCCCTTTTTGCACCACCTTCGGTCCAGAGAAATTCCATACAGATGGGGCACTCCTCGAGCCATACTGTTCACCCATAACGAGATTTTATACAAGGCACAAGATAAACAGGAGCTCGAAACCCACCTGCAATCAACAGGCATCCTGCCAGCGGCACCGGCAATCAAACAGGGCCTGTCACAGCTGAACCCCACCAGCATCTGAGAATTCATCCCACGGAACTCCTCTGGAGCCTCTCCGGGCGGATCACTCACCTGAGGAGGCAGAGGCCAGCCACTACAAGAGGAACTCTCCTCGCCATCCCATTCCACCAACCACACAGATGAAACGGTCTACAAAGTCAGAGACTCACACTAATCGGACTCACTAACCCTCTTTAGGCACGCACATACAATACTGCAGCATTCTTTATTTTTTTTTCCTATTAGTAAATGTATGCACTGCCTCCCTCTCATAGTTTTAGTTAGTATTACCTTGTAGCTTCACACTCGCGAGGACAGCCACTCTATGAGATACAGCAGACCACACCAGAAGGCGCACAAGCACAAACGCTGTAGACATACTACACATGCCCACACGAAGAGGCAGATGCATACCATATAGAGGCACAACAAAGCCACATTAATGCACAATACCCTGACACAAACCCCCCCCCCCCCCCTTGCCGATACAGGGCAGACCACGCTGAAAGCAACCACACAGAATAACTGCAAGGGGTGCAGCCCTCAAGGGCAGACACATAGACCGCAGGGCTACATTCTCCTCACTCCCTCACAGGGCACAACTGCCACTACAACAAAGGTTTTTCCTTTTTCTATAGAGTTAAATGTATTATAAAATGTGCAAGACTACAAAAAGCCAAGTTTGTTTCAAATGTTTCTTATATCTGTGAACAATAGCTGTTGTGGCTTAATTCGCAACGATGTTACTACTATGCACACAAAAAAAAAATTGTCAGCAAATAAAATATTCTAAAATTATTACATGCAAAACATGTTATTTAATGTAAAATTTCCATCCAATATAGTAAGTTGTAAACTATAAATGATTTACTATAAATGATATCAATGTAAATTTTATACCTTCCTATAATTTACCCAATAATTTACCCTTGGTGACTAATGTATTCACTTGATAGGGTTAAAAAAGGAACATGCCTATCAAGTCATCACTTACCTATGTATCATATCAATTTATCACACCATCTGTTTGTTTGTTTTTTCATCCAAGAGGGATGAAAAAAAAGAGTTTCAGTTTGTGAAAGGTGTTATGATATCAAATCCAAGTATGTTGTGATACCACGTGTATATAGCATATGTTGCATGTTAAAACATGCCTAATGTAAGATATATAATAGTGAAAAAATGGAAACCATAGACACAATTTGTCTGTATTGACAAACTTTCAGATTGGTCGATCCAACAGACCCAATCAATTTTCAATATTTTTCCCCAGTTATCTACATATCAAATTATATTTAGCTTTTTGCAATTTTACTTGAGTAAGTTCTGATTTGAATATTTAAATACCTGGAAAAATGGAGTTACAACAAGTCACATTAAGTTTTTATGGAGATAACAGTGTTTATATAAATGCAACAGTATCCCACATCAGTGCACACATGCTTGGAATTATGAGATGCCAATAGTGTCATTTGGGGGTAATGTAACTTCCCTTTTAGTTGCTTAGTTAAGTCTGGTAAGAAAATATTTTAATCTTTGATTAAATGATTTTGCAAACAGTCTACAGATCAAAAACATATTGACTTGAGTGTGAAATTGTCATCTGTGTGACTAGTGCATGTTCACTTTAAGTCCTACAGCACAAGCTAAAACACTGACATCAGTCCACTAGTATATTTCAATACATTGTCCTAAACATTGATACATCATGACATCCTGATTATTGTGGTTAAAATTAATCAGTTTTGGGTAGTTTGATAATGAAGAGTTGTTTATCCCATTGCTATCCTCCTGGCCACACACTCTGAAACGATATTGATGATTTCTATAGCTTACAGATGGCCAGAAATATGGAATTTCTATTTAAGGAATTTTGTCATACATCAGCAAAGTTTCTGCTCAGGCTGAGCCTTCCTAAAAGCTCGGTATGCTATTGGCTGGTCACCTAAGGTCCATCAGAATACTGTTTGTCTTTTATAATTCAGCTGTTTTAGCCTATTTGACTATTTGAAAAAGGTGCATTTTGTTATTGCAACTGAATTTGCACTTCCATTTGGCTGCAGTCCAGTTTCCATTTGAAATAAGCTAAACCTACATATAACATGGGTGGTTTAGCTATTCACAAACAGCAGAATTGCCTTTCTTCTGTTGCTCAAGTTCCCATAATACAGACCAGGGGAATTGCACCCAGTTCTAATCCTCCTCCTTCTAATCACCTTAATGCTACCCAAACATTCCTTAACCATACAAAGATAGCCAGCCCTAACTTCTTCCTCCTCCCCCCCCCCCCAAAAAACAAAAAAAAAAAAACCATCCAAATATATATTATATATATATATAAATCCTTTGACAGTATTTTATTTTTTGTGGCAGGGAAATTGTTTTACAGTTTAACAGTAATTCGGGTCAAATTTGGTTGCAATCTGGTTCAGTTAATTTGAAATGAGTCTCACTGCATTAAAAATAGCAGGGATTCGTTGGCTCAGTTAATTTAGCATTCAGTTGTTAGTGAATAGATTTCACAGAGGAATTTTAACAACCGAATGCAGGAGACCTCAGCCAAATGCAATCAGACACAATTACAAAAGCAAATTTGGCATTTAGTGAATAGTTTCTCATGACTATGTGGCACCAAGTATACTGATTCAGGTAATTCTCCTAATTACAAGCAATCTAGAAGAGTGATGATTTCTGACTTGAGTAATCTGAAAACTGCAGGGATCTTTCTGCCACAATATAATATTAATTTTAAATATTAATGTTACTCCAAACAAAAAAAACTGTTTGTCATCAGAACAGCCCTATCCTCTTTTCCCCAAAAAATAAAAAATCGGGGGGCAGGGCCTGACCATCATGGTGGAGGGTCATGCTTCTCTGGAGCTCCTCTCCTATGTTGCCTAAAACTGCAGTTTTTCAGCTCACATCAGCCTCAAGGAGAAAGACCAGAGCGACATACCAAATTCTAAACCCAATGGTGACCCACTGTAGGGTTCCAAAGCTTGAGTAATGCACCTGCTGCATGGCACTGATCATGCGGCATAGTGCGCACCAGTCAAGGGAGGCCGATCCCCAGAGCTGGGGGTGCCCAAGGGCAATAAACACTGAGCAGAAGTCCCGTAACTCCCCCTGATCCCCTTGGACCTGCAGGGGTAATCCCGGTCCACCCTCTGGAGGCTACCCTGACCTGCTTGGTGCTCGAAGCGTCACCACTACTCTTGAAATCTCAGCGACTTAACCAAAATGGCCCCGACACCACAGAGAGGAAACTCGATATCATGTCCAGGCTGGAGAGGATCTTTGATGATTTATGACGAAAGGTGGAGAAAAAGCTGTACCAAGCTGTCATGAGCAAATCCTGTGAACACTCACAGCAAAAGCTGACTCCAAGCCGACAGTACAAGTTCGCTGCTGAAGCAGCACATCTGGCCCCAACATGTGTGAGAAGAGAAATGTGCCCCGTTACAATGCTGAGCAACACACAAAAAGGTACTGTGATCCAGTGCAGTGACTACTCAACAGTTGGAGGTCCTGAAGGAATCCAACCTCAAGCTATATGGCTCAGCTAGCCCAAACCAGTCAAGGCTCAGAGGCCTGAATTTCATCCCGCAGTTATGGGACTTTGTTATACCCCTAGATTGTGTGGGCTAATTTGAGCCCTGAGGCTACATCAGGTAGAGGGCCTCATTATATCCTCACAATGTTTATATGGGGGATTACCTGCAACACTGCCTATTTTTCTATCACCTTATGTTTTATTTCAATGTGTCTCAAGTGTATCTTTTATTTTATCTCTGGCCTTGCATCTATTCATTTTCCTCACCATGCCACCCTTCAGGAGAACTCATCTTGATCTCTCTTGTTGGCATCAGCTTGACATTGTTATTATAAAAAAATTGCAGTTTTACTTGTCCTGTGTACTGAAATTGAAGATTATACTAGCTTTAGTGTACTAATAATCTTAATTTTAGTAATGACAGGAGGCGAATATTTGCATATCTTTCTTTACTGAAAACTCCAGCAGCATAGAAACAGTAACAACCAATCAGAGAAAAGATATGCTTCCCATAAAAGGGTCTGTCTATGACATCATTTCCTCTTTCTTTGAGGCGAAAAAGGGTAACAGTCAATACATAAAATATCAATACGGATAACAATTCAACAATATATAACGATAAAGAACTTTGGTAGATCCATGAAGTGACGGAGTGGAAGACGATTCTTCGTCCCATAAATTGGATATTCACGTTGAAAGAAAAAGAAAAAGGTGAAAGGTTTCTGACGTGGCAACGTGTCCGCATATCATAACCAAATGTATAACTGAGCCATAATGTAAATTAAGATGTGAAAACTTAAACCTAAGACATCAAAGTATTATACTTAAACCTAGGTCATCAAACAGAACGTGAGAAGCATAACCATTAAATCAAAGGAAAAACTTATAATATATATAATCCATGCATAGCAATGAACAAAGCAAACAAAACATATGCTAACATATACGGTAATAACCTGCATGCTTACCTGAACACTAGGACGGAAACCTGAAGAAAAACAAAGTAATCTGGGGGGGAAAGAAAAAACCCTAGGGCGGGAAATATTCGCCTCCTGTCATTACTAAAATTAAGATTATTAGTACACTAAAGCTAGTATAATCTTCAATTTTACCACATGACAGGAGGCTTCATATTTGCATTTTTAAAGCTTAGAATTGACCAGTGTGAAGGAAGTATGAGATGTTTGCTGAAACAGAGCGTTCTAAACGTACCCTCTCGCGCTCAAACTGCGCATCGTGTAGTGTCGGTTTGGGAAGCGTCGGCCGAAAAAGGACTTGTGGGGCCACCGCTCCCTTGACCGAGTGGGCTCCGAAAAGGTTCGACGCCCGCCAGGTGCAATAGCCAGCGGCTCCATCTGGCCAGTGTAGCGGTAGGCACCTCTCCATGAGGTTCCACGTAAGAAGTCAGGAGTAGACCCGTTGCATGAATACAAAGGGGGAATGATTTCGGTATACTCCATTAGCGTTCCGACCACACCTAGTTTGGTGTCTGACACAAAGTATGGGTATGACACCGAAGATGAACTGGACTTAGTTCGTCTCGATATGGTAAAGGTAATCCCATCTGGTGTCATAGAGAAAACCATTCATATCGAAAGCCCTAACGTCCGTCACCCGTCTAAATAAGACGAGGCATAACAAGAGGGCTAGTTTGGCTGAAAGTTGTTTCCGTGACAAGTAAGGATCGTCCTGTTATTCCCTCAAGGAATCACAGCACCACGTCCACCTGCCAGAGGTGTGAATACTTGGGTGCCGGGTCTCGATAATTCGGCACTCCGTAGTAGTCGACAACCCCGTGGATCCTGACCTACTGGTCCGCCCTGTACCGGAACGTGCGCCACCGATATGGCGGATCCGATCACGTTGAGGGATCGATATGACCGCCCCACGAGACCAGGAGTGACAGATAGTAAGGATCAGCGTGACAGGTGCGGTAAAGGGGTCGGAATCCCTTTCCACCCACCAATCACTCCAGGCCGACCAGGCAGAAATATAGCATTTCCTGGAGTCGGGAGCCTACGAGCCCCATAGGATTCAGTTGATGCAATAGGTCGTGGACTGACCAGGAGCCCCTGAAACCGTCCAGGCCACTAGTGCCAGTTGTCCTTCCCTGACAAGGGAGTGAGCTTCCCCTCGCGGTCCCGTCGGAAGAAGAGGAAAGTCAGGGAGTAGTAGACGGTCTTCGCGAGATATCCCCAGGCGATCCGAGAACCGCGGTTGATCTGCCCGAGGGGCGTCATGAGCAGGAGCGATATCTTGTGGGTACGTGTGTATCGAAGCACCCTTGCTATTGTGGAGAACGGCTGGGACACGTTTGTAGGGTACATCCACCGCTTCGCATCCGGAGGAAGAGTCAAGGACCGTTCAGCCAATTCAAGTTTGTATGTGAAATAATCACCATCGAAATTCCATCCTCATTTCTGCTGACAGTGAGATCCAGTGGTCGTAAGAGTGGCCGGTGCGTACGTATCTCGCCATCAGCTGTTGCATGGCCTGTAGTGTAGTGGGCCAGGGAATATCGCTTGTATGAAGGAGGAGAGGAATCCCTCAATCCGGCGAGTATCCCGAGAGGAATCGTATCCAACCTTAGAGTGAGTCTGACCTCTATCATTATAGAGGCGATCTTTGCCCTAGACCGACGCGGAACGTGGTTCTCCAAGCCGATGTCGAAACCGAGGAATTGGCCCAACTCAGATGGAGAAGCGATCTTTGTTTGTGTACTACCCAATGTGTAAACCAGTAGTTATCGCTTAGGAGGTCTTGTAGAAGATGAATATCCCCCATCTTGAAGTGTTTGTATACCACGTAGGAGTTCCATTGATGTAGCCTCCTGGCTTCTGCTTGACCAGGAAAACATTAGCTGAGGGAGCCTTCCCCTCCGGTGCATCTTGGAGTGCGTCCTTCTTGAAAAAGGTCGTGGATTTCTTGGTCCACGAGGCGTTCCAGTTCCGCCAGCATGTGTAATGGGGGCGAAAGGGCGACCTGAACGGCTGTGATAAACAAATTCTATGACATAGCCTTGTAGTGTCTGGAGAACCCCGGTGACTTTGGTAATCGTCTCCCAATTCCGTAAAACAGAGAGAGGCTGTCGGTCGTAAAAATTGGAAACAGTTAGCTACGTAGGTCGACTCACTAGAGAGAAGCGAGTAAGAAAATATATGAGGACTGTGTATACGATCTGGAACCTGTCGCCCAGAAGCGGCTGGCGGTTCGGTTCCGCTACCGACCAGTCCTCCCAAAAACATCTTTCCCCGTAGGGAAGACTTGAATAGATTTATGTGCTCCTTGAGTTCTGCCATGAACAATACGCCAAATAGTAGGCCTTGTGCTTTTGGGCCGAATTCTTGTCGTTCCTAAGTCCCATACTGTGTTGTTGACGCGCACCAGAACAGAATTGTGTCTGTCGCCGCATAGTACGTCATCTATTGAGCTCGGGCGCAACTACCACTTTGTCTGGTAGCAGTGGTCTGGGGTATTTGGCCTTGAAGCGTGCGCATACCTCCATCCCCAGAAGGTTGCGCAGCCAATAGTGTTCATCCAGGAACGGTCCGTCTTTGGCCACTCTGGTGTAGTGCCGCTATTGCTATCTCTGCCTTGGCCGCTGTCACAGAGTCAGATTTCCTTAACGTACTTCGAGGAAGTGTCCTCCATCAAGCGGTGTGGGGCAGAGCCCATAACAGAACCTTCTCCACTGAGGCCGCTACAGCGGCGTTTGTCATTGTCTAGAAATCTTGGGAAGGTCGAGTGTCCACCATGGCTCATTCCCGTCCTGTTTGGAGACAGTGGTAGTCAGTGGGAGTAGTGTTTGAGGATCAGCACGTAGCGGTGCTAGACTCCTGGTAGAACTGGGCATCACCCGGGTAAAATGGTTTGAGAGTATGAATACCTGTGCCACGGGTAGAGGGTTCACCTCTATTAGTTCAATCTGGCTCCTGAGAGCCGCGGGGCAGGCGCGACTGACTGGTAGTGGTGTTTGGTCAGGTTAGCCGGGTCCACCACAAATGTACGCCAGAGCTGAATGTACGGTATTAAATTATACAGGCTGATTATAGAGGCGCGTGGGGCCCGTTTCCATAAGGTCTGCAACCGCAGGACCCACGTCTGTTCGGTTGGGTTCATCCCAGGTGGTGTGCCATGGTAACCCAGAGGACACCCACATCAAGGTAATGGTCTGTCAGTGACCTCGCATGCATATCTGGGGGGTCACCCCAGGTGGTGTGCCATGAAAAAGTACCCAGAGGACACCCACATCATAATTATTGGTACCTTGCAAGTATTGCATGCATATCTGGGGGTCACCCCAGGTGGTGTGCCATGTAAAAAATAACCCAGAGGACACCCACGTTCAATATGTACACTAGGCACCGTAAATATACATATATGTCTCCCTGTGAAGGGTGCTACGCAGTACATTCAGTTTCCTTAGTGGTCCTGCCGTCAAACCGTATCCAGCATGGTACTGTTGCTTTAAAATAACTGAGAGGCAGTGAGAGGGCTGTATATGCACGTAGTCAGTGAAATCAGGGCTGTATGTGTTTATCTCTTGAAAAATACAGGCCCTTGTGCACATCATCGGGGTTCACCCCGGGTGGTGTGCCGTGGCAATCAGAGGACAACCACATCAATTGAAATGGGCCGTCAGCGCCCTTGCATGCATATCTGGGGGGTCACCCCAGGTGGTGTGCCATGAAAAGTACCCAGAGGACACCCACATAAAGTTTGCACCCTTGGGTACAGTAATGTAATATAACCCTGTGCCGGGTAATCAGTATAATATTCCCTTTGAAGGGTATAGCAGGATGTGATCCCCTGAGGGGAAATAACGTTGCATCTGTCCCTGCAGGGACCAGCGAGGCAGTATGTCAGTTAAGGTATGTATATATATATAGTACAGCCTTCATACCAAAGAAACTCAATTGTGCCTGCCCCAAACTTAAATTTGTACCTTATAAACTGGAATATAGGTAAAATAGGACACCTTATTAAACTAATTGATTACATTTTAACATAGATAATGAATGTTATATACAAATATTTGATAAAAGGTCCTTATATATGTATCCTGCTTTATTGCCAGTAAAAGACCTTGTTGGTATGGGAAACATGAGATACATCTAAAAAAAAAAAAATAGTTTCACTTAATCCCATTTAAGCCTTCTAATTAAAACCATTGAGTATTTGATGTGTGCCCCTAATGGGGTTCGAAGTTGCATATAGCTAAAATAGCTCTGTTTGCTTGCAGGCAAACAGCATGTCACCTAAACCATCCCTGCTGAGACTAAGAAGAGGGGGGGTCCCTGAGGGGGGGTCCCCCAATTACGTTGCGGCGATCGGGTGATTCCCGAACCGCCGAGTGCAAGGAGATGCGGCCGTCGCGGGTCTCGCGAGCCGCGAGAACCAAGATGGCCGCCGGCCGTGTGAGTGAAAGCTACCCGCTCGCGGCTGCGAGCGGGGAGGGAAAAAAGGCAGCGAACGAAATTCTAACCCCGGCTACCCTCCACCCGTCCCCACCCAGCCCCCTGTGTCAATAAGGGCAGGTCCGCGCGGCGAACGCGGCACGAACAGCCGTGACGCCCGCGGACTGTCAGCCCGAAAAAGCAAAGTAACAGGGTGACTGGGTAAGAGAAAAACAGGAGGGGGACAGGTATAGGTAGATAGGGGTGAATAAGAAAAAACCAGAAATAATACAATAAGAAAAATAAGAAAAAAGACAGTAATACTACAATAACAAAATAAGAAAAAACAGCAATAATACAATAAAAGACAATATAATATAGACAATAATAGACAATGTATAATAATAAAGCCAATATATAATAATATAGACAATAATATACATAAACCAGAGAGGTAAAATTACTCTGACCTGTTGATGGCTGGAGCAGCAAAGAAAGCGGAAATTATGTCATAGACAGACCCTTTTATGGGGAGCATATCTTTTCTCTGATTGGTTGTTACTGTTTCTATGCTGCTGGAGTTTTCAGTAAAGAAAGATATGCAAATATGAAGCCTCCTGTCATGTGGTAAAATTTGATTACATTTCCGGATATTCTGACATGACTGTAACTATGATGTTATTTGATATGCACAACATAAATAAAGAATTATAAAAAAAATAAAAAAAAAAGACATCTAAATTTTAGCTTGGGGCTGTCTGTTGTCCAGTATGCTTTGTCTCCTGATAGAACATGACAAACATGCACCGAACTTACATTAGCCAGCAATGATCTGACAATGATTTTGCTGGAGATTAAGTTACACCTCCAACAGCAGAGGGGTTAAAATCTGTATGTGCAGCATTTCATAGCAAAATTCTGCAAATACAGACTGGAAAAATAACCCCACAGAAATGAGTATGTAAAGTAAATAACACAGTACACATATTTGTAAGAATTTAAAAATAAAAAGTGACTATTTGGGTAGATAATATGTTCTTTGATTGAGCAAAAACATGTTTTTTTTAAGATATACTGCTGTGATATTCTTAGGCAGCACATTTTCAGAATTCAAGTTGAAAGGTAAAATAAATAGCAGCATGAATTTTAAATGGACTTTTGATAATAGCTTTTGTTTGGATAAACCACTCTTCAGTTGTAAAATTACTGTTGAACATTTTTAATATTGTTCTGGATCAAGCATGTCAAACTCAAAGGCTAACACAGGCCAAATAAACAAGGTTTAAGTTTATATGGGCTGTAAAAAAAAACGAAAATTTCAGATTTCATAGAAACTTAGTTTTTTTTTTTAGAAAAATACAGTATGAAAAAAAGTTGCCTAACTGACACTGGATGTCCTCACACTCTTAGGGTTTCAAAGTAAACAAAAGAACACATTTATTTTAAGGAGACGTGCATTTGCATATAACCCATGTTTCAGTTCAACTACCTTGACATATTCAGAAATGTTTGGTAATGGGGCTGAAATGGTGAATGTATGCGGTTTCACAGCTTTAAAAAACTAATTACGTTATCTTGTTTATTTTGAAGTCCTATGAGTATGTTCTTTACTTTGGCGGAGATCATCAAACTTAAAGGGAATCTTCCTCCCACCCACCAATCCCCAGTTACTGAAGGGGTGAAAACAATATCCTCTAATACCCTCCCCAAATGAATTCACTGCCCCCCTCCCACCACTCTAATACGCTCCCCTACTCCCTACCCCAATTTAATGCACTGCCCCCTCCCTCCCTCAAATTAATACACTGCCCCCCTACTCAATTTAATACACATGCCCTCTCCCTCCCTCAAATTAATACAGTGCCCCATCCCTCAATTTAATACACTGCTTACTCCCTCCAATTAATACACTGCCACCCTCCCCAATTTAACCCTCCAAGCCCCTCTTCCCCTACCTTAACCCCTTAAGGACACATGACGTGTGTGACATGTCATGATTCCCTTTTATTCCAGAAGTTTGGTCCTTAAGGGGTTAAGATAAGCCGCCTGTCCTCCAGTTCCAGCCTTGCTCTTCTCTGCTCAAGCAGGCGAGACACTCCTCTGGCATTGCGAGCAGGAGAAAAGGGGGAGTGGCTGGCCTGTGGGAGCAGGCAATTGGGTGTGGGTGGGAAGACAAGAATCAGACAGGAAATATCTTTCCTGTCTTGCGGCTGCTCGAAGCCACAACACAAAGTGGCCCTAGGGCAGGTGGGCTGCATATATATCCATTGGGGGCCGCAAGATTGACATGCTTGTTCTAAATGTTTAGTGGATTCCATAAGCTTCAATTTCCAACTCTGACTGATTGTTAGTCTCAAAATATAGTGGGAAGGTTGAAACATAAGTGTGAGCCTGGAAAAAAGGATTGCAGATTCATTGTGCGAACAGTCTTCATTTTTAAGTGGACATTTTTACACTAATCTAAAGCACACAAATGCTCCAGAAAACTCAAAATTCTTTCAAATCAATATCAGTATACCTGCTTGCCACTTTTTAATTGTATGCAGGAGTCATCCGGCTCTGTGGTTGGCAGCTTGCAGTGACCAAAACATGATGCCTCATGCAAGCTTACTTTCACAGGGAGGGGACATTTCACATCATGGGCAGTGGTGTATTCTGGTTTTGTGCTTCCCTAGGCATGACAAAATAAGGCAGCACCCCACCACCCCTTCCAAATTTATTTTCCTGACAGACACACGCCCTCACTGATGCATACACAGACATACACTAACTTACAGATACACAGTCGTTGTCACACACACTGTTTAACCAACACACACTTTCACTGAAACGTACACATTTACAGACATATGCACTCACTCATTCACAGTTACACACACACTCACATTCACCGACAGACACACATAAACACTAACTGACAGGCACATACACACTCACTGACAAGACACACATGCATTTTCACTGACAGACGCACACTCACTCAGTGTCACACACACACATACACTGGAACACACATATATTTACTGACAGATAAACACTCACTGACAGGCATATATACACTCAGTGTCAGACCCACACATTCACTGACAGACACACAATCTCAGTGACAGACACGGATACACACACTGACACATGCATATACACACTGACAAACACACATACATACACACTGACAAACACAGCCAGAGTGACGTCATATTCTGGTCCGGCATCACGGCGGGTTGCGCGAGGGAGCTGAGAAGGAAGAGCTCAAGGGAGAGCGCTCCCTCGCCGTCCGCAACATCAGGAGATGTTGCCAGGGCGTTTGGGGGGGGTGGCTTTTTTGGCAAATGCCTTGTCATCCTCGTGCCAAATACAGCGCTGATCATGGGAGGGGACCTTTCACATCATGTCCTCTAGGGAGCAGAGCAGTCATCATCACTGTGTCCTCTTGAGTCCAGAATCAACTGTGTCTTGCTTCATTGTCGCGGGAGATAGGTGTGAAGCAATGCAGTGTTTATATGATATATATTTGGGCCATGTCCGTTTTAATCTGTGGGATTGTTTTTTTTTTTTTATTTATTTTTTACAGACCCTCATTTTCGAAGACTTTATATTTCAAGGTATGCATATAGTGAAATACACCATCATGTTTCTTGAACAATAATAATAGGGAAAAGGTTTAGTGAGAAGTAATTAATAGTTTAAATAATCTATATTTGAAGGGATTTGCAAACTGCATAGATGGACAAGGTGACACATTCTCAATGTAGCAATGGAGCAGTCAGTAAAAACTGGAGTGGACTCCTGTGGTGGTCTGCCCCCATCTTAACCCCACAATGTAAATCATGTGAATTATAAAACAGCAGAAAATCTATGAACTGTAGTGAGTCACGGTATTTCCTATTACATTTTAAATAATGAAGCATTTTATAATATTTTGTACACATACCTAATTGTTATTTAGAAAGCCAAAATTTGTATTTATATATTTGCAGTCTTATTTTGACATGTTTTAATATTAATTTAATCTAGTCTTATAATCATATTTTGCTTTAATATTTTCATTTTTGTGAAAATGAAATTACTTATTAAGTTTCAATCTCCAAAGCATTTTAAAATGTAATTACTCATGATTTAGGACAGGGTTTCTCAATCTTTTTATTATTAAATATAACTGATTAGTGATTGTTAAATATTGTTGCATACATTTACGGTCTTTTTTTTAACGTATGGTTCTAATTACTTGAGGGGTGGGTTATGCTAATTGGGAAATACAAAACCACACCTTAATGTTTTTATATATGTGTGCATATATAGTTTGTATATTGAAATAATTGGAAGGACACCTAACCAGAGGCTATCATAGAGGTAGCCAGTGGGTTGTTGTAGATATGCCCTGAAAACTCTCCAAAGCGGGGAATAACCCACAATTATTGAACGTAGAAAAAGAGAAAAGAGACCTAAGTCCCTATTAGGAGAGTTATGGAATGAAGAGGTCCCTACCTTTAATAAATCTAAGATAATAAGTTAAAAAGGACAGGAGGGGACCAAACAGGGATAATTGGAACCAGTCTAGACCATTAATATATGGTGAGTGAAAAAGGTAGATGATATTTGGAAGGGGAGGGGGTGGGAGCCAGAGAAATAAGGGAGACAGTTCTCCTTGGAATAACCAATACCCCAATGGCTCACCTTGAGTCCCAAATCCCCACACCTAAAGGGGGCACACTGCCTGCCCTGTATATCTCATCACTGTAGAGAAAACCATAAGTGTCTACCTAAAAACTCAATATCCTATCCAACTACACAGCTGAAGATCAGGATCTCGTGACCTGGTTCCATACGAAAGGGAAGGAGGTTAACCAGGGGTGGAGGGAGAAGGAGACCAGAGGAAACATAAGAAAATTCCCTTCCTTGGAGGGATTAAGGGATTCCCAATAATCCACCCAGAGTCCAAAGTATCCCAGTTGTACACACTAAAAGAGCACACTGAACCTTGCCCTGTATACCTCAGCACTCTGGACGAACCCGAGAGTGCCTACCTTCAACCCTGATGCCCTTCCTGTCCTAGTAGCAACGAACACACACTTAAAGAAACCACTCCATAGTGCTACCTAAATCAATAGTGCTACCTAAGGTGAAGAAAAGAAAATTAATAAATTAAAATTCTAACTCGACGCGCGTTTCGGCGTTCTAGCACGCCGTCGTCAGGAGTAATGAGCTTCAGTGTAACAAAGTTTCCTTTTATATGTTGTGTGGCAATCCTTCAACAGATCGTTAGCCGGTGTGGTTCGTCACATGTGACGGGAGTTGAGCTCCGTGATTGGTCAGGAGCTCCCCCTTATTCCGATTGGACGGGGGGCGTGGCGACCGGTCACCAGAACTCAGCATCCACGTGGGGAACGAAAAAGGTTTGCCGCAATTAGGGGGAGTGGTTTCGTGACGTGATTGTCACTGTCCATATTAACCCATGCGGTAGACCAAGAAGGTTGCCAATACACAACTATCTCATAGTGTTCTCTCCCCTACTGATCAGAGGGACGGGAGACAGCTCAAAACAACTCGAAACAGTCCTATTCTCATTTGATGATGAGGGGATAGGAGAATGTCACTATGGGCCGGGTTTAAAGGGATGAGAGTCTCGATGTTATTGTGGTCGATGTAGTTAGGGCTTAAGGTATACCTGTAGTACAATATGATGGTTAAAGTTCCGAAAAGGTAATGGGTGAACAAAACAGTCACCCTAATTGTATAGAAGGGGAATATTACCATCCATGGATACAATGGTGAACCCTTATCCCATAACCCAGAACTCTGGTTATCGATTGACCACTCAAAACAGTCCTATTCTCATTTGATGATGAGGGGATAGGAGAATGACACTATGGGCCGGATTTAAAGGGATGAGAGTCTCGATGTTGTTGTGGGTTTAAGGTGCTTCGAAATTCAATATAGTGGTTTTTAAATCCTTATGGGTGCATAATACAGCCTAATTATATAAACGGATATTGCCACTTATGAATTCAGCTGGTAAACCACCTTATCTCATAGCAAAGAGACTCAGATGTAGTTATGGCTTAAGGTGCACCTGTAATACAATGTGATGGTTTAAGTTCCATAAAGGTCGTGGGTGAGCAAGACAGTCACCTTAATTATATAAAGAGGAAATATTACCATCCATGAATACAATGGTGAACCCTTATCCCATAACCCAAATCCCTGGTTACAGAAGAACATACTATAAATAAAATATATATAACTTATATACAAAGAATGGGAGGGGTTTCCCTTAAATTGTGTAACATCTTAAAAATGGAGAAGTCACAGGAATGCGGTGAATGAGAATCCCTCATTGAGCCCTATGGGTGAGAGGGTTTTAAGTCTGTGAATCCAATAGGATTCGCGTTGTCTCAGTTTAGTGTCCCAATCACCTCTTCTCTGAGTCCGTGGGATATGTTCAATACCCATAAATTTCAATTTTTTTGAGGAATTGAGGTGATGTATTTTTAGATGGCGGGATATCGGAGTTTCTATAGGTCTCCTGACGGAATTAACATGTTCCCTAATACGTTTCCTAAAGGGTCTAAACGTTTTCCCTACGTATTTTATGCCACAGGAACAAGTTAATAAATAGATGACACCTTCCGTACTGCAGTTGAAAAATGATCGAACTTTAGATGTGTCTACATTGTTACTGTCAGTAAATGTCTTAGAGTTTTTGTCTATAAAGTCACATGCACTGCAGTGGCCACATTTAAAGGTGCCCTTAGGTAGATAGTTTGATAGATTGTAACAATGCAATGTTTTGTGGACAAAGACCCGGGACATACTTGAAAACGAGAGAAATCTCAATTTATCCATCCTGGTAAAATATTTTATAAATAAATAAATATTTTGCAACCTCAACTAATATCTCTCTTATATATAAAACCTGAATGTAAAAAATATGTTGAGTAGTAATGTTTCATGCTCTAGGTTGTATAATGCAGATATAATTCTAATGATGAAATAAAGAAATTAATATTATTTCTAAAATTTATATTTCTAAAATTTCCTCTGTGTAATTGTATTTAGTTATGCAGTGATATGACATCATACTCACTGCATTTATGTTCACCAGCTCTTAGCTCATTAACGTGTGGTTTTGCATTTCCTAATTAGCATAAGCCTCCCCTCAAGTAATTAGTTGGATTGGATTTCTCATTGGACACAATTTAAAAAAAAACATCACTAGAAGCGCTCACTAAAATGAAAAACAGACATGTATTTGGCACAAGTTCAAATAGTTGGAAATAAGGCAAATAAAATCACTGGGTCCTTAGATATAGGAATATCTCATACACTTAATGTGCCCTTTAAAATGTGCCTCTAAACCTGATACAAGAGAAACTGCACCCCACTACCAAACTCTACACAAACTTTTTATAAAAACAACATTATCTCCATCTAAAAGGTTACTGTCAAATGTATTGGTGACTATGAAAAGACAAAAAAACTTCTTATTAGATAAAGGGCTCATTATGCATAAAGAGACACTCATCGAAATAGGGTGTTTAGTGTTAAGAGGATTAAAAGCTTGAGAAGAGTTAATGTTTTGGCATAAGAAGTGTTTAGCGTTATTGGGTTTGGGTCAGAGTGGGGTTAAATTTAGTTTTGGGCTCACAACCGCAGAGCAAAAGGAGGGAACACTCCTGAGAGACTGCCGCGACGTCGGTGGGGATGCAACAGCAAGCACATCACCGAGAAGGCATCAAGTGGAACCCCTACACCGACTGCACCCACCTGCCGATCCACTGTGAACTGGGTAAGCACGCAGCAAGCAACATGGCAGCAGGACACTGCACACCAAGATCACAGAATAGATTGACCCATACAACACACCAGTGGCATAGGGTGAAAGAACGCAGCCCAACTGCCAGCTTGGACGCGAAACAGGACTTTGGACGCTCCCTCACTACTATGATAGACTGTAAGCCTGGAGTCATGTTTGCCTTTTTACTTTCTCTACCTGGGCCTGACCTCTTACTTAATTTTGATTCAGCAATGTTACCCTATGTGATATGCAAGATTCAGCAATGTTACCCTATGTGATAGGCCAGATTCAGCAATGTTACCCTATGTGATATGCAAGATTCAGCAATGTTACCCTATGTGATATGCAAGATTCAGCAATGTTACCCTATGTGATAGGCCAGATTCAGCAATGTTACCCTATGTGATAGGCAATTTTCAGCAATGTTACCCTATGTGATATGCAAGATTCAGCAATGTTACCCTATGTGATAGGCCAGATTCAGCAATGTTACCCTATGTGATTTGCAAGATTCAGCAATGTTACCCTATGTGATATGCAAGATTCAGCAATGTTACCCTATGTGATAGGCAAGATTCAGCAATGTTACCCTATGTGATAGGCAAGATTCAGCAATGTTACCCTATGTGATAGGCAATTTTCAGCAATGTTACCCTATGTGATATGCAAGATTCAGCAATGTTACCCTATGTGATAGGCCAGATTCAGCAATGTTACCCTATGTGATATGCAAGATTCAGCAATGTTACCCTATGTGATATGCAAGATTCAGCAATGTTACCCTATGTGATAGGCAAGATTCAGCAATGTTACCCTATGTGATAGGCAAGATTCAGCAATGTTACCCTATGTGATAGGCAAGACTCAGTAATGTTACCCTATGAGATATGCAAGATTCAGCAATGTTACCCTATGTGATAGGCAAGATTCAGCAATGTTAACCTATGTGATCGGCAAGATTCAGCAATGTTACCCTATGTGATATGCAAGATTCAGCAATGTTACCCTATGTGATATGCAAGATTCAGCAATGTATATTGATCTCATTAATCTAAAAATGTGCCTTGACAAACGAATGCCACGACTGGTACTGCAAATGTCTACCAATTTTTCTTGATGTCGCTGTTGTGGCGCACCAAGGCTTTCTGTTAATTTTGTGCACAACAAAAATAAAGAATTAAAAAAAAAAAAAAAAAAATTAGTTTTGGGGTACATGGAATGTTGAGCCTTGGGCCTTGGCATTCATGTGGATGTTGCTTTGACACGTAACATCTATGTAGAGATTGTTGCAGACCATATGCAACCCTATCTGGCAATGGTGTTCCCTGATGACAATGGCCTATTTCAACAACATAATGCATCCTTGCACACTGCAAAAATTTGGTTTGAGGAACATGACAAAGAGGTCAAAGTGTTGGCTTGGCCCCCAAATTCCTTAGATCTTGTGCTGGAACAACAAATCCAATTCATAGAGGCCCGACCTTGCCACTTGCAGGACTTAAATTATCGGTCTTGGTGACAGATACCACAGGACATGTACAGAGGTCTTTTGGAGTCCATGTATTAATGCATCAGAGCTGTTTTGGCAACACAAGAGGGGCCTACTTGATTTTAGACTGGTGGTTTTAATGTTGTGGCTGATCAGTTTTTAAATGCTAAGATGCTAAAAATGTTTAGATGTGTTATGTTTTCAATGTCCAGTTACTAAATTCATTAAAATCTATTTCTTTATGGAGAAAATATGGGTAACACTCAGTGCCTTAGAATTCTCTGCATGCAGGTACCTGAAATGTAAATCCAGCCCTGGTACTCACACCAAATATAATACCACACCAAATATATAAATATAATAGATTTCACGGCACGTACATTAAAATGCTTCTGGTACTAAACAAATGGGAAATGTATCAGATTTCAGATGAAGGCAATTGTACTGTGTATGGGTACTTAATTAGACACATGGAAAAGGGCATCTGAGCACTTCAACAAATGATACATTTTCAAACATATGTCAGAACAAAGTGATATTAATTTTGTTGGATAATCAGTAAGGAAGTTATCATATGTTTCCTTATCTTGAAAGGTAAACAAACATAAAGTGGAGTATGATATAAAAAAGAGAAAGGCTGAAAAAAAGGGATTACAGACGGGTCCTCCCAATCATCAGTCTCAATACCCCTGAGTAAAGTTGTTCATAGTAATGGCTAGGAATTGCCAGTGTAGAACATACATGAAAAATATGAAAAATAATACATTTTTATTAGTCCCTTCTAGGGAAGATAAACACGACACAATTTAAAATTAAAAGTGTATATACAGTGAACAAATGTGAAAGAGTAGGAATCCTCTGTCAAATGCTGGCCTCACAATATACCTTGTTGTCAAAAATAATTGCAACAATGTTTCAGACGCTAAAAGTAGCTATTGATGTGTATCTTAGGAGAAACAGTGGTGTCCCCCTAATTGAGTTGCAAAATAGCAAAGTTGCTAGAGAGGGGAGGGGAAAAAGCCCCCACTCACAAGGTATGCTAAAGCGATAGAGTATTTGTTAAAAAATAAACGATTATAACGGCACCCTTAGACTAGCCCCAGATCGTGAAGCTGATTTGCATAAATTCCCCTTTGTAAATTACAGACAGTAGACCCCTAATATTGATAGCCCACTGGCTGTAAATAGAGAGTAGAGCTAAACACCCCATGTAATGGGACTGGAGTGACGAGAGCCTGCAAAAATCGTTGGCTCCTAATATTCCGTCACTTGGAATATGCAGCTCAAATGCAACAAATAGACCTAATTCCTGATATAGAGTCTTAGAGTCTTAAGAACTAACACAGCGAGATGGATAACTACCAATCAAATAACCAATCAAATTGCTCAAAAAGCTGGTCTATTCTCGAACTGATAACAGCTCTACAGGAAAAAACCCCTGCTAAATATAGATCTAAGCTCCGGTAGGCAGTCTGGGTGCTACGTTAGCGAGGTGAGGCAAATGCTGGCTGAACACAAAATTCTATAGTGTAGAGGAAAAAACTTCCCTAATGCTAATATTGTAGAGAGATCCCTAATCTAATCTCGGACCAAGCTCTTGACAAAGGCGCAAGGTTAAGCGCCGAAACGCGCGTTGAGCCAGTACCGGGACCACTTGGTCCGAGATTAGATTTGGGGATCTCTCTACAATATTAGCATTAGGGAAGTTTTTTCCTCTACACTATAGAATTTTGTATTCAGACAGCATTTGCCTCACCTCGCTAACGTAGCACCCAGACTGCCTACCGGAGCTTAGATCTATATTTAGCAGGGGTTTTTTCCTGTAGAGCTGTTATCAGTTCGAGAATAGACCAGCTTTTTGAGCAATTTGATTGGTTATTTGATTGGTAGTTATCCATCTCGCTGTGTTAGTTCTTAAGACTCTAAGACTCTATATCAGGAATTAGGTCTATTTGTTGCATTTGAGCTGCATATTCCAAGTGACGGAATATTAGGAGCCAACGATTTTTGCAGGCTCTCGTCACTCCAGTCCCATTACATGGGGTGTTTAGCTCTACTCTCTATTTACAGCCAGTGGGCTATCAATATTAGGGGTCTACTGTCTGTAATTTACAAAGGGGAATTTATGCAAATCAGCTTCACGATCTGGGGCTAGTCTAAGGGTGCCGTTATAATCGTTTATTTTTTAACAAATACTCTATCGCTTTAGCATACCTTGTGAGTGGGGGCTTTTTTCCCTCCCCTCTCTAGCAACTCTGCTATTTTGCAACTCAATTAGGGGGACACCACTGTTTCTCCTAAGATACACATCAATAGATACTTTTAGCGTCTGAAACATTGTTGCAATTATTTTTGACAACAAGGTATATTGTGAGGCCAGCATTTGACAGAGGATTCCTACTCTTTCACATTTGTTCACTGTATATACACTTTTAATTTTAAATTGTGTCGTGTTTATCTTCCCTAGAAGGGACTAATTAAAATTTATTATTTTTCATATTTTTCATGTATGTTCTACACTGGCAATTCCTAGCCATTACTATGAACAACTTTACTCAGGGGTATTGAGACTGATGATTGGGAGGACCTGTCTGTAATCCCTTTTTTTCAGCCTTTCTCTTTTCTATATTACACCCCATGGGTTATGCCCGTATACCCTGTAACCTTTACCAACTCCAGTGTAGGATCTTATTTATTTATTTATTTATTTTCTTCCACTGGATGTTGTGTCTTCTCTGGAGTATGATATAAATACATATATAAAATCTGTGTTGATTCAATTTTGTTGGTGAATTTGGAAAAAAACTATTTTAGAAGATCAAATAACTGCCATATGTCCAGTCACCTTATTGCCATAAAAAAGAAAGCATGGGTGAAAATCAGCAAATGTAGAATATTAGGGTTAATAATAAAAAATAATGAATTAACATGATTGTAATATTTGAGCATTTAATAAATTTAAATAATTGGGTCTTCCCTACAGGCTGTTGTTCTGGTAATCAGCAATGGTTTAATCCAACAGTGATTAGACTCAATTTCAATAATTACACAAAGCATATGCATGGTGGTTTTATTCATAGACAAACATTAAAACCCCTTGTAAATATAGCTCTTGAAAATGTTTTGAGAGATCTACATTTCATACATGAAAAACTAATGTTAGTCCATTAAAAGGGAGTAGCAATTATAACATGCTTCTTTTGATTTACCACTAACATGGTAGGAGTCCTTTGTACTACATAATTGCCATTCTATAGCTTCCATTTCGGTGTTAATTCTTTCAGTGTACAAAGTATATATACCAAACAAATTAAAAATAATATAGGTTCTTTATATAAGTGTTTTGTTTTGTTTATTTGTTTTAAAGCTAGGTAACTGGACATCCTACTGAATGGCACTGGTAGTACCGTGATGCTTGTTTGTGTGTTCTGGGTTCACCTGCTGCTCATGTTGTTTTGAATAGGTCAAAATCTATCTATATGTGATGTAATCTCTCTAACCACTAATTTTGCTGGTGATTTCTCAAGCACATTGTAGCATTGTGTAGCTGCCTTGTTTTGAACTACTGATGTACATGATTTGTGGGTGACATTGTGACTTTAACTTCTTAGTGACTGAGATTTTTCCAAGATTCTGTGGGTTCCTGATTGAGACTGATTTAGTACCTTTGCAATTTGTTTACTCAACTATAATTCTTATGTTTTATCTCTAGATGCACCCATACTAATTTTTAAGGACAGATTTTCTTTATTTCAGACTTAATTTTTATTGTATTTTTCAATAATAAAAATAATACACAGCTAAAACAGTATTGGTCATGAAATGCCAAGCTCCAATTCTATCTGAAATAATGGCTTGAATGACATTGTCAATTGCCTGACTCCCGTGCACATCTCCAGCACTCTGGGTCACAGTTGGACATTATAGTAGTTCATTTCTGTTCTGGGGATAGGGTGTGTCCGAGATATTTCTCCCAATATTTATTGAAGTATGGGAATTGGCACCCGTCTTGTTGGGAAATCAGGAGTTTATGTAGCATGTGCCAGAGTAGTTGGTTGAGAACACAGTGCCTCATAAGTGGATAATTGTCTGTAGGCTGATGCTAGTCCAGGTATGTTTTCAATGACTTGTACCATCTGATGGTATTTGACCCTAAGTAGCTGTCCCAAGACATGAGGTAAGGGATTGCCAAGGGGAATATGTTACCATGAACATAGACATCTTTGAGCAGACATGGGAATGGTAACCACAGAGAGGCTATGTATTGGGGAAGGCAACATTGCCATTATAGGGTATCTGAGCGACATGGATGGAGAGAGGTTCTGGGACTTGGAGGTCCTCCTCCAAAGAGACAATGTGATGGGATGCCTACCAAATGGTCTACCCCTCAAATTCGGGGGATGTCAGGGAAGGATGCACTAGGGAGTATCGAAGAAGCTGACCTCTGTTTGGTTCCACAACTTGTCCAGATGAGTGCCATTCTGTGATGCACTGTAAGTGGACTGCTTTGTGATACTTGGATATGTACGGGGGTCTCAATCCTCCCTGCTGTTTAAGCTTTGTCAGGATGGCATAATTTAGAAGTGCTTTCCAGCAATGCCAGATATAATCTGTGAATAGCCAACAGGCTTGTGTAAAGAATATCTTGGGGTTGTGAACCATTTTGGGGTAGGTAGAGAAAGCATGGGAGAACATTCATTGAGAACATTGATTTTGCTGAGCCAGGTGATGTGGGGAAGTAGCCACGAGTGCAGGTCCTGTTTCATCTTGTCAAACAAGGACAGACAATTAAGGCTAAATATACTATAGAGACCCGCAGGTATCATGACACTACGGTGTTTTATTGCCTCAGTACACCACTAGAAGGGTCAAGAACAATGCTGAGAATTTTGGATTTTGTAAATTGATTTTTAAGTTGGAGAATAATCTATACTGTTTCGCTACTGTTCCATACTGTTGCTGGTAAACAGCGAGGTTCTTGGCTTCGGCACTGAGAAGAGTAAGTCATCCGCATAAGCAGAGCTCTTGTTTTTTGGCTTTGCACCATTTTTTCACTATAAAATAAAATTTGGTTGGCAGATACTTGGGGATGAAGTAGCAATTATTTGAGATGAGCAAGATTAGGGAACAGCCTTTTAAAGCCTCCTTGTCTTAATTTAATACTTTACTTTTTACGTATTAATTTGTTTTTCAAATGTTTTTTTTGGCATTCAGATGTAAGGGAGACCCCTAGTGGTAGAGCTCTATTCTTACTACACATCTATTTTTATCTCTGTGCTCTCATCTACAGTTTGGGGAGTAATCACTGGGTAATAATGACAGCAGTGACCCCTATAGGTTTGAGATGATTATTACTATATTTGTTTCTTCTTGCCAGTTCTGGAAGTAAGCTTAATTACTCTATAGCTCATACGTAATACTATAGGTCACCTTTCTCAGGACATGAACTAAATACATAATTTTTACAATCACTTCAATATTTTAGATGAATAAAATGTAAGTTAACCATAACCATATCGTATTTGCTTTGTATCCTATTAATGAAAGCTAGATGGTAGACCAATAAAATAAACCTGGGATTTTATGTGAGGTTAATATCCTGAATCTGGTGTTTATATCACTTTTTCCACCACCACTGCAAGACTCAACCAGGCTGGGCCAAATTTCTACAATAAAAGGGATTTTAAAAAGGGGGGAACTGTAGCAGAAATAATAAAAAAATTAAAAGAGGGCTATTAATGACCCACTCAGGCGTTCTACCCTTTCCTTTAAAAAAAAAAAATAAAAAAAAAATAATCCACTGTTTTCAAATTAAATTTGCTAGTGAAGCTCACACTTTTTTACATGCATTTCATTGCAGTGGTTTCATACTGCTTGGATGAGTCTTGTGGTGTGACTATCCTTGCAAACTCCTCAGACCCACTCGGTGGAAACTAATAGGGCACTTATTGTACACACTGAAGGTCAGTCATTCTCTGTGTGGGAAAGCTTTGTTCTTCTCAGGGTAGAAAGGTGTTATTACTTTCAAAAAGGGGAACTTAGAGTTTTGTGGAACACAATTGCAGACATACGTTGTAACTGTGCCTTTAGGGATTCAAAGGGAGAAATTGATTCCTCTTGGTTTAGAAGTCTTTAATTTGATCCAAATAAAGAAAGTTTGAGAGACTTGAACTCTCAGTTATACAATAGTAGAGACAATTAAACAAGTAGCATTAGGTCATTGGCATAATATGCAGAAGTAAAGAAGCATTTGAAGTATCTTTTGCAGGATTAGAATAATTAGAATACAATACAGTCCACAGGTATAATAGCAGATATAGTAGCAGGCAATATAAGCTAGATCTGTAGTTCTTCAGCAGAGATCGTAACAAGCAAAAGCAATTAAAGTCCACAGTATTAGTGTTGAAGCAGAAGCAGGCAAAGGTAAACAATCTCCACAGAGGTTTGACATAAGCAGCAACAATAGATGAGAATTAGTCACCAATCATTTAAGAGAGGAGGCTAAGGAGTGATAATGTCCAAAGGCAATAAGCAATATTAAGCAATGTCCATGGAAGGTATTGTAGCAGGATTAGTAATCAATATCAGTGGTATATTGAAGAGTCAATTGTTGAGATGAAACTAAAGAGTTAACTGCAGCCTGCAGCAATAGTTAGCCAGAAGGTAAAAGCAGGAGATACTTCAAAGAAAGTGAGATATACTTATTTGCATTCAGGTTGTTTTTAGGAAGAAGATCCTCAGTAGTTGTTCCTTCCAGAATATTTGAGAGATGATGAATCTTTGAATTAGGAGTTTTTGAGAAACCAGGAACCAAGTTAATTCAAGTAATAACTGAGGAGTCAGGAGCCACAAGGCAAAATCACCAAGCCATTAGACTTAGGCGTGTCTTCCCTATATGGCAGGGAAGCCACACGTAATTATGTGGGCGGAGTTAATTGCCGAACGCGGAAGTAACCACGAGGATCCGGCAATGCATTCAGACAAGTTCTGACAAAAGAGTGACTGGGTTGTCAATTGCCCACTTGATTTTTCCTTAAATTATTTTGTTCTCTCATTTAATTTTTTTTTTTTTTTTTTTTTTGTAATACAGAATTAGATATTCTAATCTAATTTTGACAGCTCAAAATTGTCATTGCAAAAATACCTGTTGTTACCGTTACCTAGCAATTAGGCTAAGCAATATCATAGCAATATTGTAGTCACCTTATCCCGCCCTTTTGGTTCGTCAAAATTGTTTTCGAGAAACAAATTATTTTTTTTTTATTTTGGGGGGATAAATTGATCCAGAAAATGAAATTCTCTCACTGTGCATAAGGCTAAAAAACAGTCAGATGTAGTAAACAGAGGACACTCACAAGGAAAATGGTAGTTTAGATGGAAACTAAAGTGCACATATCACAGCGAAAAAAAACATTAAGTCCAGCCATTTAAGTCACATGTGGGGGTTTTAAAATACACCATATGTTGCTGTTTCTAGCAATACACCCACTCAGACAAATATCTGTCCTGCCATACTAAATGTTCTTTTTCTACCATGCTGATTGTCTGTCATGCTGGGTGCTAAATTACACTGGTGGTACTTCAGCTAAAACTCAGTGATACAAAACTTTTTTTTTTTAATTATTGAGAGAAAGCGTAGATATGATTGTGACAGTATTTTACAGAATACTAAGCTTGGGATGTAACAGAGAAAGTGTTATTAAGAAAGAGATAAAAGCAAGACAGGGATAATAACACACCTTAACCCCTTAAGGACACATGACGTGTGTGACACGTCATGATTCCCTTTTATTCCAGAAGTTTGGTCCTTAAGGGGTTAAAGTAAGACTGTTATAGATTTTATACAATTTAAGATAAAAAATTGTATGATAACCTATGCATGTATACATATTTCTTATTATTTTATAATGGATACAAGTATGTTAATACCTTTTTTTCCTCTACATCTCTTGGCTTAGCCTTGCTATATGCAAATGCATATCACAAAACAAAATTAAGTCATGACACCTGAGGTGCACAATATCGTTAAAAGGCCAAGTCAAAGAATGTAGATGACAGAAAAAAACATAGATAGTACAAGCTGGGTCATCAAAAAGAAAAACAAATCCACATTGAAATTGTCAAGATAACATACCATACTAAGACAGTTAGAATTGAGGAAGGACATTGTGTGGATTCTATTAATCCTATGTGACAAGACGGTGTGAATGAATATGTTTGGAAGTGACGCAGTAAATTTCTGAATAACGCAACTCAGGGTATCAATAAATAAGCACTGACAGGGCAACTTAAAACATTAAAATTATCATTCGAATATGATGCGAGATGCAAAAGGAGAAGTAATATGACATTGGCAAATCCCAATGACAGTTAATGTGACATATTTCCAGTTCTGCTTGGGGAAGATAATAGAAGTGCCATGTGTAAAGATTGACTCACAAGATATAATCTCTGGGTTTGTAAAGAAATCTCAAATTCCGTTTTTTGTTTTTTTTAAATGTGTAATTTTTGCATAGATTTTCACAGATCTCACTTTACAGTTTAACTAATAAACCTCCAAAAAACTTACTCTTATCTAACCATTTATTCCACTTTTTTTCTGTCATACATATTATGTGTAATTCAGTTGAATCAGGAAAAAAGTCTACAATAATAATAATATTTGAAAAAAAACTGATCAAAGACTAAATGAAAAGAAAGCCTTAACCATAACATTATTCACCAGAAAAAATGTACAAAGACAAAGAGCTAGTGTGGTAGGGCTTGGCCACAGCTTTATTATATATTCACCACTTTAACAACTTTATTGATCCAACATGTAACACACAGCTTACTATAACACTTCATTATTTTGTGATAAAATACTGTCTGTTAGACTCAGGTATGGAAGGCAGATTCACCTGACTCAGAATTTGGTCCCTACAGCGTTGACTAAACAGGAATCCCTTCTCCCATGCTCCTCACTGAGCTCCAAATATGTCAGATGCTGGCAGAAAATACCTTGCCAACTATGACAACACTGATACGAAAGTTCTAAAAGAATATGTATTAGACCTGCTTCTGCTGAAGTCCAGTAAGGAAGAGAAAATAGTGAGTACAGTTCACTCTTAAATAACCTCAGGAGAAATTTGAAAATATTTACAATTCCCTCATCCAATAGCCCAAGCTCTTGAATCACTGTCCTTAGAGGGCATTATGTGCAGTCATGGTGCTTTCACAAGACAGTATGCCATGGGCCTTATTTCTTTTGGCCATGATAAAGAGCCAGGCTACTGACATTTTTCCTGTATGAGGATAAGCATTAACAGGAAAAATGTAATAAAGGAAAAATAAGCATACACCTTTAAGATATATACATTTGTTACAGAAGCTACATATATTTTATATGTTTCTTTAATTAATACAATTCTGCTATATCACCTTCCACCTCATTGATTGACAGCTGTCTGGAAAAGCTGTAGACGTATCAAAATCTTGGGTCATTTGGGAAATGCGTCCTGTCTGAGTATAGAACGTAGATAAGCTCAGTCTCAGTCTCAGTCTCAGTCTCAGTCTCAGTCTGCTTCTACAAGGAATTTGTGATGTCACCCTTTACGTTTACATTTAGAGGTCTGAACACACAGGTAAAACCATCACTGAACTTTTTATGGCTCACGTTGTATAACAGCATCAATGGAAGGGTTTGTAGTGCTTGGCCTGGGTTGGTATTACCAAGAAGACAAAACAGTTAGAAAGCAATATCCACTATACCCTCCAGCTCAGCAGTAGAAATAATAGAGTCCAAGATCTTGATCAGATGGAATAGACAATTGTCAATAAGACAAATAAACACATATTTGCAAATCTTATGATAATAAGTATTTTTAAGGACAAATACTCAAAGCAGCCTGCCTTATACACTGAGCTGACATGTAGCCACACTTTTAAAGGGATCCGAAAAAGGAGGACGGTTGTGAGAAGTGCTGCACTACTTTTGTGTTTTTTGTGTACGTCCTGTATATATAACATCAAATATACTTTAGCACACGCACTAATGTATAACCTCCATAAGCTAATTTAATAACTACTGAAGATATAAAAGAGTACACACATATATGTTATATTTCAATGATTTTAACTGCATCAATAGTCAAACAGCCCTGTTTATATCTTGTAGCGGAAATGATGCTTTGAGCAAAACCTGCAGGTGTAACAAAGATTGAAAGTGAAAAATGTCAGTGCCTGCACACATGTTGGACATTGATGTCAGTGGTGCTATTATACAGCAACATCTTCAACAAAGGAGGAAGAGAGAGCAGATAATTATGAACGTGACGCATTTTCTCAAATCCACAGCCATCCATCCAAACCCAAAATACCATCCATTCTTCCACTCACACTCATTAGATCTAGCCATTCATACACACCCATTAATCCCAGGCAACCTTTAACACCTACTAATTCCAGGCAACCTTCAATGACCATCAAGCCCAGTCATCAGACATTCCATCTAATAATAAGCATATCTCTTGTGAATAGCAGTTTTCCAATTTACCATTAATAGAATCTAGCCGTTATTGAAATACAGTAACTCTTGTAAACCAGTGACGAGGAAATGCATTACCAATTAAGTAAATATGAAAAAAGAGAATAAGTATAATAAAATAATAATGTCTCATATATAGAATTTCCCTTAATACGGGCATTCTATTATCTTTTAACATGTGTTTTTATTTTAGTTCCAGTGATTTAGTACCAGCATGCAGTATTTTAATGTGAGCTTGCCATAGTCTGGACAGTGATTTTGCACTTGGGATTTCATCTAATCAGTAGCTCCCGGCTACAAAATCATTCTGAAATATATCATCATATTAATGAAAATTATATAAATAATCTTACTGACACCTTACTGAGGCTTTTTTTGTTCCTTTAATAATTTCAATGAGTTTGTTAGAATGTGTTTTGTTTTTAGCTTTTAAGCCCAGGGGATTTGTGTAAATAAAACCTGCTATCTTGACTTTCACATGCTGTCCAATATCTTGTCATTCAGACAGTGCTGTCTATTCCCTATGGTAACTATATGTGTTATCCACCTTTAGAAGCTATGTACTGTGTTTGATCAGTAATTTTGTCTGCTTTACAAGAAGAAAATGAATTTCATTTGCTATATCATGGGGTGTGGAATGCACAGGCAATATTGACTACTTTGACATTTGTGTACATCATAGAAATAGGTGCAAAAGCTTGGATATGTCTTATAAAATAAACCGTTACTAAAAAACTAATCAAATCATCTACACTGCTGGAGGTTTACTAGCTGACTGGTTTTCTGAATATATTTTCAGAGTGAAAACAGCATGGTAGCTGGCATCTCACAGTGTGAGCAAGACTGATGGGAAAAGCACATATTTTGCGCTGCAAGACACTGACAAATGAGAGACTAATTTGCAGTAGAGTGGTACCTACTTTTCTCAAATTAAAAATAAACATCATTTAGGAGCATTTAGAAGACCTGTTAATTTATAGAAATGTCATTGAGCTAGTGAATGATGATTTAACATTAACGTCAGCTGCAGAAATCACACAAGAAAAAAAGAGGATAGAGAGAATGAAACAGTATGGTTGAGAAAAATATAGTGTTATTTAAGGAAACAATGCATTTAGATAGCACTAGTTATTGGTTTGTTTTTTTCCCAGGCATTTGCTGAAAGAAATGTACATAAGTACTTTCCACTTACTGCATCTGTATATTTGGCAAACAGGTGATTATCTCAAAGAAAATGGGTGGGTGGGATCCAGTCTTTCTCACATTTTAGGATACCATGCCAACAATGATGATATGTGCACATATTGTGTGAATGCACTATCTTTGATCATTTTGACAAACTCTCTCGGTCAGAATGATCATAAACTCAGCAAATGAAGACAGTTGGAAACTGTGGCTGCCTGTTCTGAGTCCAATATATATTCGGTGACCTATCTGATTTTTTTGATTTTTTTTATTAAAATCATCATATATTATTTTTTATTTAAATGATAGATGCATTGTGAGAGTGAAAGTGGAGAGATCACAAAGCCACAGCACAGTCCTCAGAATTGGTATTATTTTGCCCACGCTGATATAGAATGAAAAGTGAACAGACTTGTCTGTTAAATAAGATAACTATAACTCGGATACAGGAAGAGTAGGATGTGGTAACATTAGAGTAGGAAAGCCTTAAAGGTCAGATACATAAGAGGATACTTATCAAGGTGTTCCGAAAAGTGGCAGTTAAATTCCATTATTGTTTTGATCCTATGTATTAACGCAAACTTATTATTATTATTATTATTATTATTGCCATTTATATAGCGCCAACAGATTCCGTAGCGCTTTACAATATTATGAGAGGGGATTTAACTATAAATAGGACAATTACAAATAAACTTACAGGAAAAGTGGTGGTTTTCTTCAAAGTAAATTCAGCAAGTTTTCACATAAATTGGCATTTTAAAAGCATTTAAATGAATTAATGTACTATGATAGAGAAGTTATGCTTCACCAAACAAGCATTGCTCTTCTCCCCTCTAAATGGCATTTATGTGTCAATATGCATGTCTATGTTCCTCAAGCAGCATCCAGGATCTGGAGTAGACCCGAACAATGTCCAGCAATGCCATGTGACTTTGACACAAAGCTTTTGCAATAATAGCAAGGACAACTCATACTATACAAAAAGCCTGGGCACTGAGACAAACCTTTGCAATTGTACCATTGATTGACCTGGAATAGGACACAGTTACCTGAATGACTGTGCTTGACAGTACATTTTCACTACTTATATGGTAACCAAGCAATAGAAAGTAGTGAAAATGTTCTTTCAAGCACAGTCAGTAGGGACCAAGCAAGTAAAACTGTTCCTCACCCCCTCTCAGCCACCAGAAGAGCCAGTTGCTTCTGCCTAGGAGTTTCCAAGCAATAGAAAATACTTTAGGGCACTTTGGTTAAGGTAGGGCATAACAATAATAACAAGTTATAGCTACAGGATAAGCACTTGGTTGAGGTAGCTAATGTCCAACAGTATTTTTTTTTATTTTTTTTTTAGATCAGGTTGGTACTAGCAGGCATAATCATATGGCTTGGCAATGACAGTATGTGTGACATTATTATGTGACTGAAAAGGGATAGAAATGGGTATTTGACTTGACCAGAAGAGAACTTTGATCTGGCAGGATTATTTGGATCAGTAACTGGCAACGAAGACATAATGATAGCAATCAGGAAGGAAAGTGCACTTTAATGTGTAATTTTTGGGTGCATAGATTATTTAACAAACAGATAATTAAATGAAAAACACATTAACAACTGTTAAGGATTACCCCATCACAGGTCAGCTATTTCTGTTCATTTGATTCATGTCCCAGTTTTGTTCAGTTATTTTGTTCGGTTCCCAAACCGAGACCACCCCAGAGACCAATTAGAACGTGGAATGTTATGTATCTTGTACGAAAACCGCAAATTAAATATTTAATAGAATGCTCCACTGGGTGGCTGCCATTTCGTACATTCGAACACATGTGGTTGGGACAATGTATGGTGGCCATCTTGTCGCCCAACGCTGGCAGTGGGACCTGGTCGTTGAGTGCCTGGAACTAATTTCGGCCAGGCATTTCCGCAAACACTGGTCACCATGGATCTACTGCCTGTTCAAGTTCCCGTTTTACTTAGATGAACGGCATTCGGGAGCTACAGAATACTGAATGCAGGGAGCATTCTCCACAAACCAGCTTTCCGATATCTTGTGGTTTTCGTACAAAGCCTCACAAACGTAGATCGGCACTTTCAACAATTTCCATGAAACTATTTGGGGCTTCTACCTCGTGGCAGACCGGTCAGAACTTCCCTGCGGTGCTGATCGAAAACTACCAAAATTATATGGGTGATTTTTGGATATATTGTTCACCCAGATCCAGGCTATCCAGGGATGTGACATTTGTGGGGTTCCTATGTATTTTGGGGGTACATGTGGGGTGTTGTAATATTGTTTGTTTTTCTGTGCCTGGAGATAAATGAGTTTAGTGCAGTTTTGACTAAATTATCTCACAGGCACAGAGGAGGAGTTTACTGACTGTATACATTTGATGTCTGTACTGCCAATAAATAGTCGTCTCCCAGCATTAAGCCTCGGCTTGTGTGTGTGTGTGTGTGGGGGAGGGGGGGGGGGTTATGTGATACCAGAGATATTATAACCTGTGGATTATTAACGTGGTATTATGAGAAAAGAGTATCTGTGGCGATGATACCTTGGCATACCTCCACAACAACATAACCTGATAAATCCCATACAATTTTGTATTGTACAGTAGACTTACTTTTCATTGTTGCTTGCATAGCCCTTGTTACCTGTTAATTAATGTGTAAATCACATACCATACATTTCTCATAAAATCAAGAATTCACTCAGCGGTGAGTTTACCTACAGCCCCCAGCAAAAATAATAAATCTTGTCTAGTCTCATATGAGCTTATCAAGTGTGTCCAATTCAGATTTTATAACAAAGAATCTCAATAAAGATTTCTCTACACAGTTCTCTACACAGTACTGCAGCACAAATGTGGAAAATATTAAGATTGCTGTAAAGCTTTTGGAGGTAAGACAAAAAGAGAGTCCATTTTGGAGTCTATTAGATTATATAAACAATTACACTTCAAAATCAAGGATAATAGATAATATTTATACTTTGGTAAAACAATATTATATAATCTGTTATAATCATTGAGAATGTGATCAAATATAAATTGTGTATAATGCATGATGTCTAGTTAAATTAGAGTGTTTTTTTATCTTCAACACAATCTATTCATCTGCATGTTTGAAATAAGGATGATATTTTATACACACTTTCTATGTATGTTCTTCTGTGTGTGTTTGTGTGTAAATAAAACGGGCCAAAATATTTACCTCTGTATATATTTAAATAACCAAAGGAGTAAACTGTGCACTCCAATGTATACATTTATATAACCAAAGGAGTAACCTGTGCACTCCAATGTATACATTTAAAGAACAGATTACCACTTAACATAAAATATAAACTCACCTGCCAACATCAAGACATAACCTTCTGACTGCTTTAGACTAAAAAAATGCAAAGGAGTTGATCAATGTCATCTTTTAAAACTATACAAACTAGGGGGGAGGGGGGTTGGCCTGACTGCCGCACCTGCTAGACTCGACCTGAAAGAGCGCTGGGCCTGAACATAAAAAGTCACAGATTTAGTTGCCCATATGCATTTCCAATCCATATTAAAAAACTATGAGCATCCTTTAGTCACCTAATGAGGACACATTCCCGATGAATGCACAGAGCGACCTGAGGTCTGGTGTGACCATGGGAGGGAAGAGGTGACTGATTTCCCATGTGGGGCAATACGACTGCACTAAGTGCTGTCCTCCTCTCCCCCATTTGGACCATTAGGAGTGATTCCAGTCTACTGAGGCTCCACTACTATACTGACGAGAAGCAATTACAGCGTTACCTTCAAAAGGGCAGCTGCATGTGGTGAGCAGGCTCAATGAGCTCTGATTCCTTCTGGGCAAAGCTGGCTGCTCCCATGCAGATCGCGGCTCCAGATCTTAAGTCTTACAAAATGCCTCACAGTCCAGCGCTCAGGCTGAGCAGGGAGAGGAGGAACCAGCTACTGATCAGGTGTGTCCAGAGTGAAATCACCAGGAGAGAACCATTTTTGTGTCAACTGAACACAACAAGTTGAGCTTCAGGGCTCACTGGGATGCTGGAACAGCTCTTCCGATGCTACTTTCCAAGCTATATGTACATGTGGTCCATGCGGTGCTGCTTTGCATACTTACCGGTGGGCTATCCTGTCTTATGCAGCAGTTTATGGTGCAGGACTTATCAGTGGTTAGGCACCTGTTTTGTTATATAAATGACTTGCATTACTGTCATTTTAAAAATGGTGTAGTATATCAGACATGTCTTGTGACCTCTCGTTGATACTTTTTCAAGCAAATATTTGCAATGTCTTTGTCTCTCTGTGCTATTAGCAATGCACTACAAAAATAAAGAATTGAAAAAAAAACTATAAAAATGAATTAACCAAAAATAGTATATGCGAATGCATGTGTGCATAGCCTTGTGCAGTGTGTGGTGTGTGTATACAGAGAGTGAGAGCTATGTTACACCTATGACAATCATGAAACAAAATTTAAAATCTAGCCTATCAATATCACATGACTAAACATGCACTTGTTGACCTTATTTTCACTGGAAGTTTACGCGGTATATTCACTTGCAGCTTTAAAATAATAGAGGGTAATTTTTCCAGTTTGTCCTGCAAAGAATGCTGTATCCTCTGGAGTCACCTCATATGTTGCACTCCTGTAAACTGTGTCTTTTTACGATCATTGGATGTTGAGTCAGATATACACAACTTTTCCAAGGGCTTTGAATGATTTATTTGATGTGATTTATAAGTGACTACTTTTATATGTGTCTATCGTTTGCATCTTCCTTTTGCATGAATGCATTTTATGATTCAAGTAATTTTTGAAACGATGCATCTCCATTGTATACAGACCTTGTCTCATCCATCAGGCTTGAGAGAACCAGATAAAGGGTCTCCTTCACAAGGGTATATCAAATCACCTTTTTACCACTGCTGAATTGGAAATCATTAGACAAGAGGATTAAATAAAAATCGGTGGTCATAAATTCATATGAAGTATTTCTGCCGAGATTTAATTAAAGAGAGGAAGTCAACTTATCAAATAAACTGTGAAAATATTGACCGAAGGTGGAAACATCAGAAATATGAAAGACAATGTTAACTTTTCACCTCAAAATTTCTTAATTCAGCCTTGTTTAATCCATACAGACAGATTCGTAGCTGTCCCTCTTTGTTTTCCGATAACTGAAAAGTCTCTGATCAAAATATTAAGCAGCTCACATTCATTTTTTATTATCAGTGTTCTTTCTAGCTTCAAAAGCTACATATTTCCCATCCCCCAACCAGCAAACGGAGTGTAAGGATTGGCAAACTGAATATGTTCCAGTCAGACCTCTGAAATAGAAGAGAAGAATCTCATTACAGTATCCCAGGTACTTGCTGCTCTCCTGAAGATTAAAATTCATGGCATTGTAAAAGAGCCAAATACCAATTTTAATTTATTTTTTTCAAAGTCACGTTTTTTTGTATTCTGTGCCTTCTGTGCATGCACATGGGGAAATTCTTTTCCGCATTTTATTTAAATATATTGACAATTTCTTAGACTTTATTTCCCAAATGTTTTCATGATTCTTACTACATTTTGGGATAATGGGATAAGGAACAAATTATGAAATTGAAACCTGTGTTAACACGAGTTAATATTAACAGTGTATCATCTAGACATGTGCAATTCGATTTCGTTCTGAATATACATTCGGAGGAATTTTGTGCAATTCGGCCATTTGGATGCTTACGAATGTCCAAAGTTCCTAAGTGCCGAAGTTCGGTACTTCGGAAGTGCTGAACTGAAATGAATGACATTGGCCAGAATTGCAGAATTGCTCCCAGTTCCAAGACTGCCACAACAACCACTTACACATCTATAGGGCTTCCAGTGCCAGGACTGCCACCACAACCACTCACATATTTATAGGGCTCCCAGTGCCCGGACTGCCACCACAACCACTTACTAGACATGTGCAATTTGTTTCATGCAATTCAGACATTCGGATGCTTACAAATGTCCAACATGCCGAAGTTCCGAATTGATAAAGTTCTGAATTGACGATGTTCCGAATTTCTGAAGTTTCGAATTGCCGAAGTTCCGAATTGCCAAAGTTCCGAATTGCCGAAGTTCTAAATTGCCGAAGTTCGGTAGTTCGGAAGTGTCAAACTGAACTGAATGCTATTTGTTCGAATTGCCGAAGCAGACACATTTTTTTACTTACTCGGATTTCCGAACCTAACCTGTAAACCAAATGTTTTGCCCATGTACATTCCTAGTATCATCTATGAATAAAATAAAATAATGCAAAATGAAATTAGTCAATATCTTATTATCAAAAACTTGTATTTTATTCTATTCCTCTAGTTGAAGAGCTGAGCCTAATATGTAGCTTGAATAGTATTCTGTTATGATGTAACAGTGGTTTGTTGTGTAATGATGAACAAAATCATCTACATAAGTGGCATGAAAAACTTGTCCTTTATAGTTGTCTGAAAGTGCTGAAACAGCAGCATGTACACTTCAGCAATAAATGGCCTTAAATATCTTGTTTTTGAATTTTGTTAAATATACTTAGTAATGCTGTAAATGATTTACTTTAGCGCACCTGGGGTAAACCCATTTTTTTTGCAGATTCTACTGGGCTCCACTATATACATAGAGTGTGTGAGATGTGGATACCTCCCACCCTGCTGAAACCACTCCTTCCTTAGGGCACCACTACTCTAGCGAGATGTGCTGTAAGAGTTTTAGGATTAATTGCTCTATGAGCCATAGCTAGATTTGCTACATCCGCCATGTTTTCCTGGACACACATCATGTTGATTGTCAGCTCATAAAATAGAGCCCAGTGGTATGTAGAATGTGTATGCTGTGGGAATCCTGATTGCATTTATCATATGATTTCTAATTGACAGCATTTGATGTCTAAATACTACAGGGCAGAAATTTCCATCATAGAAAATAAACTAGGCAAACAGGGTTCAATTTAAACACAAAAAATGCGTTTTTACTTAAAGGATTTCTTGATAGAGCCTTTTTCAAGCTAAACAAAGTGACCACGATCCACGTATAAATACACATGTGTTAACATGTAATAACCTAAGCCCGCAGAAGCACTCACTCAATAAATCAACACAAAAATATCAAAATTGTGCTATGAATAAACTGCATCCATTGATATCCAAATGTATTGTTTGGAGCCGCTAGAAAGTCATGTGAAGAGATTTAAAGAAAATTACGAATTTGGTGCAAACTCTCCCAGATACAGAGAAACATTTAGAGACACGCATACACAGATATGCCTTCCAGACACACTCATGGATACAAGTCTAACCAGATACAAACTGCCAGATACACATACACACAAGTATATCAATTGTTACACAAATACACACACAGCCTGACACAGACACTGACACACAAAATTCCAGACACACACACTACTGACACACAAATACCTCCAGACACTCAAAAATATTGATATTTAGGTTGCTAATAGCCACCCTCCTCTTTGCCTACTCTTTGCCTGCAAGATGATCCAGTGGCGATCAGACTGCAGTTATGGGCTTTGGGCTGTATTCAGTGGAGTTATCTTTCCCATGTTGCTTTCTTAGTACTGTGGGAGGATGAACATCAGTTCCTCCCCATGCAGTCATGTGAGGAATGGGGCAGAAGTACAGAATTATTTATAGCTCAGAAAAAAGACTGCATAACATTCCAGGACCCTATATTTGGTTGGCCTCTGGGTACTCCCCAACACACACACTAATAACCAAAATTTGTCCTGGTCTGGTGTAAAGTCAGTGTGACGGACCGCCTGACACCCCAACTAGGTGCCTCTGCCAATCGATGCTCCTAGTGCTCTCCGAGGACTTCAAGCACTCCACCAGACACCATAAGCACAGTAGACCCCACAAACCGCCGCAGCTTGGTTGGGGTCTCGCCATCCTCCACCCACCCTGGACCCAAGACCAAGATCCAGCTTCCAGTGGGTGAACCTCTACTAGTCCAGAGAGCATAGCAGGAACAGCTCTTTTAAGAGCTAGTGATTATACCCAGGGAAGTATTGTGATATAGCAATCCCCAGAATGAATATAGCTGTCCCCTCCACACATGAGACAAGGCTTTATGTTGCAGGTGAAGAGGAACTAATTTTAATGATGCCACACTTGGCCTTTTATGACAATCGCCATGCAAGGGGCACTCCCACATGGACCTTGTGGGAAACTCCATTACAAAGTCACAGACCAATAATAACAGTGTTACAATGCATGACACTCCCATATCCAATACAATAAGCCTTCTACTTTACTTAGGAGATAATTGAGTTAAGCACTATACTAAACTTAAGTATCTCCAAACACAAAAAAAAACAAATTTTTACAAAAACAGGAATTTCAGGAATTTCCTGGAAGTCATAGTGTTTACCGACCGCGCGCATGGTCCCATGCCCAAAACGGTTCCATAGAATCGCGGCTAAGTGACGCAGATGACCGACCGGGAACCCCGAAGTCTTAATGCCGAAAATAGTTCCATAGAATTGCGGCTAACTGCCGCTGGGGGACCGACCGGGAACCGTGAAGTCTTCATGCCGAAAATAGTTCCAGGGATAGAGTGATAATTGAGGCAAGAATCATTTTGACAGTCAGCCTTTTTATGCCAGATAAATTTGCAGTTGTGAATCGAACCATTTTTCACCTTGCGTTTTGTGGATAAGTAGTAGATCATAGAGCAGTTGGAATAGTTTGTGAAATGTCATCATCTTGGTTCTTTGAGATTTATTCTACCAGTGAAGTGTCAGATTAATAGAACTGGCCCAATTTTGCGTCCAAGTGTAGAAGTATGCGTCCAAGTGTAGAAGTATGGGTTGTGATGGGGTTTAGTGAAATAATGAGTACTGGTATACTGGTATACTGCTAAACACTACTACAGTGTACTACTAAAGAGTGCACTACTACGCACAATTCATCACACATTGACAACACTTGGTCAGCTAGGTCAGTGTGAAAATTGTACACTATAACAAGTCCATCTTATGTAAGTTGGTATAATACCCTTTGTCCAGTTTATCTTATGTAAGTTATGATAGTACCCTTGTCCAGTTTATTTCTTCTCTTGCAGGAAATCTTGAAATTGGGATTTCTAGCCATGACCCCAAGCCCTTTGTATCAGAGAGCGTTGTATTAGTAAATCATGACTACTACATAAAACAGAAGCAAAGGAATTATTATAAAATAAGTGTCATAGTTCAATGCATTTCATATTATTCAAACCTTGTTTTTTTAGATTATTTTAAACATAATGTATCCAAGATATGCCTATGAGGCTTAGTAAGGTCTTTTCAAATTGCTTCTTTTTTCTCACTTGGTAAAGATAGGTTTCAGCAAAATGCCTACTAATTTACTAAACCTTTTAGAGACATATACTGGGTTTCACAAAGACTAGCACTGGGGTATAGACAGACTATTGGTTTCTAATTGTCTTGAAAGCCTGAGTGGCATCAGACAAATCTATTGTTACACAAAATCACATAACATCTCGCCTCTTTTAGGCTGGACGCTATAATAATCATGTGTGGAATTACATAATATAAAGATCTCCTGAGATTTCCAAAACAGCAGCATTCTATAGAAGCTCAATAACTTTGTTCCTGGACCTTATCTCTAACTCGAAAACCTAACAGCTCCCTATCTGTCATCATCACTCGCAGACTCTTATCGAAAATGTGTCCCAGATTGACAGAAAAAATGCTGTCAATCTTTTCTCGATTTGACATGCTACCTGAAAAGTTTCCTGAATTACTATAAGCAAAAGCCTTTACAGATACTGAAATAACAAACACACATGTCTATAGATATATATTTTTTTGCATGAACTACATGTGACCTGAGAATAAACATACTGCAGAACAGAAGCAGAGGTGAAGTAAGAATAGTTTTCTATCTATGTTTTTATGATATCTTTTGTTGCCTTTATATTTTATCAGCATGAGATATATCATTTCGTGTTGTTGAAAAGACCAGACAGCCGGAAGATAAATCAGAACAAAATACTGTCTACATTTGAAGGTGATGATTTTAAAATGTGGATACAAAAGGGCCACAAGCAAAGGAAATATTGAAGTACAGAGTTAGTGAGGTTTCTGAAAATATATGCTTTTATCCAAAATTCTTAAAGCAAAATTAGACATTTTAATTGGCTAAGAGTGACTTACAACTGTTGTAGTGACCTTTGTTTATAGCTGAAATTGCCATAGGTATGCTCCAATGCTGCAATTTACAGATTACATTAAAACAAATGTTTTTCTTATTGACAAGGAAAAAGGTGTCTATCAGGTTTTCTGATATGTGATAAAATTATACTTTTATTTTCTTCTAAGAGAGGCAAGGCTAAATAAACAACAAACACTCAAGCAAAAAATTGGTTTAATTGCATATTCCGAAAGCGGGGATAAAAAAAATATATATATATATATATAAATATATATATATATATATATATTCCTTACATCATAGATATATCCTGGGTAAATAAATAAATATATACTTGCTGTTACTACATCTGATTATAGAGAATATTTGTAGATATGTATCATTATTGGTAAATATAAAACGTAGCTGCATTAATCTAGGGTGTTTAAAAACCAAATAAAAATACAATTTAAAAATTAGGTGATAAATATATGATGGTCGTTGATTATACATTTTCAGCCTTAACTTGAGACTTAATGATTAAATCAGAAAAAAAAATGCTTTCATAGGGTAACTCAGTATATAGAGACAGTGAATAACTCGGTATATTGACACAATATTGCACGGTTTGTACTGATTTTAAGCTCTATACCTTACATTTATACCCGCCTCTCTCCTTGACCTTGCATTTTACCTATTGAGGCATGTCTTACTATATATATGAAAAAAAATATTTTCAGATATTCATATTGTTTATATATATATATATATATATATATATATATATATATATTCAGCTTTCAGATGGGTGTATTTATCCCAAAGCTTTTTTTTACCTATTTATAAAGGCAAGCATTGTGTTCAACATGCAAGAGCATGGAATAATTCATGTAAAAGCACAGTACTGTAAATTGGAGTATTTTATATGCTCTAACAAACCCAGACTCCGACAAGAAGCTCTATTAAAAGTTCCCTATTGTTCTTGTAACACTGTAGGCACATTAGTGGATTGCATTAACAAATGATTGCTAATAACAGCTGGCAGCAAATGTATATGTAGTGCCTTTGAGACTATTGTTTGGCCAATCTTCATTTTAAAGAAAGAAATCTGCACAACATAGATTTTCAGCATTTGCATTATCATTTTTATTCAGCTGTTTTCATCAAAATAAAACAGAGATTTAATTACATGTTAGCCATTCAGTTAATATAAATGGTGGAAAATTACACAGATTATGCCAAGTTTCATCACCCACTGACTTTGATCTGATGCCATGAGCGTAAAACAACAAACCACAGACAACTCCAAAAGTTATTCAGTTAATGAGATTGCTTATTAAATGCTTTATATAAGGAATTTAGTGACATTTAAAAATGGGAATGTTTTAATAAATATGTGTGGACAGAGCCCTATTACTACTACATATGGCCCTAAACAGGACACCATTAAAACATTTATGTTCTAAAGGTATTCTTTATGAACAATAACATACCATTAACTACAAATGAAAAATATCTTCTAATGGACCAAAAATGACTTGAGAAAAGTACAATGATATGACTGAACTTCTTTGAGTGAAATAGTGTGTGATTGATGCGTAAAAGCACTGAGTTCCCTGACAATCTTGTCCTTTTCCTCTTTGAAGTTTCGCCCAATTAGTTTCAAGAGCTCCTCTTTAATTTGACTACTTCCATGTCTTCTCTTTTTGTAGTGCTTCCTTAATATTAGTGTAATGGGATTTTGCTGACATAAAAGTGACCTGCACATCAGTTTTTAAGGTGAGATTAAGGTGACATTGTGGTTAAGGTGAGATGGTATTGTATACAAACACAAGGCTTTGTGGGTAAGTGATTCCAGGAAAAAAGAATACCTTGATGTTTGATGCTCTTGTCATATGATCCAGCTGAGTCCAAGTTTATAGCATATTGGAGACCATTTTGATGTATTGTATTCTCTGACTTCACGTCAATCTACAGTTAGTTTCGCACTATCAAGGTTATTCACTAAACCCCAAATTGTCCTGAATTCAAATCCTAATGGCCAGATTGAGGATCTGGAACAATTCTCCAACTCCACCGCAGTAACAGTTCTGCTATCTTAGCCTGAAGTTTGCTATTTAGGTTAATTGGGTAGAGTAGAATTAATAAACCTGTTAGTGAACTTTCTTGACTGACTAATAATGTGTAGTTTTATTTCTTTTGTATTTTTTGTCTTCTGTCCTGCTTTCAGACTACTTCCCTTTTTCTGGATTTTTCTGATTCCTAAAGTCACTGTAAGCCCCTCTGGATCTTTTATTTCCTGATCTCATGGTGACCGATACTGAAGGTCTATAAAGCCCCCCACATTAGTAAGTGCTCATCCATTTGTGATTTACATGGTGACCTCATTTAAGCCAAATTAGAAAAAAAAAAAAAAACATTTTCATGTTGACTATATTAGTCAAAATTTTTGAAATCACATTTATATCAGGTCCAGGCTGAAAGTGTAATTATCATTTTATTTACCAATGTGCAATGTGTTATAGAAAGCTTAATAAAGATAAAATAGCCCATGCATTTATTCAACAATAACTTAAAAAAAAAACACTTTTTAAAGTCATAAAAATAGGCAGTTCTTGATGAGGCAATTTTTTAATTAGGCAAACGGTGGGCACTCACTTAGCTTAAAGGTAGTCAGAGTTATTAGAGTTATAGCTAGCTCTATTATGAAAAGCGTACAGCGGTATGATCCCTGCTTATGCTGACCCCTGTCTGACACTGAGGAGGTAGTGGATACAGTGCTGGGAAACACAGGGGGCAGCTTCCAGTAATCCAAGGTGGGGATCATACCACCAATGCTGTCGTCAAGGAGCAGTTTGCCTGCTCCACTCTTAGTGTGGCACATACCCTTGAAAGAAGAAGCCTGCACCATATCCCAAAAGCGGGGATCATACCACTGTACGCTTTTCATACTAGAGCTAGCTATAGCTCTAATACATGTGAGTGCATTACCATCTTCTTTTATTATTTTTTGTACCATACTGGACGTACTACACTATTTGGTCTTTTTATCTGTTTTATCGGTTCATAATTTTGGATCCCCCTGGGGAAGGACAGCGAGGATATTGTTCCTGAACAAGCTCTTTATAAACTATTTGATCTAAAGAAGATCTGTTCAGCTAAGACTTTAATATTTTAATTTCATTTCACTATATTTTATTTGTCTATTTTGGTGCAACATTTATCTTTGTTTTCTATATAACATAATATGCCTTTGTGGACACCCCTTAAAAAATCTAAACCCTTCTTTACTTCCAAAGTAAGGGATGAAAATACCCACAGAACACAAATAAATCAAAAAGGACACTACCCACTTCGCAACTGCTGTCTAATAGTTAAATAGAAAGATTAAAGACAGACAAGGTAAAAACAGACAGACATGGTGGCTATCTTTTAAATCATAATATGCTGCATCATTGTCCCTAATCTAGCTGCCAACCACTGCACTAAACTGTCCCGACGCGCGTTTCGTCAAGTAATGGCTCTTTTATTGGCGAAACGCCAAATGAGGGTTTAGATTTTTTAAGAGGTGCCCATGAAGGTACATTAGGTCATATCAATTTAGATCTAGAGGTTATCGCTTTCCCATATTACTGTTTGACTTTCTCCCCTCTTTTTGCTCAGTACCAATTTGATCTGTTTGATTACTTCTAGTTAGTACATCTTCCCACATTATCTACATTGTTATTACAACTGCTACATTTGATTTCATTATTTGTTAGTGTTTCTTCTCCCCCATTTTTTGCCAACTGAAGCAGCTCATTTTACATTTCTGCTTCGGTCGGCTAGGATGCTCTCGTTTTGATTTATTATCCATTTCCTATTCCTTTGTTCCTATTTTCTTTTTTATACCAAAAGATGGCTCTTGGATTTCAGTAGCCAGCTGAAGGCTATCTACTTTGCTATAAAAGTTATACTCTATATACATATCTACAATTAAATTTTATACTGAATCTAATAAAGGTTATGTTTTACTAATTAAATCATTTTGGCTTGCTTTCTACCTCTGGAAAGGGTAGGGTTTTGACGTATTAACAACTGTCTACCTTCGATCCTCCCTTCCTACTCGTTCTAACATTTATATTAAATTAGGGGTTATCCCCCACATCATATCAAGCATCCTGACACACCCTTCCTGTGTAAACCAATTTAGTATTTAGTTCTTGACAAAGCTAAAAATAATGTGTACAAGAATAATTGATTAAAATATATTATCCTATATTACAATCAAAATTTGCACAATTAAGCTATTTTAATATTATATTATACAAAATTTCATAAATGAAATACAAACTATGAACATATGTGATATTGGAACAATATATGAGTACAACATACACATATGAATAAACCACATCAAAATATACAAACAAAAATACAAACCAGTCATAGATGGGTATTGATAACTAAGAATGGCTTATAAAAGTAAAATGGAGAAAACTCAGTCATTAATATCCAAAATACCTCAGCATTTCAGCTGGCAGCCTCAGGAGAGGATTAGTTTTGATAAAAAGTCAAAAACACAAAATTAACAAAAAAAGTTGTAATTGCTTGTTGTAAAATTATTTATCCAATCTGTTATTTTAGAAAGAGATTTGCTGACACTCTTGTAACAAAAGAGTTAATTGACTTTAAAATGAAAATGCTTTACTATACATGCTAACTCTGTAGCAATAATTACATGGTGGTTTTAATTATAGCTAATGAAATTGATTTTATTGATTTGTCATTTATTCTGGATTAAGGAGTTTAATAAACCCATTTAGTCTTTCTGTAGAGCTGTACATTACATGTGATTAGCTGTACATTGGCTTTAAATTGCCAGTGAAGTTGTATTTTATTTTATTTGATCTGCAAGTTTATTGTTCCCTTTATTTAATAAATTGCACTTCCCCTTACCCTCTCTAACCTTCTACAAATCTTTCTCATAGCCCGCATCCGCCCCTTTCTTACGCAAGATGCTACCAAGGAGCTTGTCCATGCTCTAGTAATTTCCCGCATGGATTACTGTAACCCTCTCCTGATTGGTCTCCCCAAAAGCCGTACTGCCCCGCTACAGTCTGTAATGAATGCTGCAGCTAGACTGATTTTCCTATCCAGTCGGTCCTCTCACACCTCGCCCCTCTGCCAGTCCTTACATTGGCTCCCTGTATCCTATAGGAGTCAATTCAAAGTGCTAACCCATACATTTAAAGCACTGAACAATTCCAGCCCCTCTTATATCTCTTCACTGATCCAGAGGTATGCCCCTCCTCGTACCCTCCGCTCTGCCCGCGACCACCTCCTGACCGCTGCTCGCACCCGTACGGCCAACTCACGCTTGCAGGACTTCTCACGGGCGGCTCCTCTCCTATGGAATAACTTGCCTACTGCCATCAGACTCTCCCCTAGTCTTCAATCATTTAAGAAGGGCCTTAAATCCCATCTCTTCAGGAAAGCGTATGGCCTCCCAGAGTAATCTCTCCCTTACATACCTGTCCCTATGGAATAGTGCTTTGCTCTCTCCTCCAGCTCTGCTTCACTCCTACTTGATATTTCCTATCCTAATGTTTCTAATACCCCACCTCCTATAGACTGTAAGCTCTTTTGAGCAGGGTCCTCTTCAACCTATTATTCCTGTCAGTTTTCTTGTAATTGTCTTATTTATTGTTACATCCCCCCCCTCTCAAAATATTGTAAAGCGCTACGGAATCTGTTGGCGCTATATAAATGGCAATAATAATAATAATAATAATAATTTATCCTGCTCCATTCAAGCATTAAACCGTAACTCCAATGCTAAACCAATCCAACCTTGACCCAAAATCCATATCCAACTACCTCCCTATCTGCTTATTAAAATTTACCTTCAAGACTTTTAAGAGAGTTATACATGTAACACTGGCTAACTTCCTTGAGTCCAGCTCTGTACTTGACCCATTTCAGTTTGGTGAAACAGCCATGGTCAAAGTGACCCATGATTTAATTACTGGTTTTAATTGGTGTTCGCTAAAGTTCTATTCTTAGACAGTAGCTTAGAGGTAGAACGTTAAGCATCTAATTTGTGTTATGAGTTCAAATTCTAATTGGGAAAAGTTTGTTTTCCTGTTCTCTCTGTGCACATCAGATTCAGGGGGTTGTGATTTCAATCCTTGCATTGTGTAATGTAGTAATGAAAAGTATATTATCTTAATATATTTAGTAAATACCCTTACTGAAACCTGAGAAAAAGCTATATTCACTTCACAAATTGCGTTTTTGTGGAGTAAACGTGCAGGAGTAATAAGGTTTACTACTTGTTGGTCTATGTGAAATAATATCGTCACTGCATGTGACATCTCAAACAATGTCTACTTTTTATCTAATTTGGCAAAGAATCATAATAAAAATAAGTTATGCAAATACAAGATTATTGCTGCCCTTTGCTGCCAGACTGAAAAACATATTTAAAAAATATAATTCTTAAACATTGGACTATAAAGGAACACACGGAAGCAAGCCTAAGTTTGAATCCAACCACTATCTGTGTCTGCTGCTAGTGTGTTCCACAAACCCTTTTCGAAATATGTCTGCCAGACCCAGCACGGTGTGTATAAGTTGAAGCATGCTGCTAATTATGCTAGGTTTCCAAAAGACGAATGGTGTAACTCATTAAGCTAAGTAGTATCCATACTGAGTAATACGTCATTGTATGCTTTTAGCATTTTCAGAGCAAGAGGTGTGCCACTCTAGCTGTGGTACTCAAAAGGGTAAACTAATGAATTAAAAATCTTTTTATTATTATTATTATTATTTATTTTTTTTAAACCTATTCCAATATTTCATATGTGTCTAATAATCAGAGGTTTGGAAGGAGGGGTTCCTAAAAAGAGGGGTGGGTCACATTATGTGGGTGGAGTCTGACAACCCAGAATCTTAAAACTTCACCATCTGCATTATCTAACATTAAGATGTCATTATATTGTAAACACTCCCAACAATCAACATTTTCTATATATGAAATACACTTTAATAGAATTATACCCCACAGCCACAGACGTAAACTTGTTGAGCAGAGCCCTCACCACTGTTGTTCCAGTACATCCAACTTGTCTTTTGCAAATACTTGCATGTAAGTGTACCTACTGCGCACTTCTCAGGAATATGTTATTGCTTCATAATTAGAATAATAATGTTAATATAAATGATATGCTAGAGAGGTATTTTTTGACTTCAGATTTTTGTAAACAAAATTGATCATAATCTACAGTCTGTTGATCATTATATATATTATTTACTCTTTTGGTTTGTAGAACAGGTGATAGTAGACAGTAGTAGTTTTGTAGTAAATGACGATAATATAGCAAATGCAAACTACAATAAAGAAACACAGTTCAGCTAAATATCTTTAGAACAGTCACTATATAATCATGTTATATAACCCGTGGAAAGACTGTTGCATATATTATTTTACTTATTTATTTTCAGACAAAGACTGACTGTGAAGTGAACACAAATTACTTAGATTTGGTTCAATAGAGAACAATTCAGCATATTGATTTACAAATACAATGTATTGCCAAAAGTAATAATTATTGAATATGACTATTTTAGCCATATCTACTGCATTCATCTCTATGAAAAAAACATTGATAGTAGAATGGTCCATATTGCAGACGTCAGTGAGTTTTAATATGACACTTTCATTGGATGGTACCTTTCTTATTCTAACAAATCATAACGCAACATTGCTGTTCTCTACATAACCAGTTTAACATAAAGTTGAAAGTGGAATAGTCACTTCTAAAGTTATGCCACTGAATCACTCAATAAAAAAAAAAAATCACTAATAACATATGTAGCACTTTACTTACATGAAAATACCCCTGCTTCTTGGCTTCCTGGAGCAGCAGAATTTCATTGGTCAGAAGAAGCAGAGGAACTTCCTGGAATACTTGCACACAGAAGACAGAAAAAGACCAACCAGTTCTTTCTGTATTGTTACAACTGGTAGGTGGGCCTGGGTCCCTCAGGTGGCCTGGCACCTTATTATTATTATGTGCATTTATAGAGCGCCAACACATTCCGTAGCGCTTTACAATATTATTGGAGGGGGAGCATGTATTGGTGGTACCCCCTGATGGCAGGCAGGCCTGACATCAGGACATGATGCACACATTTAAAAAGCCCTTTTTGATGGAAAAACGGATAAAGGGTGGATTTTATTGCTATCTTTTCATTTGTTTATAGTTTTAATAAAGTAATATTGCTTGATGTTATTACTGGCCCCTGTTTCTCACCTGGAGGTTCCATCACCTATAATAAGTGTTGTGTATTAAACTATATATGCTGCAGTAAATTAGAAGATCTACTACTCTCTAGAGTCTCTGTGTGACCTGGAATATAGTGAGTTTTTACTGCACCAACTAGAATGGTCTTTTTTTTTTTCAAGAGAGTTAGTTTGCATTCCTGTGTGTTTCTATATGATCATCACCTGACCTGGAAAGTTTCAAACAAAACAGACAATACAGAAACAAAGGTGGCCTAGATATTGTAACATTAGTTTCACCTTACCATTGCATTGTAAAAGGGACATTTTAAGCACCAAAACATCACAAGTTTAATGAAGTGGTGTTGGTGTATAGATCATGTCCCTTTAGTTTCACTGACTGATTAGTTAAAACACTGTGTTCATACAGCCTTACCTAAACTTCCCCTAGCTGTGGCATACACAGTCTCCCTCTGACTATCACATTTCCTAGATAAAGCTTCCCTTTTTGCAAAGTGTGTTTTATTTAGAATGTCTTATATCTTGTTCTGTTAATTGCCTGCTAGAGTGTGCAGACGTCTCTTCAGTGATTAATGTTAAGTTAACAGAGCAGGAGGTAAGCATGTCTAAAATAAACACACTGTGCTGTAAGATCTGATTGAAAAATTAAAACCCTTTTTTTTTTCATTTATATACACCAACATTACTTATTTGAGCTAAACTTGTATTGGTGCTAATAGTATCCCTAGTAAACACATCATTTACTAGTATATCAATAATACACTGATCGACCACAACATAAAAACCACCTGCATAATTTTGTGTAGGTGTCCTTTATGCTGCCAAAGCACCTCTGATGCATGGACTGTCCAAAACTTCTGAATGTGTCCTGAGGTATCTGGTATCAAGCCATTAGCAGCAGATCTTTAAGTACGATAAGTTGCAAGGTGGATCACATTTGTTGTTCCAGCACATCCCACATATGCCCAATCGGATAGAGATCTGGGGAATTTGGTTTAAGGAACTCTTTCATGTTCCTTAAACCAACCTCAAAATGTGTGCAGTGTGGCAAGGTGCATTATCGTGCTGAAACAGGCCACTACGTTGCTGGAACACCATTGCCATGAAGGAGTGTGCATGGTCTGCAACAATCTCTAGGTAGGTGGTACATGTCAAAGTAATATCCACATGAATGCCAGGACTCAAGTTTTCCCAACAGGACGTTACCCAGAGCATGACACTGCCTCCATTGGCCTGCCTTCTTCACATCCTGCTTCTATCTCTTCTCCAGACACCTGGCCATACACCTGATTTAGCAGTCCAGGCAACCTCCTTCCATTGCAACATAGTCCAGTTCTGATGCTCATGTCCTCATTGAAGGTGGTTTCGGTGGTGTATAGGGACCATCATGGGCTCTCTGACTGGCCTGCGGCTTCGTAGCCCCATACACAGCAAACAGCGATGCACTGTGTGTTCTGACACCTTTCTCTCATGGCCAGAATTACGTTTTCAGCAATTTGAGCTCCAGTGGATCAGGACCAGATGGGCTAGCCTTAACTCCCCACTTGCATCAATGAGCCTTGGGCACACATGACCGTGATACTGGTTCAGTTTAATGTTGTAGCTTAGAAGTGTACATGCAAGAATATTAATTGGCGAGGCATATGATTTTTTTCACTTAATAAAACATCATTATGTTTGTATTTCTTGGCATTAGTGAGATATGTTTTCTGTATTGCTGGACAGAATTCTACTACATCTGCTTGTATTGCTGTCAAGTGGAAGGCAGAAAGTATACATAATGCCAGGATCATTGTTTTTCCACTTATTATCAGAAGTGTAAGTTAAGTTGTTATTAGACATTTAAACTCAGTTAAGTTATTCTAGCTAAATAGAAAAATAGATATATTTCTTTCAAGTGCTAATATAATAGTGAGATATGGTGAAGTCCATGGGGAAACAAAATCCAATATATATATATATATGTATATATAAACATTATTTATCCTTTACCAATTCTTATATGTAATTGTTTTACTTGTCCCCAGAAAGATTTAATTTTTAATCATGTTTATTGTTTTCTGTCAATCAGAAATTGTATCCCCTTCTTTCCTGCCTTTTTTTTTTAGCATTTAGTTGCCTCTTTTCTTTAGTATTTACAAGGTGACTGTTTTTTTAGACTGTTTTCCCATTTTTTCTCCTCCAATATGGCTGCTGGTGTCAGTCACATGACCTACTGTTCTTTTGACCTATTCATATGAGAGATGGATTTTTACAATTCCATCTCTTATTTTTTCAACAGTTTACCTCAAATACAAACTGCCAAATGGCTCCCTATTTGCAATCCTGCCCCACTTTTACCACCAGCATTCGCTTATAAGTTCCTCTATATTAGTAATGTGACGCACAATTTCAATTCACGTCACATGACTCTAACTTTTTTACAACTGCTCCAACCTGCTATACATATTTTTTCATTGTTATTTTATTATTTTTATATTGTTCCTGGCATACCTTGTGAGTCACTCTTCTGTGAACTTTGGACACCTGACCCCTGATGGGAATTGTACCACTTTATTGAATACATTGAGCGGTCCAACTGTTAAAAAAAGTGTGAGTACGGTTTCAAAATTTCTGGATGTTTACTATTACAGTGAGCACTATATTGTGTTTTGTTTTTTTCTCTCTTTCCATTGTTAGTTATGCTGCTGAAGAAATCATGACTACTGACTAGGATATATTCTTAGGTAGGGATTGTACCACCCTACACCTGATAAGTTGAGCTTTAGATGTAAGCTTCTCCTTAGTGAGTGCATTTCTTAATTGTTTCTATAGACTGTAAACCTTCTGTTTACAATATCACACTATTGGACTTTTGTTTTAATATTTCAAATCCTACCCTTAAAATCACAGACGTAATAGATACAGGTATCTATATCATCATCATTATACATTTTACTCCTCTAAAACACTCATATTTGTGTTTAGTGATATCCCATAAATACAATGGTAACCCCCATGTCCAGGATTTATGGTGCTTTGGAAAGTTACAAGGTCAAATATAGGGCTTGCCCAATTTAGTTTTTTTTTAAAGTGATAGATTGATAATGTTTTCTTTTAGACCATTAGGCAGCCCAGGAATGAAAATTATCCCCGTCATGACATTTCAAGACATAGACAACCTAGGGTATTCAATATAGTGTATGCCCAGTCTTTTTTTATAGCCACTTAGTCAAAAACCCTGGCTAAATTTAGTGTTCATATTTTTATTTTTTAAAATTTCTGCTCTTTCACTGATGATAGCATTGTCATTATACATTTTACTACTCTAAAACACTCATATTTTTGTTCAGCGATGTCTCACGAGTATAACAGTACCCTCCATGTACAGGTTTTATGGAGCTTTGAATTTAACAAATGTTCCACCTGTGAGGAAGGTCCAAACGAATATGGACCAATTCACTGGTGGAGGAGCACCTATTGGGACACTCCAGGGGTGTCCTGGGGCTTAACCCCTATAGCTTAGAATAGTCAAAAAAGACCTCAACTGCTGGAGTGAACCAGACTAGTTAAGTGTACAACTGGATATGATGAACGAAATAATACTGGTAATGTGACAAATACCGTCTAGTGAACCACCAATAAATAGTAGTGAGAATCTAGCCAAAATGGCTTACCTCTATGTACGAAAAATAAATAAAAGAATGATGCCTATGGACCTACAGGGCTCCCGAGTAGCTAACTGGCTGGTGACTTTAATCAGTACAAAGAAATGGTCAAACCCAGAGCTAGGGGCCCATATAGTAGGTATGAGTCAAATGACAAGCATAGGTATCAGGGGTGCTGTCACGTTCAGCTAAACACGGTGCTTAGATCGTGCAGCTGCAGGAGGGGCTATGAACTTGGTAACCAGTATAGTTTAAAATCTGATCGGCGGTATACCAAGCGATAGTCCCACTGAAAAGGGGGGTGTCAAAGATGAGTTAATAAATACTTCACATAGATGACATAGGGAAGAGGCATATAAATAGGACCTCCCCCTCTATAACTCGGTACCTGTAACACTAAACAAATAATGGTTACAGTATATAACCGAGGAGCCCCAGTCAGTACTACTGAGGTATACTCAGCAGATACAAAACGTGACCCAAACCCTAGTACAGATAGGAGGTAAAAAACACACAAAAGGGTGACTACATGTGCATAACCATACTTAGTATGTTGGTTGCCTACACATGGTGATAGAGATCCCTAAGTGAAAAAAAGTGAGTAGAACAGAGAGCCCTTAGAGCCCGACGCGCGTTTCGGTGCTCGCTCTGGATGCACCTTCGTCAGGGGCTAATTTGAGACTGGTCAGAAGTCTCCTTTTAAATGTATTCAAGTCCCAGCCACTTGCTAATTGTCCAATGAAACCGCCGGAATTCAGCGCCAAGCCAACCACGTGGGCGTATGTAAATGCCCTGGGTGGATGGACCAATCACTAATCTTCTCGTCAGACGTCATCTGACGTTTTCTTTCGTATACACTTTTTCTTATTAACACCAGTTTGTTAACCCAATGTGTACCGAGTGGATTTTGTCCTTTTGGCTACTATCATAACGATACATGTGTGGAGTTGTAGCATTTTGCTACAGAACCGTGTTATTAATCTAATCTTTAGATATTGTTACGGGTTTCAGATACACTTAGATCGAGAGTTCGTCTAAAGTGTTGACGTATAGTATTTTGCTTAGCTCTTCCAGCCTCGGAAAAAACTGAACACATCCCCATCGCTCTGTCCGATTTGTCCCTTTGGGTATTAAGATCGGATGGAGTGGCTCCTAACATGTAGCGATTACTGAGAACCTCCACTGTATTTGGAGTGCCAGTCTTATGCTGACAGCTAGTATAGCATGATAGAGAGATCCTTTCATCTTAGGACTAGTGAGGGTCTAACAGTTCCCGAAATATCTTTAGCATCTGCATCTAAACTGGGTACACAGCTTCCCTATTGCAAAAGAGCTTCGGATATACTACCCTTTAAATACCGAGGGATGTCAATAAAACAAGCCTCATGCTGTTATGTAGGGTATGTATACCTCCACATAGGAAACTTGTGTTGCCTAGTGCATGTATAGGGTTTTGATCGTGAGCACCATATATTGAGTGGCAGTGCTAGCTGGCAGAGCGCCGCAAAATGTACCAATACTCGCCCTACCATGTCCACCAGGACCGATAGAAAGATGGTACGCATAGTGTTCTATTTGTACTGTGGCTATGTACTGGCGTGTTACAGGTTAGGATGTAGATAGTACGCCCTACGTGTGGATGATCAAATAACGTTGTGATGCTTTGGAGTCAACTCCCTTAGGACATCTTGGTGCAAACAACTCCATAGACATACACACTATGTTGGGTAACCACCCCTCTGTTACATAGGGGATAATGGAAAGTAATCACTTATTAGTGTATAGATGTCTATACTGTGTGGGGTGGAGATTAGAGGCTGTGCAGGGGCTGGGCGGTTGGGCAAAGGACTTGGAATACAAAAGGTGATAGTTATAATAGTGACTAATAGAACTAGATATTTACAGGTATTTACAGTATCTACTTTTATATTAAAATTGGTAGTGATTAGTATAGCGTGCTTTAGGAAGCTGGATTTATCAGGGCACTTTACGGGAGGGTACGGATCATAGTATTGGTTAGGAATGGCGAGGCATTCATCCGCAAATGCTGTGTATGTCCAGTATAATACTTCTTGGGATGAAATGAACTCACTATCCTTAGTTGGTTAGGAGAAGTTTCATATAAAGGGGGTGTAGGAGAAGCCCTCATTCAATCCGTTTGGGGATAGGGTTTTTAATGTAAAAATCCAATAGCTCTCTCTTTGGAGCAGTTTGGTATCAATATCACCCTTTCTGGGACCTAGCTTCATCTTTTCAATGCCGTTAAAACGTAGGCCTTGTGCTGAGCCACCGTGTTTTAATTTTAGATGTCTGGATATGACTGTGTCGATTTGTCTCGTGGGGTTTACCGAGTTTACGTGTTCGAGAATCCGGTTCTTGAATGGTCTAAAGGTTTTCCCTACATATTTTAGATCACAGCTACATGTTAGGAGATAGACCAGGCCCTCAGTCTGGCAGTTGAAAAAGGTCTTCACTGCGTGTGTCTGGGTATTTGTTGAATTCGAGAAGGTCTTAGAATTTCTACGAATGAACTTGCATGCCTTGCAACGGCCGCATTGGAAAGTGCCTACAGCTGGGGATTTCAGCCAAGTGCCTTCCGACTTAGGTGGTGGAAGGTGGCTGGGTACCAAAATGTCCTTTAGGTTACGCCCTCTTCTGGCTGTAAGTGAGACATATGGGGTTAGAACCTCCTTTAGGTGTTGGTCTTGGTATATGAGGGGCCAGTATCTCCCAAGGATCTGTTTTACTGGGTCCCAGCCGGCGTCAAAAGTGCCGATGCACCGGATTATGTTTCGAGATTTGTCATTCTTCTGTTTATCAATCAGGAGTGTTTCACGTTCAGTCGTTATGGCTCTCTTATAGGCGGATTTGAGACACCTATTGGAATAGCCTTTGGTTTTGAACTGCGCCCTTAGGATCTTGGCTTTGCATTTAAATTCTTCAAGAGTAGAACAGTTGCGTCTGACGCGCAGGTATTGGCCTGTCGGTATACCCTTTTTAAGAGTGCTGGGGTGATGGCTTTGCCAATTCAGGAAGTTGTTCGTAGCTGTAGGCTTCCTGAAGAGGGTAGTGGAGATACATTGTTCATTCTCCATAGTTTGTAATGTTAGGTCCAGGAAATTTATATATTTTCCGCCTATCTCGTAGGTAAACTTGAGATTCAAATTGTTTACATTGAGTGCTTTCACAAACTCTTCGAAGTATTCATTAGTTCCTGTCCAGATGATCAGCACGTCATCTATATAGCGTTTCCACATCTTAATGTGGTTATGGTAGTTTGCAAATTCTTGACCAAACACTACGTTATATTCCCACCACCCCAGGTGGAGGTTTGCATACGAAGGGGCACAAGTTGTCCCCATAGCGGTCCCTCTCACCTGGTGGTAGTATGTGCCTTCAAACAGAAAATAGTTGTGCATTAATACGAACTGTAAGAGTTGCAGCACGAAATGGTTGTGTTGTTGTAGCGATGGATCTCGTGTTTGGAGAAACCATTGAATGTTGTTGAGGCCTATTTTGTGGGGGATAGAACTATACAACCCTTCTACATCAAGGCTACATAATTTCGCCTCGGGTGGTAAAGTCAGGTCATGTAGTACTTTTAAAGTTTGTTTCGTATCCCTAAGGTAGGATGGGAGGGTCTTCACTAGTTCACTCAGTATATGCTCAACGTAGACACTGCAGTTTTGCGTAAGATTATTATTACCCGACACAATAGGTCTACCCGTTAGTATTTTTTGTCGTTTATGTATCTTGGGCAGTGAGTAAAAAGTAGCTGTTGTTGGTTTTTTATTAAGCATAAATTTATACTCGTCCATACTTATTAGTTCACTGGAGAGGGCTTGGTCGAGGATGTTTTTCAGTTCTGCAAAAAATCTTTTTGTAGGATCCAGAGAGAGTGCCAGGTAGGTGTCCTTGTCATCCAGTATACTGTGCACCATTTGGACATAGTGGGTTCTGTCCATTATCACCAGGTTCCCCCCCTTGTCTGATGGTTTGATGATGATCATTTCATTTCTTTTGAGTTTACCTAAGGCTTTCATTTCCAAGGGGTTCAGATTATTTGGCTGAAAGGGGTACTGGGAATTCGTGTCCAGTGCTTCAATCTCTTTACAGGATAGTTCCACAAATAAGTCTATATACTTGTAATCAGGTATATAGGGTGTAAACCTGCTTTTTGGTTTTAAATTGGTGAACGGTGCTTGCTGTGTACTGAATGGTTCATTATTGCTGAGCAGTTCTACTAAGCTGTCTAGCAAGTCCATGTCCCTCGCTTCCAAGCCTAGTCTTGATGCTTGTTTAGTTCTTTTAATGCAATGATATTTATGGAGAGCTAGTTTTCTAGCAAATAAGTGGATATCTTTGGTCCAACTAAAGCTATCGAATGTCGGTGTTGGGACAAAGGACAGGCCTTTTTTCAATAGTTCTATTTCCGGGGTAGTCAATTGGTAGGAGGATAGATTGATAATTTGGCTCTCTTGAGTCAGTACGCTTTCCTTCGTTGGAGGCCTCGAGTGCTCTTGCTTCTTGTGTTCCTCTGTGGTTTTGCGTCTTGATTTGCCCTGGCTAAAAAATTAATCCCTTTTTTAAGAATACTTTTGGGATTAGGTTCAGGGAGGGCAGAGGTACTGTCAGAGCTGAGTTCTAATTCTGAGCTACTGGTCTCATACTCAGAGGTGGAGAATTGATCAAACTCGACCCTTCTACTTTGTTTAGACCTCTGGTAAATATTCCCTGTTTGGAAGTCTTTGTTGTCCCTTATGAATTTAGAATGTTTGCGTGATTTTATGGTGGATTGGAATCTTTCCAATTGATTTTTCAATTTAATTTCAAGTTGTTCGAAACTACTCTCAGTCTTAAAGGTTTCGATTTTTTCTATCTCCTCATCCACTTCTTTATTAATTTTGTCTAGTCTTTGTTTTTCTGATCTACACAAAATATCCATAAATTTACGGGAACATGTACTCGCTGCCTCCTCCCACTCTTTGATGAATTCTGTACCTTCAATATGGGGCCCTGGTATGTTTTGAACTCTCAGGCCCCTTGGTATCAGTTCTTTATTTAGATATTTTTCAAGAGAGGCAACCTCCCAGCCTGCTCTGATCAGTTGTTTAAACAGGTATGTCAGGTGATTAAATGCTGCATTAATATTAGTATACGTGACGCTTTCATTCAAGTGCCCTTCAGAGAACACAGTGTCAATGTCCGTATACCAAGCTTCCCTTGTGGCTTTATCTGATAGAAATCCAGCCATGCTAAAGCGACGCTTAATAGGTGATAGGTATTGAAACCCGATAATTAATGAATTTAACAAATGTTCCACCTGTGAGGAAGGTCCAAACGAATATGGACCAATTCACTGGTGGAGGAGCACCTATTGGGACACTCCAGGGGTGTCCTGGGGCTTAACCCCTATAGCTTAGAATAGTCAAAAAAGACCTCAACTGCTGGAGTGAACCAGACTAGTTAAGTGTACAACTGGATATGATGAACGAAATAATACTGGTAATGTGACAAATACCGTCTAGTGAAACACCAATAAATAGTAGTGAGAATCTAGCCAAAATGGCTTACCTCTATGTACGAAAAATAAATAAAAGAATGATGCCTATGGACCTACAGGGCTCCCGAGTAGCTAACTGGCTGGTGACTTTAATCAGTACAAAGAAATGGTCAAACCCAGAGCTAGGGGCCCATATAGTAGGTATGAGTCAAATGACAAGCATAGGTATCAGGGGTGCTGTCACGTTCAGCTAAACACGGTGCTTAGATCGTGCAGCTGCAGGAGGGGCTATGAACTTGGTAACCAGTATAGTTTAAAATCTGATCGGCGGTATACCAAGCGATAGTCCCACTGAAAAGGGGGGTGTCAAAGATGAGTTAATAAATACTTCACATAGATGACATAGGGAAGAGGCATATAAATAGGACCTCCCCCTCTATAACTCGGTACCTGTAACACTAAACAAATAATGGTTACAGTATATAACCGAGGAGCCCCAGTCAGTACTACTGAGGTATACTCAGCAGATACAAAACGTGACCCAAACCCTAGTACAGATAGGAGGTAAAAAACACACAAAAGGGTGACTACATGTGCATAACCATACTTAGTATGTTGGTTGCCTACACATGGTGATAGAGATCCCTAAGTGAAAAAAAGTGAGTAGAACAGAGAGCCCTTAGAGCCCGACGCGCGTTTCGGTGCTCGCTCTGGATGCACCTTCGTCAGGGGCTAATTTGAGACTGGTCAGAAGTCTCCTTTTAAATGTATTCAAGTCCCAGCCACTTGCTAATTGTCCAATGAAACCGCCGGAATTCAGCGCCAAGCCAACCACGTGGGCGTATGTAAATGCCCTGGGTGGATGGACCAATCACTAATCTTCTCGTCAGACGTCATCTGACGTTTTCTTTCGTATACACTTTTTCTTATTAACACCAGTTTGTTAACCCAATGTGTACCGAGTGGATTTTGTCCTTTTGGCTACTATCATAACGATACATGTGTGGAGTTGTAGCATTTTGCTACAGAACCGTGTTATTAATCTAATCTTTAGATATTGTTACGGGTTTCAGATACACTTAGATCGAGAGTTCGTCTAAAGTGTTGACGTATAGTATTTTGCTTAGCTCTTCCAGCCTCGGAAAAAACTGAACACATCCCCATCGCTCTGTCCGATTTGTCCCTTTGGGTATTAAGATCGGATGGAGTGGCTCCTAACATGTAGCGATTACTGAGAACCTCCACTGTATTTGGAGTGCCAGTCTTATGCTGACAGCTAGTATAGCATGATAGAGAGATCCTTTCATCTTAGGACTAGTGAGGGTCTAACAGTTCCCGAAATATCTTTAGCATCTGCATCTAAACTGGGTACACAGCTTCCCTATTGCAAAAGAGCTTCGGATATACTACCCTTTAAATACCGAGGGATGTCAATAAAACAAGCCTCATGCTGTTATGTAGGGTATGTATACCTCCACATAGGAAACTTGTGTTGCCTAGTGCATGTATAGGGTTTTGATCGTGAGCACCATATATTGAGTGGCAGTGCTAGCTGGCAGAGCGCCGCAAAATGTACCAATACTCGCCCTACCATGTCCACCAGGACCGATAGAAAGATGGTACGCATAGTGTTCTATTTGTACTGTGGCTATGTACTGGCGTGTTACAGGTTAGGATGTAGATAGTACGCCCTACGTGTGGATGATCAAATAACGTTGTGATGCTTTGGAGTCAACTCCCTTAGGACATCTTGGTGCAAACAACTCCATAGACATACACACTATGTTGGGTAACCACCCCTCTGTTACATAGGGGATAATGGAAAGTAATCACTTATTAGTGTATAGATGTCTATACTGTGTGGGGTGGAGATTAGAGGCTGTGCAGGGGCTGGGCGGTTGGGCAAAGGACTTGGAATACAAAAGGTGATAGTTATAATAGTGACTAATAGAACTAGATATTTACAGGTATTTACAGTATCTACTTTTATATTAAAATTGGTAGTGATTAGTATAGCGTGCTTTAGGAAGCTGGATTTATCAGGGCACTTTACGGGAGGGTACGGATCATAGTATTGGTTAGGAATGGCGAGGCATTCATCCGCAAATGCTGTGTATGTCCAGTATAATACTTCTTGGGATGAAATGAACTCACTATCCTTAGTTGGTTAGGAGAAGTTTCATATAAAGGGGGTGTAGGAGAAGCCCTCATTCAATCCGTTTGGGGATAGGGTTTTTAATGTAAAAATCCAATAGCTCTCTCTTTGGAGCAGTTTGGTATCAATATCACCCTTTCTGGGACCTAGCTTCATCTTTTCAATGCCGTTAAAACGTAGGCCTTGTGCTGAGCCACCGTGTTTTAATTTTAGATGTCTGGATATGACTGTGTCGATTTGTCTCGTGGGGTTTACCGAGTTTACGTGTTCGAGAATCCGGTTCTTGAATGGTCTAAAGGTTTTCCCTACATATTTTAGATCACAGCTACATGTTAGGAGATAGACCAGGCCCTCAGTCTGGCAGTTGAAAAAGGTCTTCACTGCGTGTGTCTGGGTATTTGTTGAATTCGAGAAGGTCTTAGAATTTCTACGAATGAACTTGCATGCCTTGCAACGGCCGCATTGGAAAGTGCCTACAGCTGGGGATTTCAGCCAAGTGCCTTCCGACTTAGGTGGTGGAAGGTGGCTGGGTACCAAAATGTCCTTTAGGTTACGCCCTCTTCTGGCTGTAAGTGAGACATATGGGGTTAGAACCTCCTTTAGGTGTTGGTCTTGGTATATGAGGGGCCAGTATCTCCCAAGGATCTGTTTTACTGGGTCCCAGCCGGCGTCAAAAGTGCCGATGCACCGGATTATGTTTCGAGATTTGTCATTCTTCTGTTTATCAATCAGGAGTGTTTCACGTTCAGTCGTTATGGCTCTCTTATAGGCGGATTTGAGACACCTATTGGAATAGCCTTTGGTTTTGAACTGCGCCCTTAGGATCTTGGCTTTGCATTTAAATTCTTCAAGAGTAGAACAGTTGCGTCTGACGCGCAGGTATTGGCCTGTCGGTATACCCTTTTTAAGAGTGCTGGGGTGATGGCTTTGCCAATTCAGGAAGTTGTTCGTAGCTGTAGGCTTCCTGAAGAGGGTAGTGGAGATACATTGTTCATTCTCCATAGTTTGTAATGTTAGGTCCAGGAAATTTATATATTTTCCGCCTATCTCGTAGGTAAACTTGAGATTCAAATTGTTTACATTGAGTGCTTTCACAAACTCTTCGAAGTATTCATTAGTTCCTGTCCAGATGATCAGCACGTCATCTATATAGCGTTTCCACATCTTAATGTGGTTATGGTAGTTTGCAAATTCTTGACCAAACACTACGTTATATTCCCACCACCCCAGGTGGAGGTTTGCATACGAAGGGGCACAAGTTGTCCCCATAGCGGTCCCTCTCACCTGGTGGTAGTATGTGCCTTCAAACAGAAAATAGTTGTGCATTAATACGAACTGTAAGAGTTGCAGCACGAAATGGTTGTGTTGTTGTAGCGATGGATCTCGTGTTTGGAGAAACCATTGAATGTTGTTGAGGCCTATTTTGTGGGGGATAGAACTATACAACCCTTCTACATCAAGGCTACATAATTTCGCCTCGGGTGGTAAAGTCAGGTCATGTAGTACTTTTAAAGTTTGTTTCGTATCCCTAAGGTAGGATGGGAGGGTCTTCACTAGTTCACTCAGTATATGCTCAACGTAGACACTGCAGTTTTGCGTAAGATTATTATTACCCGACACAATAGGTCTACCCGTTAGTATTTTTTGTCGTTTATGTATCTTGGGCAGTGAGTAAAAAGTAGCTGTTGTTGGTTTTTTATTAAGCATAAATTTATACTCGTCCATACTTATTAGTTCACTGGAGAGGGCTTGGTCGAGGATGTTTTTCAGTTCTGCAAAAAATCTTTTTGTAGGATCCAGAGAGAGTGCCAGGTAGGTGTCCTTGTCATCCAGTATACTGTGCACCATTTGGACATAGTGGGTTCTGTCCATTATCACCAGGTTCCCCCCCTTGTCTGATGGTTTGATGATGATCATTTCATTTCTTTTGAGTTTACCTAAGGCTTTCATTTCCAAGGGGTTCAGATTATTTGGCTGAAAGGGGTACTGGGAATTCGTGTCCAGTGCTTCAATCTCTTTACAGGATAGTTCCACAAATAAGTCTATATACTTGTAATCAGGTATATAGGGTGTAAACCTGCTTTTTGGTTTTAAATTGGTGAACGGTGCTTGCTGTGTACTGAATGGTTCATTATTGCTGAGCAGTTCTACTAAGCTGTCTAGCAAGTCCATGTCCCTCGCTTCCAAGCCTAGTCTTGATGCTTGTTTAGTTCTTTTAATGCAATGATATTTATGGAGAGCTAGTTTTCTAGCAAATAAGTGGATATCTTTGGTCCAACTAAAGCTATCGAATGTCGGTGTTGGGACAAAGGACAGGCCTTTTTTCAATAGTTCTATTTCCGGGGTAGTCAATTGGTAGGAGGATAGATTGATAATTTGGCTCTCTTGAGTCAGTACGCTTTCCTTCGTTGGAGGCCTCGAGTGCTCTTGCTTCTTGTGTTCCTCTGTGGTTTTGCGTCTTGATTTGCCCTGGCTAAAAAATTAATCCCTTTTTTAAGAATACTTTTGGGATTAGGTTCAGGGAGGGCAGAGGTACTGTCAGAGCTGAGTTCTAATTCTGAGCTACTGGTCTCATACTCAGAGGTGGAGAATTGATCAAACTCGACCCTTCTACTTTGTTTAGACCTCTGGTAAATATTCCCTGTTTGGAAGTCTTTGTTGTCCCTTATGAATTTAGAATGTTTGCGTGATTTTATGGTGGATTGGAATCTTTCCAATTGATTTTTCAATTTAATTTCAAGTTGTTCGAAACTACTCTCAGTCTTAAAGGTTTCGATTTTTTCTATCTCCTCATCCACTTCTTTATTAATTTTGTCTAGTCTTTGTTTTTCTGATCTACACAAAATATCCATAAATTTACGGGAACATGTACTCGCTGCCTCCTCCCACTCTTTGATGAATTCTGTACCTTCAATATGGGGCCCTGGTATGTTTTGAACTCTCAGGCCCCTTGGTATCAGTTCTTTATTTAGATATTTTTCAAGAGAGGCAACCTCCCAGCCTGCTCTGATCAGTTGTTTAAACAGGTATGTCAGGTGATTAAATGCTGCATTAATATTAGTATACGTGACGCTTTCATTCAAGTGCCCTTCAGAGAACACAGTGTCAATGTCCGTATACCAAGCTTCCCTTGTGGCTTTATCTGATAGAAATCCAGCCATGCTAAAGCGACGCTTAATAGGTGATAGGTATTGAAACCCGATAATTAATGAATTTAACAAATGTTCCACCTGTGAGGAAGGTCCAAACGAATATGGACCAATTCACTGGTGGAGGAGCACCTATTGGGACACTCCAGGGGTGTCCTGGGGCTTAACCCCTATAGCTTAGAATAGTCAAAAAAGACCTCAACTGCTGGAGTGAACCAGACTAGTTAAGTGTACAACTGGATATGATGAACGAAATAATACTGGTAATGTGACAAATACCGTCTAGTGAAACACCAATAAATAGTAGTGAGAATCTAGCCAAAATGGCTTACCTCTATGTACGAAAAATAAATAAAAGAATGATGCCTATGGACCTACAGGGCTCCCGAGTAGCTAACTGGCTGGTGACTTTAATCAGTACAAAGAAATGGTCAAACCCAGAGCTAGGGGCCCATATAGTAGGTATGAGTCAAATGACAAGCATAGGTATCAGGGGTGCTGTCACGTTCAGCTAAACACGGTGCTTGGATCGTGCAGCTGCAGGAGGGGCTATGAACTTGGTAACCAGTATAGTTTAAAATCTGATCGGCGGTATACCAAGCGATAGTCCCACTGAAAAGGGGGGTGTCAAAGATGAGTTAATAAATACTTCACATAGATGACATAGGGAAGAGGCATATAAATAGGACCTCCCCCTCTATAACTCGGTACCTGTAACACTAAACAAATAATGGTTACAGTATATAACCGAGGAGCCCCAGTCAGTACTACTGACCAGTCTCAAATTAGCCCCTGACGAAGGTGCATCCAGAGCGAGCACCGAAACGCGCGTCGGGCTCTAAGGGCTCTCTGTTCTACTCACTTTTTTTCACTTAGGGATCTCTATCACCATGTGTAGGCAACCAACATACTAAGTATGGTTATGCACATGTAGTCACCCTTTTGTGTGTTTTTTACCTCCTATCTGTACTAGGGTTTGGGTCACGTTTTGTATCTGCTGAGTATACCTCAGTAGTACTGACTGGGGCTCCTCGGTTATATACTGTAACCATTATTTGTTTAGTGTTACAGGTACCGAGTTATAGAGGGGGAGGTCCTATTTATATGCCTCTTCCCTATGTCATCTATGTGAAGTATTTATTAACTCATCTTTGACACCCCCCTTTTCAGTGGGACTATCGCTTGGTATACCGCCGATCAGATTTTAAACTATACTGGTTACCAAGTTCATAGCCCCTCCTGCAGCTGCACGATCTAAGCACCGTGTTTAGCTGAACGTGACAGCACCCCTGATACCTATGCTTGTCATTTGACTCATACCTACTATATGGGCCCCTAGCTCTGGGTTTGACCATTTCTTTGTACTGATTAAAGTCACCAGCCAGTTAGCTACTCGGGAGCCCTGTAGGTCCATAGGCATCATTCTTTTATTTATTTTTCGTACATAGAGGTAAGCCATTTTGGCTAGATTCTCACTACTATTTATTGGTGTTTCACTAGACGGTATTTGTCACATTACCAGTATTATTTCGTTCATCATATCCAGTTGTACACTTAACTAGTCTGGTTCACTCCAGCAGTTGAGGTCTTTTTTGACTTTATGGAGCTTTGGAATGCTACAGGCTCAAATATAGGGCTTGCAAATTACATAGACTGGACTTTCTGCCTAGGTTGTCAGACAGGTCCCTCAAATTCTAATGAATAAAATCACTTAATTATGTAAAAATAATAGATAAGTATACACATAGAATTTATATATATATATATATATATATATATATATATATATATATATATATATAAAACAAAACAAAAGCAGAACCTCTTGCACTCCTACTCAATATGTATAACCAGGTGCCAGGTCCCAAATGTATAAAAATCAAAAGAAATATTACCGGCACTCTTGGAGTAAATTCATTCAATTTATTTGTTAGTAGAACCAGTCAACGTTTCAGCTCCCGATCGGAGCTTTCATCAGGACACACAAGGCATAAGACATTGCACAAAACAAACTTAAATAAGACATCTCATCCAATAATCACTCACCAAATCAGCTGAAGTTCATCGCTCATCCTGCACGGCGTGTGCCCGGCACAACAGCGCATGTGTCAAAGCAATTCACTCTTCCGTATCACATGATGGAGGGGGGCCATGAATCAACCCAGGAGGCGTCATAGTATCCTAGCAACCTCCGATACAATCGGCAATGGTTGCTACTATGTGTACAGCCTCCAGTAGGAGAGGATCTCCTTTCATAAATGGCGCCACCCACTACATACGTAACGGACAGTTGCTATGGCAACCGGCTCTAGCCGTGTTAGCAGGAGCGGATGAAGATAACCAGAGCTAAAAAAATATATTATGTTAAAGGGTAAGGGGAGCTTCTTATTAATTAATAGCACCTAAATACCAAGTGAATCAATAAATAAACAAGTGAAAACAAGTTAAACTCATAATCATACCGTGAAATCATAACCCAATTTATAGACTGTGCCACTAAAATCTCATAATAAGAGCAGCTCTTCTGCTAACATATAGTGTTTCAAATTCCATTCCGAATATCATTGCATACTCCATTACATAGTGCAAAATATATATATTTATAACCTACTGAGAATTGCTTAGTGTATTTCCACATACTAAATAAAAGTGAAAAAATTCTTATAATGTGTTGATCATTCAGGAGGGGTTATATATCATTAAATGCACACCCTCTTATAAAGTGTACCCTAGAGCTTCAAAATGTGATATACAAAATATAAAAAAAAATTTCTAAAAAAAAGAAGGATATTTTTAAACAACCCCTATATACCCTAATATTTATATATACAGCCTTTGGTGAGTGTTAAGTTGCCATTTTTGACCGATTATCAATGCATAAACTGAATTTATAGCTAAATCATAAAAACAATTTTTGGCTTAAAATTACAGAGGCAGTTTCTCCACGGGTTCTTAGCAGGGAATCATCTTCCCTAGTGAGGTCCCCGTGAGAGAACTATTTCCTCGATCTCCAATATATTCGAGGGTTATAGTCATACGGTCTTTATTATGAAATTATAAAAATGATACAAAGGAACATTTTTCATTTAGGCCTTTAGGGGCCACAGTGTCCAACTCCACTATCCAGTAGGTTTCTCTCTGCAAGAGAAGCTTTCCTCGATTTCCCCCTCTTGCTGCCAATGGAATATGATCGAACGCCACACATCGCAAAGCAGAAAGTGGATGTTGCTTTTCCAAGAAATGTCTGGCCACAGGTTTGTCCGATCTGCCATCACGGTAGGCAAGACGGATACTTGACCTGTGGCCTCTAATTCTCTCGCACAGGGCTGTCTCTGTCTTTCCTATATAACTCAGTCCACAAGGACATGTGAGTTTATATATGACAAATTCTGTGCGACAGTGTATCCTATGAGCAATCTTATATGATTTACCCGTATGTGGGTGAGAGATTGTCTTGGATGGAATAATATGCCCACAGGTTACACACCCTAGGCATCTAATGCATCCATTGTTAGTCTTCCCTCTTAGTGAGGGACTATAGCAATGGATGGGATCAGTCTTCACTAATAGATCCCTTAGGTTCCGATTTCTCTTATAGCAAAACATCGGTTTGGATGTCAATTCTTTTGGAAGCGTCGAATCTTGTTGTATCATATTCCAATTTCGGCTGATGGACTCCGTTATTTCCTGGCTGGCAGAGTGTAGTTTCATGGGGAATACCACTCTATTATTTGTTTCTTTTGAAGGGATCCTTTCCTTGTTGAAGTATTGTTGTTTTGCTTGGCATAAAGCCTTTTCCAATACAGGACGTCTATATCCCCTCTTGACAAACTTAGCATACATCATTTTCAATTGTTCTTCCCTTTGTTCTTCTTGAGAGTTGTTCCTATATACTCTTATAAATTGGGAGAGCGGTAATGATTTTTTTAAATGTGGCGGGTGAAAGCTTTCGGCATGCAGGATGGTGTTCCGGTCCGTGGGTTTGGTGTATAATTTGTACTCAAGTTTGCGATTAATGACAGAAAGTTCTATGTCAAGAAATTGAACATTTTTTGAATCAATATGTGAGGTCACTTTAATCGGTGTCGGTAAGTTATTGATGTATTCAATCAGTGTATCTGCTTCTTCATGTGTTCCATTCCAGAGTATTAAAATATCATCGATGAATCGATAATATCGTATTATTTGGTTCTGGTATTGTGTCAAAATATATTTCTGCTCAAAATCAAACATGAACGTATTGACATACATGGGGGCCATCGCTGCCCCCATAGAAGTGCCTGAGACTTGTAAGAACCATTGGGTCTCAAATCTAAAATAGTTATTCCGTAATGCCAATGACAACAATTCCATTGTAAACTCTATAGGGGGTCCACAGTAGTGTGCAGAACTGGTCAAGAGTTCCCTCATGGCCTCGATACCCTCTTCGTGCGGGATAACAGTATATAAACTGTTAACGTCCATAGTAATGAATAGCCCATCAAACTCTTCTATTTGTCTCAGATTTTGTATGAGACTATTTGTGTCCTTAATACAAGTTGGGATCGCAGTGACAGGTTGTTTAAAAAGATGATCAAGGTACTTGGCTATGGGCTCCAAGATGCCGTCTACTGCGGACACAATTGGTCTGCCTGGTGGGTTGGATGGATTTTTATTGATCTTTGGAAGTGTGTATAGCACAGGAGTACGGGGATGGGTTTTCTGCAGATATTCAAATAGCTCTGTTCCAATAAAGCCCGCCCTTAATCCGAATTGGAGTGTTTCCTCAATTTTCTGTGCAATATCACTAGTTGGATCTTTGTCCAGTAGTTGGTAAGTTGTTTCTACTGCCAGTTGTTTATGGATCTCACTCGCATATTGAGCGTAATTGAGTACCACTATACCCCCGCCCTTATCTGCGGGTCGGATGATAATTGTTGGATCTGACGCCAGTCGGCGGACCAAAGAATGTTGTTCCTTTGTAAAATTCCAATATAGTGGTTTATGTTTCTTCAGAGCATACGAGGTCTCATTCTTCACCGTGGATAAGAATGTTCTGATCGTGGGTTGGTTTGTTGGAGGATCAAATTGGCTAGGTTTCCTAAACAGTTGTTGGTTGGATTTCAAATTCTGATCCTCTGGCTTTCGATTTTTATTGAAAAAATCTTTCAACCGCAGTGTACGGCCAAATTTATATAGTTCCACGTTCCACTGGAACTGATTTGGAGCCTTGGTGGGTATAAATGATAACCCCTTATTGAGGATATCCAGCTCCTGGTGGTCAAGTGGTCTATCTGATAAATTAAAGACGGGGATTATTTCCGCACTGGTGGTCTCCCTCTGAGTCCAGTGGGCCCGTCCTTTTTGTCCCCTTCTAGTGGCAAATCTTTTTCGTTTTTGTTTTTGTTCCTTGTGGAGACTCTTTGTGGAAGTATATTCTCCGAATGTGCCTCCATTTCTAAAAAATCCCTCGATTGAGTTAAATGGCATCCTTCATTTTCTGACCCTGATTCACCTGAGGTGACATCTATTGTCGTCACATTGGGTTTGATGATCCGTTTTCTAAATCTTCTTGGTCGAGTACGTTGTTCTCCCGACAACCATCTGTAGACAGTGTGCTCAGAGTAGTCTTGTTGTATACGTTCCATTTTTTGCCTTTTAAACTTTATCAGCTGATTCTTATACTTTAATAGCTCCTCATTGAGTTTGAGTAGTATGTTAATTCCTTCCTGGGAGTTTAACAGGATTGCCTCCTCGTTTTCCAATAGTTGAATCTTCTTGCGAATTTCCATAAGATCTTCTTTCACATCCTGTATGGTAATCAACATTAGGTCTAATGAGCATTTATTGAGTACTAGGGTCCAGTCCTTACACACTTTAGATTTCATTCTACCAATCGTAGGTATGTTACGGACTCGAAAGCCCCTTGGTATGTGTTTGGCCCTGTGATAATCAGATAAAAAAAGTCCATGTAGGTCCAAATCTATTTCTTTCTTCTTAAGTTTCAAAAGTTTAAAGTATACATCCCGTACAGTGGTTGTGGTAGGTAGAGTTAAACTTGTTGAATCCCATAGTATTTCATCAGCCTGTTCATTTGAGAACTGCAGAGTGTTTGCCTGAGTTGCATAGGCTCCTGAGTCTTGCAGAAAATTATCCATAATTAAAGATTGCCACTTTAAGGGAACAGAGCAAAAAAATTTTTTCAAAAAAGTACTTAAGCAAAATCAAAAGTCAAAGCCACGTCTTAATTATTCCCTCTGAAGATACCACTTTAAGAAATAGGCTCATTAACTGGCGCTGAAAAATGCTGTTATCTTCTTCCCTCTTCCATATGGAGTAAGTAAAAAGTTGTCCACTTTGAAATTAAAAATCATATATTTTATTGATATGCATTAAAAATCTTACAAAAAAAGGGGTAACCGTTTTAAAAAAATACAAAATGTACTGAGAGTGTCCCAATGTTTGCTTTAATCCTTTCTTTCCAGAGGATATATCTTCATTCCATTAGTGGGTGCATAGAGAAGGGTCCTGGGAGGATCCCATATATACAAAACAAAAGCAGAACCTCTTGCACTCCTACTCAATATGTATAACCAGGTGCCAGGTCCCAAATGTATAAAAATCAAAAGAAATATTACCGGCACTCTTGGAGTAAATTCATTCAATTTATTTGTTAGTAGAACCAGTCAACGTTTCAGCTCCCGATCGGAGCTTTCATCAGGACACACACAGGGCCGGCGCGTCCATAAGGCGGCACAGGCGGCCGCCTTAGGGCGCACCGGCTCTGGGGGCGCAAAATTCCAGTGACCGGCAGGAGGGAAGTGCTCCCTCCTGCCTGGTCACCTCCTGGATCCCCGGAGCTGCTGGGAGGTGTGCGGCTGCAGTTGATTAGGAGGAGGCGGCGAGGGAGCTCTCTGATCTCTCTGACCGGCTCCCTCGCGCGCCTTTTGCTGATGCCGCGGGAGCCGGAATATGACGTCATATTCCGGCTCCCGCGGCATCAGAAAACAGCCTGCGAGGGAGCCGGTCAGAGAAATCAGAGAGCTCCCTCGCCGCCTCCTCCTAATCAACTGCAGCCGCACGCCTCCCAGCAGCCTCACTGGACCACCAATGAGAGACCCACGCCAGCACTCCAGGTAGGGAGGCTGGGTGGGACATTTAAATGTAATTACTTTATTAATTACTGTGTGTGTGCATGTGAGTGTGAGTGTGTGTGTCTGTCAGTGTGTGTGTGTTCGAGTATGTGTGTGAGTGAGTGTGTGTGTGTCTGTCAGTGAGTGTGTGTGTCTGTCAGTGTGTGTGTGTGTCTGTCAGTGTGTGTGTGTGTGTCTGTCAGTGTGTGTGTGTGTGTGTCTGTCAGTGAGTGTGTGTGTGTGTCTGTCAGTGTGTGTGTGTGTTCGAGTATGTGTCTGTGAGTTTGTGTGTGTGAGTATGTATTTTTCTGTAAGCCTGTCTGTATGTATGTATCTGTATGACGGTATGCCTCTGTATGTATGTATGTGTCTGTATGTCTTGTACGTATGTTTCTGTATGTCTCTGTATGCATGTATGTAACTGGATGTATGTTTGTCTCTGAATGTCTGTATATATGTCTCTGTATGCATGTATGTAACTGTATGCCTTTATGTCTCTGTATGTACGTATGTGTGTGTCTCTGTATGCCTGTATGTCTTTGTATGTATGTATGTATGTGTCTGTATGACGGTATGCCTCTGTATGTGTCTGTATGACGGTATGCCTCTGTATGTATGTATGTGTCTGCATGCCTGTATGTCTCTGTATGTATGTTTCTTTATGCCTGTATGTCTGTATGTATGTGCCTGAATGTCTTTGTATGTATGTTTCTGTATGCCTGTCTGTATGTACGTGTCTGTATGACGGTATGCCTCTGTATGCATGTATGTCTTTATATGCCTGCATGTCTCTGTATGCATGTATATCTCTGCTTGTATGTGTCTGTATGTCTCTGTATGATTATTTCTGTCTTTGTATGACAGTGTACCTGTATGACTTTGACTGTGTGACTGAAAAATTATGCCTGTGTGCCTGTGGCTTGGGAGGAAAGACACACAGGTGAAGATGCATTTTTTTTTTTTATGAGGGTTGGGGGCGCCAAAATGCATCTTCGCCTGTGTAACTAAAAATCCTAGCACCGGCCCTGGACACACAAGGCATAAGACATTGCACAAAACAAACTTAAATAAGACATCTCATCCAATAATCACTCACCAAATCAGCTGAAGTTCATCGCTCATCCTGCACGGCGTGTGCCCGGCACAACAGCGCATGTGTCTAATTTAGTGTTCATATTTTTATTTTTTAAAATTTCTGCTCTTTCACTGATGATAGCATTGTCATTATACATTTTACTACTCTAAAACACTCATATTTTTGTTCAGCGATGTCTCACGAGTATAACAGTACCCTCCATGTACAGGTTTTATGGAGCTTTGGAATGCTACAGGCTCAAATATAGGGCTTGCAAATTACATAGACTGGACTTTCTGCCTAGGTTGTCAGACAGGTCCCTCAAATTCTAATGAATAAAATCACTTAATTATGTAAAAATAATAGATAAGTATACACATAGAATTTATATATATATATATATATATATATATATATATATGCTAAGTATTTTTTACATATTGTGTAAATAATTAACTAAAATTACCTTTAACTTGGGGGATCTGCCTGACAACACAGGAATCATGTTAACTGCCGATTCGTTATGTGATCGCGATGACATAGCGATCACAAGGCCCAGAAGGATCAGATTGGCTGCCTGGATTTTCAGGCAGTTCCCCCAATCTGGATCGTAGTGGAAGGTAATATACCTGTAGGGGAAGCAGCGATCTGCAGGGCAAATTATGCCACCCTGCAGCATTAAAGCCCACGTTTTGCAGGATTGCATAGAACGCCTGCCATTCTTAAGGGGTTAAATCTTTTAGTGTATATTATTATTCTTATAATAATTTATCATTATCATATATCTAAGTCTCTAAACCTCCAAAATCTCTCAAGGGCATTTTTTTTGCATAGTATGTATTTTAGAGTTATATATCCTACCATTTTCAAGTTTGAGACAGAATTATTCACAGTATAATATTAATATAAATCATTTGCTGCATATCGAGAAAAAATATGAATATTCCAGTCTTGATTATTATTTTTTCATAATATCCTGAACATTTTTACAAATAGCATTTGCAGACGTATAAACAGAAAAAAATAAAAAATTAAAATAAATTACCCTACCTCCAAATTGGTCTGCTTAGAGGGTCGTTACTATGAGGTCATTAATATAATTTCAATATGAGGTCCTTACAATATCATATTAATGGAAAACAGAATACAAACTCATTTTATAATGCAGTTTTACATTACTTTAATGTTATACTTGCTTTATGTGCAGTCTGAAATTCAAAACTTTTGCTAGAGGGCGCCATAACATCATTTGTATTTTTGAAAAAAAAAGTATGTTATATGCTTTTAATGATTTGTTTAGCTCTAATTACATAAAGATAAAAAATGAATAAATAAATAAACCTTCCATTATGTGTTTTTGTCTCCAACTTTCCTTTCCATAGTGTGACTCCTTAGATGCCTTACAGTTAAGACTCATTTTTTTTTTTTTTTCTTTTACATCATACCTCTGGTTCCTTTTATTGCTCTTATTATGTAGACTGTGTATATATAGTTTATGTAGCTTGTACTTTTTTTATACATGTATATATGAAAAACCAGCAGCAGTTCAATACATGGTTGCACTTCTAGTTTATTTTCTCATGTAAAATAGTTGACTGCCAAGCAGGGTATCGCATATACAGTATATTGCAATGTTCTATCATTCCAGGCTTCTTGTCAGTAGACCTTGATATCAAGAAACATTTGTAAAATATCCTGCTGTGTGATATGCTATTGTTTACGTGAATAAACTGTAAGAACCATAAGATATTGAAATGTTGCTCTGTGTCTTCTGCATTCTACAATCATTCTGATTAGGCTGATAGGAATATTGAATGAATGTTGAATTTTGCTTCCGCTATGATGATACAGCTTCCATATTAACTAACACTGGGAATGCTAGACTGCAACTCATGTTTGTACCTTAACTCTTTGGTTTATGTAAATGTACTATCTACAGCAAATACAGTAAGAGAATGTGTTTAATTGTCTAATGTGTATTATTAGTAAAACAGGCTGTTTTTCAACTATTTGTTAAAAATTTTCCCAATTAAGAGTGTCATATAATGTTTATTCATAAGAAAGAATATTGTTTGGATAAATGTAGCACCTAGAGACTTATTGTAGAATTACATACCGTATATACTCGAGTATAAGCCGACCCGAATATAAGCCGAGGCCCCTAATTTTACCCCCCAAAAATGGGAAAACGTATTGACTCGAGTATAAGACTAGGGTGGGAAATGCAGCAGCTACTGGTAAATTTCTAAATAAAATTAGATCCTAAAAAAATTATATTAATTGAATATGTATTTACAGTGTGTGTATATAATGAATGCAGTGTGCGTGTATGAATGCAGTGTGTGTGTGAATGCAGTGTGTGTACATGAATGCAGTGTGTGTGTATGAGTGCAGTGTGTGTGTATGAATGCAGTGTGTGTATGAGTGCAGTATGTGTATGAATGCACTGTGTGTATGAATGCAGTGTGTGTATGAGTGCAGTGTGTGTATGAGTGCAGTGTGTGTATGAATGCAGTGTGTATGAATGCAGTGTGTGTGTAGGAGTGCAGTGTGTGTGTATGACTGCAGAGTGTGTATGAGTGCAGTGTGTATGAGTGCAGTGTGTGTTTATGAGTGCAGTGTGTGTGTGTATGAGTGCAGTGTGTGTGTATGAGTGCAGTGTGTGTATGAGTGCAGTGTGTGTGTATGAGTGCAGTGTGTGTGTGTGTGTGTGTGTGTGTTGCAGAGCCTTGGTGGGGGGTGGGCATTTTTGTTATTATTTTTTGAAAAATTATTTTAATAATTTTGTATTATTATTTTTTGTTTTATTAGTATTTTTTATTATTTTTTTATTATTAATATTTTATTATTATTATTTTTTTCATCCCCTCTCCCTGCTTGATACATGGCAGGGAGGGGGACTCTCACTCCCTGGTGGTCCAGTGGCATTGGCAGTTCAGTGGAGGAGGGCTGGCAGGAAGCTCTTACCTCTCCTGCAGCTCCTGTCAGCTCCCTTCTCCTCCGCACCGGCCCGGTCAGCACCCCTGTCAGCTCACAGTGTACGTCTCGCGAGAGCCGCACTATGACCCCGCGGCTCTCGCAAGACTTACACTGGGAGCTGAAAAAGGTGCTGGCCGGACCGGCGCGGAGGAGCAGGGAACTGAGAGGAGCTGCAGGAGAGGTAAGAGCTCTCTGCCAGCCCCCTGCCTGTCGAGTATAAGCCGAGTTTTTCAGCACATTTTTTGTGCTGAAAAACCCCAACTCAGCTTATACTCGAGTATATACGGTAAGTATTATTTCCATTTAGAACTTATATATAGTCTTCCACCAAGTGACTTTTGTGTTTATTTTCACATTTATGTGTATCATTGAAAGACCCACACATTTGCACTATAGATAAGTCACCTGTCAAGGGTGACTGGAGAAAAACGTGCAAATGTTTTTGTGCACTTTTATGCCAAGATACCCCAACATGCCCTTACTTGGTGTTGCCCACTAAACTCTGCCATCTTCTGGTTTAGCTATATATCCAGCTCCTGGACAATAAAACCACCAGAAGCTGTAGCTCTGATGTACTTCCCCACATGTATAAGAGTATATAAATGGGTCTATGTACGATCTTGCGTAGGTATGGTATCTTCCTTTATCTTGCCTTTTTTATTAGCTGTTAAGTTGGCTCATGGTAAATGGTAAGTTCAACTCATACATAGAACTATGTATCCCTACTATGTTGTACAATATCTTTAATTGTGTTGTAGTTCAAACAAAACTCTAGCACAGTCTATATGAGTTTATCGTAAGGAAAATTCCAGAAGTAACATTGCCTTTTCAAGAATGTTTTTATTTATATGAAGTTCCTCTGCTAATTGTGGAATTAGTGGAGCTACTCAGGATGTGGTCATCCTGCAAGATAACTAGAGAAGTAATACCACTGGGGAGACAAGTAGAATTTAACATATGCATTCAGGTCATCCAGTCCAACTCTCTCATTAATAGAATTAGGACACCTCTCTACGTATGAATTTCCATTTTAACATTGAGTTTTTGTTTAATCTTGGTTATTTATTATTACTTCAAATGGGGGATATGAATAAGCATAACATCTCTATCTCTATAGCACCCATTTATAAACCCCCGTATTATCGACCAACCACACAATGCCCTGTATTACCCAGTCATGCAGAACTCAGGTCATCACATAGCAACCACATATCAGCTCCATAAACCACACATTATTCACATTTTCTCCCTATAGCAGCTTCCACCTTGTAGCACTCACCAAACAAAGAAAATCCATATAAATTAGCCCCAAAACACCTCACTCATCTCCGAATCACACATTATAAAACTAAACCCGTTAAGCTCTTCAACTGATTTGCAGACAATTTAGGTACGCACACTGAATCCCCTCTGTAAGTTCTATTTTTACATGGTAGAACACAATTGACTTTTTCAATTACTACCACTCAAGCACTTTTATTGCTTAACTAGCTCAGTGAATTTATCAGTTCTGACTTATTAGCCTAATGAGCATGAAACAATTGAAAGAAAATCTTTCCTTGGAGGGCTATAGCTGGTTAAATAGATTTTGGTATAAATAGGTTAAATCAAATGACATGGATCAGAGCTTCCCGTCGACCAATTTTTAGTCTTACATATTCCTATCTTTCCACAAATCGTCCTTATTGTGTTGTAATAAAATATTATTTTGATTTGATTTATTTTCATCTGCAGTTGTGTTTCTTGCTTGATGTGTGTAAATATTTATAAAATCATGGTTTAATCATAATAAGACATTGAAAACTATTACGGCCTATAGCAGCAATAATTTGCAAATGTTAATATATATATATATATATATATATATATCAAAAATGCAAGAAGAATAAAAGTAATCTTATAGTTCAAGTAATAACACCTAAAAAAAAGTGTCAAGCAATTACACATGCAGCTATCTAAAAAGAATCCTGATACAATATTCCCAAAACAGTAAAATAGATAATTAGGTGCGCAGATAATCTTAAAACACACTGTTAAAATATAAAAAGCGACAATAAAACCTTCAAAATAACCAAATAACCAAAAAAGTAAAAAAAAAAACCTATGTTACTTGTGTATATTACAAAATACACTGTGACATAGTGAGATAATAGTGAGATAAAATAAGTAACAAAATATACTCTCTCTTAATTGATGATCTCAATGATCTAAAATATAAATATATTTTTTATAATTTTACATTGTGTGTTTTAAGAATATCTGCGCACCTAATTATATATATATCCAGCTAGGTTGTGGTGGGGAAAAATTGTGATTGAAAACCCCTTCCACCTGAAGTCTGTGAATAGTTAATACAATGTTAAACAAAAATCTGCACCCCAGTCAAGCCATAAGACTTGCTTTTCCCACAGAAATCACAAATCTGCAGTGATGTTACTACCGCAGAGGATTATAGGTGGGCATATGCAAATTAGTTTAACAAAGAATCACATTTTTGACTCATTCTATTATAAATATGGAATCCTTTGAGTCTGTGTTTGCTGTATACAACAGCTTTAAAACACAACTTAGGAAAAGATGCAAAGCCAGTGACCAACTCATGGACAGTTGTTTCATTGTTAATGCAAATCATCAGCATGAGGTTGGTTACTGATTTCTGTAGGAAAAGCAAGTCTTACGGCTTGACTGGTGTGCAGATTTTTGTTTAACAATATATATATATATAACATTTTAAATATATATATTTTGTATATTTAATTTAGCAAAGCAGATAGAGTAGATAGATAGACAGACAGACAGAAAGACATCCCATTTGTGGCGCTCTGGTAGAATTCACTGGGATAAGAGAGAGAAGGAATAGCTATAGTTTCTCTTTAACTTGGCACAGAGTTTTCTCACGCAATGATCGTTCAGAATCAGATTAATGTGTTAGATTAGAAAGACCCATGCGGTCGTTTGCCGAAAATAAGATACTATAATCATGTGTGGTATTACGTTAAGGCTTCTAAAAGACTGGGGAAAACTCAACTGCCTGGTAATCAAACAGCATTTATTGAAGCATTTCAAAAGTAAAACAATAATGTTATGTCTGTTGTCATAATCACATAACCCAAGCCAAAACATTGTGGTTTTATTTTTGAAATACTGTAATAAAGAATATTTGAATGCCAAGCGGCTATCACTCTTCCAGTTTGCTGTGTTTGGACAACTGTAGCAATCTGCAAGAGAGGGAAAAATAGATGGTAGTCTATAACTTTAGCTGTTTTACCATAGAATGGACACAACAGAATGGAACCTAAATGGGAATTGTTGGTCTAAAGTTGTGTATGGCTTAATACCAGATGTTTTGGTGAATAATGAAAAAACAAACATACTCAGCATTATGGTAGCAACACAGGTCTTTGATCATCAACAGTTTTCACATAGTATAGAGGAATTGTGCTGATGCATTGGGTATAGAGAAGATACTTGCTAGAATAAAGCAATAGGCCCTTCAGGGGTTAAGCTATATTACCTGAATATGGTGTTGTTACCTAGAACTACAAGTGGAAGTGGAACAATGCTTTATCTAAGGAAGCACTTCAGTGTGGATTTTTTTCCTATGAATAATATGTCTGATTCTAGCAACTGCTTTGACTGGCTAATTAACTGTTTCATGTCAAGAAAAGCTAGACAAATGATGCAAGATCAAAGAATAATAAACCAGTACTATCCCTTTAGAATGTTAATAAACCAAGCAGTGGCTAGAAACATCACCTAGCAATGCCTAGTCAGAAAACTTATTTATAAACATCAGTTTCACCTGCCCAGCAAGCAAAGATATATTAGGCCGCAAGTGAAAAGTCACTTATGTGTTGCAAGCAGGAAAAATGGGTAAATTAAAAGATATAAGTGACATTGACAAGGGCCAAACAGACTGGGTCAGAAAACGACACGTCTTGTGGGATGTTCCTGGTATGCAGTGGTTAGTACCTTCCAAAAGTGAACTGATGTCAGGGTCATGGGCTACCAAGACTCATTGATGCCTTCCTTGAGGGCCAGCTCATCTGATTTGATCACTTAGAAGAGATAAAATATCTCTAATAGCTGTAAAACCTTATGATGTCCATGATAAAAAGGTGTCACAGTGCATCAAAGTTTGCTGGGTATTGGGCTGCATGCCTGCAGACTGGTTAGTGTGCCCATGATGACCCAACTGTGAGCATCCTCAACTGGGATGTAAGTGCTAAAACTGGGCCATGGAGCAATGGAAGAAGGTTGCCTGGTCTGATGAATCACATTTTCTTTTAGATCAGGTGGATGTCTGGGTGCATGTGCCTTGTGTAGCTGGGGAAGAGATGGTAGCATGATGCACTATGAGAGGAAGGCAGGCAGTGTTATGTTCTTGGCAATGTTCTTGGCAATGTTCTGCTGGGAAAACTTGGATCGTAGCATTCATGTGGATATCACTTTGACACGTAACACCTACCTAGAGATTGTTGCAGATCACTTGCGCCCCTTCGTGGTGTTCCCTGATGGCAGTGGCCATGCACCCTGACAAACTGCAAAAATTGTTAGGGAATGGTTTGAGTAACATGACAAAGAGTTCAATGTATTGCCTTGGCCACCAAATTTCCCAGATCTCAATCCAATTGAGCATGTGTGGGATGTGCTGGAGCAATAAATTCTATCAGTGGAGGCCCTGTCTCACAACTTGCAGAACTTAAAGGATCTGTTACTAATGTCTTAGTGCTAGATACCACAAACTCGTTCAGAGGTATTGTGGAGTCCATGCCTTGACACATCAAATATGTTTTGCTAGCATGAGGGGGGTCATCATGATATTAGGCAGGTGGTTTTATTGTTGTGGTTGATTAGTGCAGTTTCAACAGGGAAAATTGGTTCATGGCTGGTCAGTTGGATAATGGGAACTATACATTTACGTATATATGAATTTAATTGTATATTCAGCTACTTGTATATTTTGCATATTTCATAGTCTACACAAATTAATGGATTAAATTAAAATGTCACATGTTGTTTATCTCAAATGCAGCAAAGCTCTGGAGATCAGGATGACTTTTCCACTGGATTACAGCTTTATTATAAGAACTATTAATGCTTGGACATGTATACAGATATTTATAAAGATATACTGCAAGTGTAATTATTATTTCCTGTGATATTTCATGGTTTCAATGAAAATGTATTTTCAAACTAAAAAATTTAATGTAGAATAGCACATTAAGGTTTCGATTTAGTATTCATCAGAATGCTTTTAAATTGAGTTAATATTTTAGGACAATCTTTAAAAAATATTTTTTTCAAAATATTAACATATCGAAAAAATATATCATACATAAAAAAAATTATATCAAACAATGTAAAAATCTAAAAAAAATCTAAAATAATTTGAAATGATTCAAATCATCGTTTCTTCTCAAGATTTATAACAGTATGTAGCACAATATCGTGAGTGACGATGAGGGAACAGTTAGAAGTTATCAATCGACAATATTGTCTAGACTTAAAGACAATTAAGAAATAATAATTATTATGGATCATTTATAAAACAACCAGAAGAAACAAAATTTCAGCATTTAGTGGCCACAAGTGGCTACTGCTGAGAATGAGCTTGAATAGCATGAAATGAGTGCCCTGCTTGTAAACATTTATGTCTTTTTTATTTTCTTTAGCACTCTAGATGTTGTCTCCCCTGATGCTTTGCTGGCATTATGAGAGATGTAGTCCACAATATCTGTAGTGCCGAAGGTTACCTACCTCCATTAGAATTAAAAGATCACTTTTAACAGGTACGCTATGTACTGTACATATATGGTTTATATAGACTTTACATAGCATTGAAAAAAGGTATATTGTGTAGTTTGTGCTCTGATTTCTTTCTTTTCATTTTATATAAGATTATGTTCTGTTCAGTTGCACCACTATTAAGTAATGCACGTTCATGGTAGTGCTTCTCGTTTCTATATTTTTAAGAACTATTAAAATAGTCTGACAAAGGACTTAGAGGGATAGAGCGAATCTAAGTCACAGAATTTAATGTGAGTACTGAAGCAGTAAAGTCAGAGAAAATGACTGTAGTGCTCAATGAAGAACAAATAGTGAGATTAGAACCTCACCAGTGATCTGCAGATTGATATTCTGTACAATCTATGTGCTGTGAGACATCTGACCTGATTTCTGAAAAGTAAGATGCCCAGGCAATTAAATCCACAGCACCTCATTCTGCTAGATGATCATATTAAATTAAGCTTGTTTTCAGGATGTCTATGTTTTTCTTGGATATTCAATTTAAACATGTGCTCTCCCAGACATTCACACCACTTCTACTCTTAAGCTATTATTCATGCCTTCACATTCATTTAGTTAGGGTACACAGGGGATGCTATAGGTCAGGGGCAGGTAACCAGATGTTCTGGACTACATATCCCTTGATGCCTTGCATGCATTATGGCTCCAAGAGCATTACGGGAGACGTAGTCCACAACTTCTGGAGTGACAAAGGTCGTCTACCCCTGCTATAGGTTGTTACATCAGGCTATTGTATGTATCTGATGACAATCCATAATATAGACATATTTGATACTCCTTTACATCAAACTCTTTGAACTGAAATATATTTCCTTCATAATAAACTGGGAAAATAACTAATAGATGCGGTCTCTTGTTCTTTATTATTAGATACAAACACTTTCACTAACAACCAGCCACATAACTAAAGCATATGTTTCAATATTACTATTACAACATAAACCTGTGTCATTTTTAAGTAATTTCCCAGAAACACGCTTTTCATCATTGTTAATGATGTTATGAAGAATTATGTACTGTGTCTGTTTGTTCATGTGTAAACAAACTAATATAGAAGTAACAAAATGAGCAAATGACTTGATGGCAGCTGTTTCTAATTTCATTTTCTCTTTCCGACAGCAATACTGTAATATAATATTAATAGTTTAGAATATTATATTTAAAAATACTATCTGTCACTTGGAAAAACAGAACTGAGTCCTACAAACAAACATTTAGATAAATTGGGAAAAATAATTAATAGATTATCATTGATGAAACAATTGAAAAATATCAATTTAACTATAATTATGTTTGGACAATATTTTTAAGTAATCTGGTTATAAAACCAGTTCGATAATTAGATTTGCAAATATATAATTAGTTTATTTGCATTTCAGTTAATATAACTTAAACAATTAAAGAAACACATCAAACATTATGACCATTACAGTATGTTGTACTGGTTACGGTGGCAGGGGTACCTCTTTTGCCCCTCTCCCCACTGCAAGTAGTAAAACTGTTCCTCATCCCTCTCAGCCACCAGAAGAGCCAATTGCTTCTGCCTAGGAGTTTCCATAGGTCACCCTGAGCTAAGTCCTGCAGTGCAGGTCTAGTTCTTTGGCTGAGATCATCAGCTTCTAAAACAGGTTGACTATTTAGAAAGCGGCAGTGCACTCATGACATCATAATCACTACAGGATTCTGTAGTGGTTATGATGCATGAAGTGTTCTTGTAGGACTAATTTTATATTTATAGAATATTTGATTTAATTCTATATACAAGATGTTTTTTTTTTTTTTAAAAACAACAGCTAAGTACTTGTAACCTACTTTATCACTCTTGAGTTCAGTTGATCATATGTTTATGGGTAACTCTGGGGTTTCACAAGTCAAGAAATTACTGTGAAACCCACCCAAAAGTTCCCTCTGAAAGCATGCGAACATGGATAATCATATATAACATCTTAATTTCAATCAATTACAATGATAGAATCAGTCTATCTGGTATATGATAACTTAAAGGTCCCTATAACTGATGGAATTATTTTCCTAAAAACTCGGTTCATGAGGAATCATCTGGATATTATAAATGCTGAAAAAAAGGCAGATCAAAATGAGAAATGAGAGCATCGTCATTATGTTACGGCATAGAGAGCCTTAAGATTATTTTTAATATTCTTCACTGTGAATTACTGGTAGTGAATTTGTTTTTTTCTTTCTTTAATGTATAGGTCTACTCACTTAGTCCCACTTCTATGACACAAATTCAATATCACATTACTTGCACCACAACAATAATGGCATTTGTTGTGATATATGGGCACTTTGCTCCTTTGCTTAAAGTATTTCCCACTTGTCATGTTTGCTGATGCAAGAGTGCTTTCTGCACATGAATGCACACACACACACACACACACTAAATAAACTTGACGTAATTTGAACAAATTGGGAATCAATACCAAATATAGTAAATCTCTTGTTTACTTGGATTCACTGATTTTAACTTACATGTCATGCTGGGGTATTGCTAGCTTTCAGAAACACCTGGGGCTTGAGTCCAAAGCAAAACGTAATGACCTCTCCCGTAAATCTGCACAATAGGAATCAAATCCCTGCTTCCCTGTGCAAACTACGCCAACTTGGCAAGCCAAGCTGTAAAAGAAACAGAACTGCAGCAAACAAGAGCATGCAGTATTGTCAGGCATTTAAAAGGGACACTTAAGAACCCTACGCACTTTAGCTTGTTGAAATCCTTTATATGTGAAGAGTGTGTCCTATTCTTTTCATTTTGCAAAATGGAAATATATCAATTGGAATTGTCACTTTTATAAATTAATCTGGTTACACTTCCTGGCTTTCAAGCAGACAACAGGTCCTTTTACTTCCTAGTTTGGTTAGCTCAGTGGAGCTAAACTCAAGAGGCAGCAATTGCCCAGAGCAGCTGCCTTGCAAAGACTTTTCATTGAGCTGCATTGGGGAAGTCTATGATTGGACAGAAAGTATGGGCAGGGTTAGAAGAGGAGGGATTGCAAAGGCTGCATTAGAAAATGGCAGCTTTTCCAAGTTGTTTTTAGATTTACCCCAATTAAAAAACACACAATGAAATCATGCAAGTTTTCGTTTGGTGTATATCTGCTAAACAGTGGGTTTTATTTTGTATTTGGGCAGCTGAGCGTCCCTTTAATGCAATCCTGTCTTGCCTTAAGCAATGGGCATGCAGTGCAGGCCCTCTGTCCAGCACTTTCTTCTGTCACTATGGGGGAGCAGTAAGTTTGGTAGCCTGGAGTACCACCTTAGTAGCCTGGAGAAAAACTTTACAAGACATTTTTTTAATAATAGGTGACTGATTTAACAATCCATTTCCTTATGAAAATATTGTATGTGCAATTTATATTAACTAAACTATAAACAGATATTTACACAATGTAAACATGTAATAAATGAATATTTACACTATGGCCTCATAGCATGTGCATTGCATAAAACAATGGGTTTGTAAATCTGAAGTGCCCATAAATAGATGAGTCCCACCAACTGGCAAGTAAAGAAATAATCTCCTTGAAAAAGCAAAACTGGTTGGGCTCATACAGTTGTTATTAAATTCACACTCAAAGTACCAAAACAAATTTAGCTTCATTAAGCAGTTTTGGTGTGTAGATCATGCCCCTCCGGTTAAATCACTTTTGTTTCTGTTCATGCTGCCCTAGTCACACATCCCCTGGCTATGACTCACACAGCCTGCATAAAAAAACTCCATTGGACCCACAACTTAATTAGGAGCACCTAGCAAGTATCCCTCCCACTTCCTCCTTATTTGGGGATTCCCGGCAATTTATTGTTATTACTAGATATGAGAGGTACAATTGAATGCTTCCTTGTACAGGTTAATAGAAAGCACAAAGCACTATCTATTTAAGCTCACTACATGGGGGACTTCTGACTCAGCTTTAGTATTATTACCACTACCTAAAAACGTATTTCTTCCCAAAATCCAAGGAGCAGGTTCACCTCGTCGTATTTATATATTAACCTGCACTAATACCCACAAATGGATTAAAGGTAGATGAAGAACTGTTTGTAGGGCCCTTCCAGACTAACAGAAGTCATGTACCCTGTTGATTCTACTGTATCTTATGTAGGGCAGGTTGTTGAACTGATGCTTGTTTAATCACATTCACTATTAGTGCAGTTGCGTTGCGGTGGAACATCATCCAGGAAATTGATGATGTTCCACCGCACCGCAACTGCACTACTGTATTACTTTACAGAGTTTTGTCATCTGCAAACAATGAAACATGACTTTCAATGCGTTTTTCAAGATCAATTATTAACATGTTAAATAGAAGGGGTCCCAGAACAGAACCCTGAGGGACACTACTTACCACCTCTGTCCAGCCTAAAAATTTACCAATAATGACAACTCTCTGTACTACTAGCTAGTAACCAGCGTAAAAAATACTGAAAGTGTATTTATATAAGGGAATCCTCTCTATGTAAGTCTAGTCAGGATTTTATTTCTTTTGCAAGTGCATGCTTTCTATTTTATTATACAAATGTGAATGGGTAGCTGGCGTTTGCTCACTTTTGCTGTCTTTAGAACAGTAATATTTTTATAGTCAGTAAAAGAAGAATCATGATTTAAATTCTGTTAATTACACCTTTTTGTGAGTTATGACTTTTCCGCGTTTGTATGTTGGTAGAACATTTTACGTTATGTTTTAGGACTGTCATAACGCTTTTCTAGACTTGTATAGGGTTGCTTCCTTATTTACAGGCTATTTTGAGCTCAGGATAGAAATATAGAACCATAGAATGTGACGGCAGATAAGAACTGTTTGGCCCATCTAGTCTGCCCAATTTTCTAAATACTTCAATTAGTCCCTGGTCTTATCTTAAGGGAGGATAGCATTTTTGTTCAAATGTACACATATATGCATGCAGTATTTATTGGCAAATAAAATTTGTCATCTTCAGTTGCCCAAAGTATGTGCCTTCAAATGGATATCTGGTAATTCATGGGTTAAACTAAAATCTAAAGGAAAACATGAGGCTATAGCAAGAAAAACAGATTGATTTGACTGACAAGCAAACCTTTAGTAGTTATTAGTTATAACATGCTTGGCATAGATGCCAAATTGAGTTGTATTGGGCTGTCTTTTTCTTTTCTGCTTTAAACAAGATCGTATGTGGTACATCTTCTTGTTTCACTTGGCTGATTGCTATTTTTGGTCATCAGAATACAAATCTCGACTGCTCATCATCTTTCTAAATGTATTCACAGCCTTGCACTTGAAGAAGTTTTTCCAAGGCACGCTAAGGTCAATGAAACTCGTTATATGCTAATAAAGCATTTCACATATCTCTGCTATTGCATAATACATGTTTGAACCATGACATTGTGTTGATAAAGAAGCAATTCCTTCAAAAAACTGTCATGCCCCATTGCCTGATTCTGTTTGCCCTCTTTTAAAGCTAGAATTTGTAAGCCAAAGCAACGTTCAGAATGCAAAGGTGTCAGGTATTGAAGGCTAACTGTCTCTCTACCTTGTGACATCCTCAGTCTACATTGAGAAGTAATGTTTACATTTTACTAGTTTAATATTAACTGTTCAAGTACCAAAGATGAGTGGAACGTTGTATTGCCTTGAATGCTTTTGCCACTTGAGACTGTCCAAGATTTTTTTTTTTTACAAACTGTTGCCTGTAAACAATGCACAATGCTTGGGTGAGTAGGCACTTGCTGACTACATACCCACCCTAATGTTCTCAATAGCAACAATCAATATCCAGATTGGACCTAGTGGTGCATTAGTTTGCAGATACATGGTAAGACAAAGTGTACATAGAAGACACATAGCTTACATAGATCAATAGCAATCCAAGTCGAATTTGAATGAACTTGCCATTCAAATAATGAGGTGCTTCAGCTCACTGAAACTTGTCTAAGATAGAGGTACAGCATATTCACCCAGACCACTTCATCTCATTAAAGTAGTCTTCATGCAGTGCCCCTATCTCTTTAACCTTGCAATGTAAAATATTTACATTGCAGGGTTAAGAAACATTCTAGAGGCACTTTCTTGTGCCTAACAGTTTTACTCCATGAAATGATATTGGACGTCTTTAAATTCCCCATGGGAAAACATTCATTGAATGCGCATTAGCATTAGGTCCCACCATCGTCATGATATTGCTGGAGGAGGAGACCTAGCCAGCGCTTTAGTCACCCAAAAAACTTTAGCTTAATGAAGCAGTTTTGGTGTTTAAGAGTTAAATCACTTTGTTTATAATGCTCTAGTCACACCTCCCTGCATGTGATTTACACAACCTCCCTAAACACGTCAAGTAGAGAAAGATATAATGTTTAAACCTCCTTTATTGCAAAGTATGTTTAATTTAGGATCTCCTGCACTATTAATCGTCTTCTAGACCCTGCAGGAGCCACCTGTGTGTGATTAAAGATGAACACCTCTAAAGTAAGTCACATCTGATTGAAAAATTCAACATTTTTTTTCATGCACGCTGTGTGAGTCACACCCAGGGGACGTGTGGCTAGGGCAGCATGGACAGATATATACACCAAAACTGCTACATTTAGCTAAAATAGGTTTGATGCCTATAGTAAGTATAATTTTAACCGTTTTTACTGAGGGGGATGACTGATCTACAAAACAAAGGGTTAGAGACAATAGCATTAGGAATACAGGTTTGTATTCCTAACAGTATAGTGTTCCTTAACCCCTTAAGGACACACGACGTGTGTGACACGTCATGATTCCCTTTTATTCCAGAAGTTTGGTCCTTAAGGGGTTAAACATTCATAGCTCAATTAGCAACTTAGAGATTAGTATATTTACTGGTAGCAAGGTTCATCCTTAGTGAGTAGTTCATCTGTACATTTTATGTCTGTATTAACTGGGAAAGTAGATTGTCCTATCTGTTCTGAAGCATGTACCCATATGATTATGTGTATGTAAAAGTCTAAGGCAAGAGGTATGCCATGATTATACCTGGGGTAAAATCTGGAAGGGAGAAATATTAGCTGATGTTCTACTTCCTCGGTGTTGCCATCCACTCTTTGAACTCCTGGATGGAGCCACCATGACCCGCATCACTAGTGTACTGTCTAAAAATGCAAAATAATTCAAAATGTAGTCATTGTCAGAAATCCCCATAATTAGAGACTCAACTTTCCTCAATGGATCTTCCCAAGCATGAGCTGTGACATTCCATAGGCCTTGCACCATCTCATGGGAAATGTCACAATGTGGCACAGAATGCTCTTTGAAGCTCTGCAATTTTTAAAAAAAACATTTGTCGATACATAAGATAAAAAAAGTCACTACTTTAGGTGACACCGTTGCTTTGCATGAACTTGAAAAATATACTTGTAATATGTAAAGGGCATGTATGTCCACAATTATAACAATTATTTATCTATCCTTTATAGAAGTATACTGAGGTAAGAAATATTAGGGGTAATAAAGAATCACTGGACAAAACCAGGCATCTGTACTGCAAAGGCATTTCAAACTACTGCTGCACTCTACATATACCTCCCTATGTGCCCATAGACCTCCTTATTCCTGGAAAGCTTTCTAGAGCGCTGTACATCTTGCTCCATGCAGACACATGTACAACGTTACTTGGCAGAAGAACAAAATAAATGTGCAACTGAAAATGCAATTTCTTATCCAAATGAGAACCAGCACGGGAGTCATGGTGAAGTTGATTTTAATGTAATATATGACTACAATGCATGACAATGTACATAGAGATTCTAATCATCTTATTGCACACAATTCAACAAAAGGTTTAGTTTCTCCAGGTTTGGTACTTTATCAAAACTAGTCATTTATTTTTATGTGATGGTGAGTTTTGATGCATTATTGTACATACAAATGTTGCTGTTTTTTTGTTTGTTTGTTTGTTTGTTTGTTTGTTTTTTGAAGGGATAGTGGTTGTCATAGTTTCTTAAATATGCTCAGAATTTGAATGTCAGTTTCTCCCTTGGGTTTTTAGTAGCATAAAATTCCTCTCGCAGGGAAATTACAGCACTGCAGCAGCTTAGCTTTAAGTACAAGTTGATCTCACTTTGGGGTCAAAGACATTTGTGGCTTTATGCCTATAAGACATATTACTATAGTGAAGATTATGAGCAAGTCCTAAAATTCTTCCTGGCATTGTGTCTGGATCTCAGCTGTGTGTTATTTCTATTTCTATTTCAGTAAATAAATCTCTTCCCATCTTATTAGAAGTGCAGGTGATTTTGACAACAAGGAAATGTACATCATTAGCATTGCTTTCAAGAGTAAATTCCCCTGTGTCAAGAGACATATCAGCATGAGAAATAATCTTTGTTAAATATGCCTCAGTGCAGCCCCAAGCTACAAAAATGTCAACCACACGTCTTTGCAAAGCATTTGAGAAAAATAATATTTTAACAGCCAAAATGTTAAGCGACAGACAAGAATATGCAAAAGGTATTGGGGCCGTGTTGTTTTTGTGAGTATTCGCTGACTTCTCTTTGAGTCTATTAACACAAGTCTCGTAGCTTGGCAATATTAATAGTAGCCATTAGTAACTGGCACGGATTAGCATAAACACACATTTATAATTTCCTCATTAGTACTGTTCAGCATATCTTAGTGCGAGGATCTAAATGAGAAAATCGAGACTTGGAGATTCATTTGGATCTGAACTGCCATTCCTCTGAATTCGGGTCGGTTGGTTGATTGGTCAATTTCCAAAAATGCACATTTTCTCGCATGTTTGTTTTGATTTGTGATTCTGGATTCTGCCTGTATCACTAAAAAAAGAGATGGTTGATGAGTTTGACAATAATATGAAGACTGTGTGGTCTGACATAAGCCAGTACACTCACAGGGTTATTTACTAAAGTAAGAACTGTCATAAATGTCTAATTTATGACCAAAGTAGCCAAACTTGGACCATCACTGACATTTTTCAGACTTTTCCCAGTTTGGCTATTTTAGCCTTAAATGTAATGTTGCTTTTACCTCACAATGATTTTTTTGAACATTCTTACTTTACTAAATAATCCTGTTAGAGTTGTCTTTGGCCTTGGGCAGATCTCGGGGCAAAGGAGAGCAGCCCGCATCATTCTGCACCCATAAGACGAGGGCACCTGTGTAATCTGTGGATCAGTTATTTGGAAATAAACTTTGAGTGTCTTTTGTAGCCTAATTTGTTTAATCTGCAAGCAATTTCAGTAAGTCAGATATGTATAAATTCCTACACTTTACATATATATTCAACTTTTTTTTTATCAGAAACCTAACTGTCCCAGTGTTAGCTTGCTTGTCTTGGTGAATCTCTGAATTTTAGGTTAATTTCACATATTTATTATTTATTAATTTTAAGAATAAAATATTAATGTGATGTGGCACTTATGAAGCTTTTTATAATGAACAAATTATAATTATAAAACCATCAACGGAGTGTTTCCTTAAATAACTAGTGTAACATATCACAGTAATGATTAATATTTACAAATCTATACACGAGGAGGTAGGCACATTCAGTTGCTGGCACTTGAGATAATGTTGTATAGTACACTTGCAGTAGCACACCAATATTGCAAAACTGCTCTAGAACCTGATAGAAATAGAGACTTCACTTTGGCTATATTACATACAATTTACACTCATCTGGCTTATATGTGCTGATAGGGGTAAGATTAACCCCTTTTATTTTTGTTCCTTATCCCCAAAAGTTAAATATGTGGAACGACCAGAACATGAACGAATAGTGTTCAAAATAAGCCACACAATAGAAAAGACTTAGAATTAATTTATTTAAACTGGTACTGCATTTTTCCACTCATGCTGTACATTAGTTAGTTGGAGCTGCACACAATTTTTGTTTAACAATTTAGTAGTTATACGCCCAAAGAAAACATGCATTTTTTTTCTGCATGTCTTCTTTGGGAATATATGAAAAACCCTTGTAAAAATTACAGCTGCAGGTCTGATATCTTTCGGTCTGTATTGGGGAATGCTTCAATGGTCAGCTTCTTATTGTGAAACTTCTTGTGGTGGAGCCGTCAACGCACTGAAAAGCTCATGCATGTGTGGCTTTCCTATGCTTTTTAATAAAGTGTATTGTAGCTCATTGAGAAGGGAGAAGTCAGGCACACACTTTGATTAGCTCTGTGGATTGGATTGTCTGACAGCCAGGAAGTTGTTTCTGTCCCCATATATCAAATTACTGATTTCTATTGAAATCAGCACGTTTGAAAACTGTCACAAATATCACAGATTGCAGATGCATAAAGCACTTCAGCCAGCTTAATGTGTGTAGTATTCCTTTAATAACTGAAAAATATACTAGTCGAAATTGTCTGCACCGTTATATGAGAAATGCTTTTATATTTTCTATACTATTTTTTATAAAAGAATGTAATATAATATAAAATGTATAATATCTATAAATTTGTTGTTTAGTTTTTTGTTGATATTGGAAACATTTTTACTGAGTTTAGCTTTAATTTTACTGAGTTCCTGCAATTCCAGCAATAACTTTGACCCTTTGCAATAGATGACAGCATTTGTACTAAGCTTGCAATCACAGAATGGCTAACTTGAGCACGAAAATAGTTCCAAAGTTAGGGTTTCTAGCTCAGGAGCAATTACACTTAATAGACTAGAGCTCTAGCAAGGTTATACTTTTTTCTGACTTCCCTCTCTAACAGTAACATTTAGGATGATTACTACAATAGGTTGTCTGATTCAGGCAATTATTATGGGATGCACTGTTAGATAGTCACTGTGTTGTGCGTGCAGTGTAAGTACTAAGTTTCATTTATTGATAAAACTAGACCTCATGCGTGATATCAAGCCTCTAGAATAAACAAAAGGTTGTTTAACCGATGGGTACAACAATGATGAAAGAATACGGTAGTTGTTAAAGAAAATGGTAGTGGACTTGTCACTCTCAGCTTTTTCCCTAAAGAAGGTCCCCTTTTACTCTATACAGTTGCAGCAGATGTAATCCTCCAGTTACTGTGCAAATGACTAAACAGTTTTGCTGACACATATGAAGCCGATAATCTGTAGTAAAAAGCATGGATCTTGTGTTTTCTTTCTAATTTTAAAGGACCACTATAGTGCCAGGAAAACATACTCGTTTTCCTGGCTCCATAAGGTCCTTGGGTCCCCCTCACCCTCTGGGCCCCCCTCCCGCCGGGCTCTAGAGTGAGGAAGGGGTTAATCCCTTACCTTTTTTCCAGCGCTGGGCTCCCTCGGCGCTGGGGACTCTCCTCCTCCTTTCCCCGTCATCGGCTAAATGCGCATGCGTGGCACGAGCCGCGCGCGCATTCAGCCAGTCCATAGGAAAGCATTCTCAATGCTTTCCTATCGACGGTGGCATCTACTCACTGTGAAAATCACAGTGAGAAGCGCGGAAGCGCCTCTAGCAGCTGTCAATGAGACAGCCACTAGAGGCTGGATTAACCCATTTGTAAACATAGCAGTTTCTCTGAAACTGCTATGTCTACAGCAGGCAGGGTTAACCCTAGATGGACCTGGCACCCAGACCACTTCATTTTAAGCTGAAGTGGTCTGGGTGCCTATAGTGGTCCTTTAAGCCTCACCGATGTTGTGCAGACTTCACATGCAATTTTGGAATTATGTACTCATAAATGTTCAATGTCTGTTACATTTCTGAGGGAAATCTTTCACTTTTGAGTGAAAATAGCATGTGAGTTTTGCTCACTATGGTAAATTAGCAGTATTGTTGTGCATTGTGGCTGTACACTTGCTGGTCACTGGGCTAAAGGCACTCTTCCTGGTAAGCAAATCAAGAAAGTGAAAGTGTGGCTTGGCATGTATGCCATGCTAAATTTAATGGGTACAGCATGTCGACTGGAAAACAATGTAGCAAAGAACAAGCCTGTAAAGTGTTGGACAGTGGTTCCCAGTTCAGAGACTAAGGTATCCAGGTTTGTCAGCACCCCTGCTAACAGAACTGGAAAATTACGAAATTCTGGACTGTTAGTTGGAATTAAGGACAGAGCCATTTTAACATATGGGCACACTGGGCAGTTGCACAGGGGGCCTGTGTGCACAGGGGTCCATTAGGTTTGCCAACTTTTCAGTATAATATTCCAGGAGATTTATCCAGAGCCTTCAAAACCTCCTTATTAAAATGTTTAGCTGGACTTATCACCTCAGTAACAGCGGTTATCTGTAGATGAGATCTTGCTGTTGTGACTATATATCTGAACCTTGACAAAAACAATGTACGTGTACTATTTGTACATAAACAAGAAAAAAATCAACACACATAGTTTTTTGACTTCGTAAAGCTATAATAAAGTGCTTCTAAAAATGTTAACAGTCCATGTCAGTTGCCTTCCCCTTATGTGTATGGAAAATGACCTCCTAAAGACCAATGACATCAAGCCAATTATAAATCAATGCTTTGCGAAGGAACTTTGCAAACATTTGTGTTGAACACTTGATTAATAATAAATAATTCAAAGTAATTTCATACTGTGCCATCTCCATCTCTATGCTTTACCAATTGAGTACATTTTTATGTCGAATTTCTTGTTTTTAAACTTCAAGACTCATAATATATATTGTCCAGAACCGTTTGTGTTTTTTAATGTCTAAACACTGATTTTGTTGAAGGAACCAATTAATAGAAGTTTAATTGTATTGATCATTTACATTTTTTATTCCTGTGAGTGATTGTGTAGTCAGGGCTCCAGTGCACTGCTTTGCCTGGTGGGCTATAATGCTGTTAAGACTGACTTGCTTGAGGACTTGGTTGAGAACCATTGGGCACTGCAGATGAGACAGAATTGCGTAAGAAACTGGTACTCTGGCAAATGATTCTCTCATTTTCTCAGTTCTGAGTTGTAGGAGAATACATTAGCCATTACTAAACTTTTTGCATTTTTTTGAATGATTAACTACTTTTACGTGTCAACCACGAAAAATGCATGCAAGAAATTGCAGTCACACTATTATAATGATCTTTGGGTTTCATTACAGACCCTTGTAGTTGCTAAATATTAGCTGTAAGCTGTTACATATTAGCAATCTGAACAGAAATCAGTAAAAAAAAAAAAACATGCATTTTAAGTCATTGTCATTTCAACCACAACTGGGTGGTATGAAAGGCTCAACTGGCACATGTGCATATCACCTCTGATAAGCCATAGTGGGATAGATGCAAGAGATAGTGGTGGTGGGTGGAGTCATATCTGTGTGATGCTTCTGTGGGTCCTACCTACTGCCTTCACTTTTAAGGCTAGTTTATATTATGTCAGCTTTGCATGATGCAAAAAAAAAGAAACCAGCAATTTTCTTTCACTAAGTATATTAGGCATATAAAACACAAACAAACACAGCGCTAAACTGTAAAATCAGTGTGTTTGCAAACAAGGCTAGGTGAATCATTTAAAGTAAAGGCTACGATGTATCAATTACTAGTACACAATCTATGTTACACTGCATTGAACCTCTGTATCAAAACAATTCTGCCACCTAGAGGCTAATAGCTTCCCAATTAAACAACTGTTCTCACTTTGACTGTGTGTATAAGGCACTCTTAACATTACTTGCCAGATGGAGATTAGAATCAGGATGTAAATTAATTCTCAACATGCTAGCAAATCTACTAACATGGAATGCTTTTCTCCCAAAATGTTTTCCCTATGCATGGAGCACCAATCACATATTAGACATCTACAAGCATCTGAGGTAAAACTGTGTTCTGTAAGTACCCTGATACCTTCCTAACTGATGCCTCGCCTACTGAGAGTGCACTCTTCAGTAGGTTGCATTAACAGAGGGGGCTTACTCAACCTTGCCTACAGATCGCCTCCCCCCTCCTGCCCTCTCCGAAACTATTTAACACCCTGACGTGCGTTTCAATGAGTTGCAGCATTTTCACCAGAGCCTAACCACTATTATCTGAATTTTTCATCTGAATGATACCTGCATTTTACTTACATGGATATTTGCTATTTTTTTATTTTAATTTTTTTTTTGTGAAGTTTCATACATCAAAGGAACAATACATGTATATTAAAACATTGGTAATATAATATATATAGTATTATGTGCTCCCAACTTGCGCCGTTACAGTCCATAATGAATGCGGCAGCGAGGCTTATCTTCCTGTCCGCCCACACCTCCCATGCCTCACCCTTCTGTCAGTCCCTACATTGGCTTCCTATAAAATATAGAGCTCAATTTAAAATTCTGATTCTTGCTTTCAAATCTCTACATAATGCTGCTCCCACCTATCTATCCTCCCTTATACACATATATGTCCCGTCTAGGCCCTTACGATCTGCTGAAGACTTACGTCTATCTTCTGTCCGTACTCCCACCTCTGAGGCTCGCCTTCAAGATTTCTCGAGGGCTGCACCGTTCCTGTGGAACTCGCTTCCCTCCTCCGTTAAATGCTCACCCAGTCTCCACTCCTTCAAAAAATCGTTAAAAACCCACTTCTTCATAAAAGCGTGTCAATTAAACTGTTAATAGCTCCCGACTGATTCCTCTTCTGCAACTGTCACTAGTCTAATACTATCCTTACCTTTTTGTGTCATTTTATCCCACTCCCTCTAGCAGGTAAGCTCATTGAGCAGGGCCATCAACCCCTCTGTTCCTGTGTGTCCAGCTTATCTGGTTACAACTACATGTCTGTTCGTCCACCCATTGTAAAGCGCTGCGGAATTTGATGGCGCTATATAAATAACATAATAATAATAATATAATAAGTAGAATTACCATGTATTAGGAAACACATATGCTGCTACAATGACTTCATAAAACATACAATCAAAATTAAACTGCACAGTTTGTAAAGTTTAACAACAAAACAAAAATACATCAGGTAAATATCCTCAAAAGGAAAGGCATTATAAAGTAAAAATGACTTGGTGGGCAAAGTAGGCTGCAAGCAAGTCATATTAGACAAAATACCAGATCAGTAGCTCTCCACGAATAAGAAGCTCCATAAAGCCAGAAAACTAAGGGAGAGATTGTCAGTACCCAACTGTGGGCCGATAGGATAAACAATATATAGCAACAGTAATAAACAGCACTATGATTAGAATTAGGCATGGCCAGTCACAGATTTCAATGAAGTTATTGAGGTAATATAATATAAATCAGAGTAAAGGCAACATAAACATCTTAATACACAAAACAAAATTGAACTCAAAAAGAAACACAATTTTTGTGAAACTGGCTGAGGAGAGCAATCCGATGTACAGTCTCAATCCATAGCAGTGGAGCCTCATGGAGCAAACACAACAACGTCTCACTGATTTAAATTTATATTTAGGGGTGCGAAAAACCTCAAACAAATGGTAACATCTAGTTTCATTAAAACAGAAGCGCCGAGGAATTTTTTAAGTAATTGGACGCAAGAACAGAAGGGTTTTTTCTACTGTGGATCTTGTAGAGCTTGCTGCGATACCCTAAGACTAAATAAAAAAGTAGAAAACTTTCATTCATCAGTGACTAAAAAAGAGTATCATATTAAAACTTTAATCACTTGCCATTCTACCTATGTAATTTATCTCCTACAATGTAGTTGCGGATACCAATACGTGGGGAAAACGTCCCGCCAACTCAAGATAAGGATTAGCGAACACCTTAGGAATATTCAGAAAGGTTTCCCGAACCATAGTGTATCCAGACATTTTTTACAACACCATGGTTCGGATCCTAGGTTTTTAAGCTTTTTTGCTATTGAAAAAGTGGTAGGACATTGGAGAGGTGGGGACATATCTAAAGCTCTTAGTTTAAAGGAATCCAAGTGGATCTTTGAATTACGTTCCCTGACCCCAAGAGGATTAAATATTGATTTTGAGATCATTAATTTGTTTTAATAGATGCAAAATGGGATAGTCCGCACTGGCGATAATTATCTCTTTTACCCTTCTCCTTTTTTTTTTTTTTTGGTGGTCCTTTTTAGCCCTTTCTTTTGTACTATTTTTATAAGTCTGGATTTTACACATTTGTAAAATATATTTATTATATGTCTCCTATATGGAGAGGTTTTTATTTTAGTTCTAGCAATTGAGATTAAGAATTTGCTGGATAACTTGGATTTTTATGGGTATTGTATTTTTATAGTATCTTGCACAGTTATCTTGCATTGGGTTCATGTAGCACTTTAACTTCATGCACTTTCATTTTATGTATTTCACTTACTATCTATCTTAGTGATCTACATAAGAGATATATATACATCTGTTTATGCTATTAAACTGTGCTTGTTGAGGTAATTAATATGTACATTTATTTTTCTTCTTTTTCCTATTTTATATGCAATGTTTGCCCTGTGGTACGAGTATTTACATATTGGGACTGTTTGCCCACTCGGCTTCAAGTTGAAATGAACATTCCTATAACTTTATAAGAGGGAAGAAATTCTGCCGATTGACTTTTAGCAAAACCGGAAGTGACGCGACGGACGGACTCCATTACTACATACGTCACCGGAAGTGACGCGACGGAATACCGTAACGGACTCACAATACCCCCATCTCCATAGTCACACACGAGCTAACCATATCATGTATGCTGACTATGATGGGGGGAGGACATTAATTATAGTATTGTATTTTTATGTTTTCGGCTATTTATTGTATAATTCTGCCCCCCCATGAATGTGTGTTTCCGAACCGGATGTGGAGCCATATTGGAGGTGGCAGATCACATCCGGTCCGGACCATATAAGGTAATTACCTATGCAGGTGTTTTAAACTAAGTAATTAAGCCTGCAATACTACCCCCTATATAAGCTGGAGTATATTCATTGTAACCTAGAAGAGCACCTGAGGAAGACCACTAACAGTTGGTTGAAACGCGGTGTGCAATATTGGTTTTTATTATTTAAATTTTTTTAAATAAATCACTTATCCTGACACTCCTGGCTCCTGGCACCTGACTCCAAACTTGACGATTACTGAGATTCAAGGGGAACCTGCCTGAAGAGTTAAAGAAATGCGTATGTCCCATTTAAGTGACATAAAAGCTACATAAGTCCTGAGCCTACTTCTAAACGGCTCATCAAAGTGTGAGTGATTCCATCTCAGAATTTCCAATTTGGTTGTATATAACATACAGGTTGCACTATGTCCTTCTCTGTGTTTATATTTTTTGCATAGGGAATTCTATAAGTGAATCTACTCATTGTATATAAGGAGGAGATACCTATTATTTGTCATATTTCAGGTAATAACTCCCCTTGGTGTGTGTGTGCGCTTTTACCTTTCTTTGGTTGTACAGTATTTTCTTTAAGTATATATAGTGGTGATATACTTGGGTTTAGCTGCACCATTCACCTACTTGATCCTTTAGCGCCATTTCTATGCTGTTTCCTGCTATTTGTCTCACTGATTGGTAGCCCTGATGGTTGTGTGAGAAGTTGCAGGGGCAGAAAAGCCCAAGAAGTGCAGGAACGAATCTGCCGCCGATATGGAAGTTAACCTAGGAAAGTATCCACTTACTTTAACTATGAGAGCTTGTAGGGACCCCCATTTGTATGTGACTGCAGCAGTTTGTAAGTTGAGTGTCTACCATTTTTAGTAATGCATGCCATTGAAGTGTTGGATGGCATAGTTTGTGGAAAAAGCACAGTGAGTATTGCTCAAAAAAATATGGTGTGTGGCCTTTAACCTCTGATAAAAAGGTTTCTATACCAGTCCATCCAGTGATAGGCTTTTAGATGATTAATTTTGAACTCATGTCTCTCCCTTATGTTTACTTTTTATTGATCATTTAAATGCTTTTAGGGTTTAAATGTAATATTTAACGTGTATTCCCTTTAGGGTGTTGATGTTTTATAGTTGTTAACTAGTTGTCTCTTTGCACTAAGCTGAGGCAGATTTTAATATCAGGGAGATAGCAGTAGCCAATACATTTTAGTGTAAGGCATTAAAACAAGGCATTGGTAAGTAATGCTCACCATCTCTTATTACTCTCTATGAGAATGGTTGTCAGCGGGAAATTACGAGTCACAAATTCAATTAGTGAGATTTTGCAGACTGGAAATAGCTGCTACTTACTAACATTAATAACACCCATTTTAGAGATTAGCGGCTTGTTGGTAACATTTAACAATGCAATGACATCGGAAATAAAGCCTAACGGTTATACATTTCTAATTTTACTTCTAAAACCGTTGTAAGTACACATCTATGGCAAGATTAGATTTTCCATAAAATAAGAGTTTTAAGTTTCCTGAGTTTTTTAAAAGAGTTTAGAAGAAAGTCGTTTTATTTGCAAATGGCTATGCTTCTAGATATGTATCTACTAATAAGATATAGTGTACTTTGCTTTATTTACTTGTTTATTCAGCATGTCAGACAGCGGCTTGTTGCCCACTTGATCATCTTAGTAAGGCAGATGCTTTTCAGCCTGAGGTCTACCAAGAACCTTGGAATTTCACCAAACACTGTCTGTTTAGGTTAGCTCTTCTTTAGCACAAATACGAAAAAAACACCTCTGAGATGGAATTATACTCCATAAAGAATATTACTTCAGAGTGTGTTTTAAAGAAAAATAAAGATTTCTACTAAAAACGATTTAATATGGGTTTTGTGATTTTGTTATTTACAACATAGGTGTAATTCTTAAACACACATACTATGTTTATCCAAATGAAGCTATGCATACTGTGATGATTGTTATAGTAGTGACAGATATATTTGTAATTTGCTATCAAGATCTAGATCAAGTAGTATCTATATCTATATCAAGTCGATCAAGATTTATTATAGTGCAACATCCTCGAATTAATCTTTTTTTTCTATTGGTTTTGTTTTTTATTCATTCATTTATTTTATTTTCCTGAAAATTCGAGACTAAATGCTCCAAATGCAATATAGGACTTTGTGTAATATTTTTGGCTAAATATTTTAAATTATAAAATATGAAACTATCAAAATTCTATCATATATAAAATACAACATGTCAAAATATTATCAAAAAAATAAAAGTAAAAATGTTAAAATATTTTTTTAAAAATAAAAACGACATTATTGCCAAAAATATTAATGAAGGCCATAATTTGCCATCAAATTAATTCAATAAATATAATTAACACACTTTTAGTGGAAATAATGTGTGGAATCTACTGCTTATTAAAGGTAAGTACATGTATAGCTGTGTGTTCATTTTTGTAAATCACAGGAAATATATGTGCTCTGTCTCCATCATGAAAAATTTGTCGCTGTGGTGGAATCCATGATAGCAACTCTGAAGGGTTTAAAGGATCACTATAGGGTCAGGAACACAAACATGTATTCCTGACCCTATACTGTTAAAACCACCATCTAGCCACCTTGGGCCCCTCATGCCTCCATAAATATAGTAGAAAATCTTACTGCATTGGAGCCTGAAGCTGCTGGCTCTGCCACTCTCTGCCTCAGAAAAACAAGCGGTCTGCTGACATCATCAGAAGGGGTGGTCTGATCCAATCACAATGCTTCCCCATAGGATTGTTGAAAAGAAGGAAACAGCGCTAAAATAGACCAATCTTATAAATAGATAAAGTAAGAGGCAGCAACCTAAAAATAGGGTTCCCTCTAAGCCCTATGAACAAAGGTAATATACAAGACAAAACAGAAGAAGGTTGCGCCAAAGCTGGCTAAAGTGCAGCTGAAATGAACAAAGTCCAAAGTGTAAGTGGTGCCAAAACAAAGTCTTAAGTTGGGCCTGATGAGGCACTGATGGCCTATGTGGAGGAGTATTCTCTCTAAGGGTCGCTTGAAGATGTTTTTTACAGGATCCGTATGTAAAGAAAGAAACAAACAATAGTGCAAATATGTCTGATACGAGGGTTGGTATGCAAGAAGAAGAGATCTATAGTAATCCTACTCACGTGTAGTAGAGCCATGACCCAGGAAGGAACAGCTATCTAAGGAGTGGTCAGTGAAGTTATCACTAGGCTGTAAAAGACAGTGTTTACAGCAAAAAGCCTGAAGTTAATGATTCTACTCACCAGAACAAATCCAATAAGCTGTAGTTGTTCTGGTAACTATAGTGTCGCTTTAATATTTATTTTACAAACTTTTACAATTATTTCATGTTTTTAAAAAATACTTTAATATTTTTTTAATGTTTTTTTCTACACTTATTAGGCACAGCATTAAAACCACCTGCCAAGCAGTCTCTAAACACATACAACACCATAAAAGCAGTCTCCCCACACATGCACAACTCCCTTTTCCCCTCTGAACGTGTCATGTGGTATCTGGCACCAAGACATTAGCAGCAGATCCTTTAAGTTCTGCAAGTTGCGAGGTGGGGCCTTCATGGATTGAGATGTTGTTCCAGCACATCCCACAGATGCTCAATTGGATTTAGATCTGGTGAAGGCCAAAACAACACTTTTAATTCTTTGTCATATTCCTCAAACTATTCCTGATCAATATTTGCAGTGTGGGATGGGGAATTATCTTGCTGAAAGAGGCCTCTGTCATCAGGGAACACCATTGCCATAAAGGGGTGTACATGGTCTGCACCAATCTCCAGGTAGGTGCTACATGCCAAAGGAACATCCACATGAATGCCAGGACCTAAGGTTTTTCCAGCAGAACATTGCCCCGAGCATAGCACTGCCTCCACCAGCCTGTCTTCTTCCCATAGTGCATCCTTCTGCCATCTCTTCCTCAGGTCAATGCACCCGGTCAATCACCTGATCTAAAAGAAGACATGACATTATTCATCAGACCAGGCAACTTTCCTCCATTGCTCTATGGTCCAGTTCTGAAGCTCACATCCCCATTGAAGGAGCTTTTGGAGGTGGACAGGGATCATAGTGGGCACTCTGATCGATCTGTGGCTATGCAGCCCTTAAGCAACAAACTGTAATATGTGTGTTGTGACATCTTTCATGGCCATCATTGCATTTTTCAGCAATTTGAGCTCTTCTATGTCCTTCCTTGCAACATGTTTGGTAGGTACTAGCTACTGCATGCTGGAAACACCCCACAAGACTTCTCGTTTTGGAGATGCTCTGACCCAGTTGTCTATCCATCACTAATTGACACTCATGCCTATTTTTTTCTGCTTCTAAACAATGAAATTCAAGAACTTACTGTTCACTTGCTGTCTAATGTATTCCACCCCTTGACAGGTGCCATTTTAACAATACAATTCACTTCACCTGTCAGTGGCTTTAATGTTGTGGCTGATAAGTGTATATGTTATATATATTTTTACATTTTAATATTTTGAGATTTTTTTTAAAAGTTTTTCCAAAAATATTAAATACTTACCGCCACACACTTGTGATCTTATTTAAATATTGTTACCTGGCCTACTGCTTGGACTATGAAATATATGTTTCTCATCATATCCCATCCCTAATAGAATGGTCAGTGTCTTCTTCCTCTTCATTTACATTTTAATCCTCTATGGCAAACATCATTACACATTTTATTTTAAAGTATTGCTAGAAAATACAGGAATAGATGGAGCAGCTGGAATACTTATTAACCCCTTAAGGACCAAACTTCTGGAATAAAAGGGAATCATGACATGTCACACATGTCATGTGTCCTTAAGGGGTTAATGGAAGCACAGTTCATCCCATACACATAAAGGCTCTAAAATATATCAGACATCCAGGGATGTTTGTCCTCCACATGGTGAAATAGTAGATAACACTGTATTTGGAGTCAAGCTGTGAAAAGTAGAACATTGTGAGCTTCCATTGTCTCTTCTAGCAAGCAGACTTTAGAGGTAACAAAAAGATGCTCCCATTTCAGATAATGCTAGACGCTGCAGGGAAGAGATGGGTATTTGCACAAAGCAAAGCAGGAACTATTCTTTTGATCAACACCTTCTTGAGGAAGAAATACAAATACAGTTTGAGTATGAATCAGTAATGAAATAAAGTATATTTTAAATAATATAATAAGCCTAGATCTGTTTAGGCCTGCAACATACTTTACTGTAATTCCAGCATGTTATTATTATTATTATTATTATTATTATTATTATTAGCAGCATTTTTAGAGTGTCAACATGTGTTGCAGTACTTTACAATTTTAATGTGCCGTTATTGAAAAATCAAAAAAAATAATATATTAAAATGTTAACAAGAAATGGAGAACCCTACTCAAATGAGCTTAACATCTAGAGGATTAAAAATCAATAGACGTGAACAAGCTCAAAAAGTGTGTGTGCATTTTGGTTTTAGTTAGGCTTGTTACCTACATAGCAAAAAATAATAAAATTTTATGAATCAAACACACAAAAAAATAGTTTCATGCTAAAGAATCAGTATAATGGAGGACAGCATATGTTTCAGCTCATTTAAAAGACTGTATTAAAACGAAAGGGAAACAGGATAGTGGAACAAGTAGTCTCCAGGGAAACTGACCCCTAAGTCAAAACCTTTGACCCCTACCTCAACCTGCTAGGGTTAATGGACACAGCAAGTTAGTGTGACCATATGTCCCTATCATGAGGTGGTGGCTGGGTGGGGGCAGTTTTTGTAAGTATATTCTTTGGGGCAACATTAAATAGGTGCTACTATGAAGAAAGCATTACAAATATAAGTATTATATATTAAAATACTCAAACAAACCAAAATGATTAAAAAGGGAAACTGATGTATTATATCTACATTCAATGAAAGAACTAATTTGGCTCTCAATTTCAAAAAGACCGAAATTATAAGAGATGTTAACATCAATAAAAACTTCTATAAATGTGTGGGATATATTTTCTAAAACTCGCTAGGGCTATGCCGCTCTCTATTTTTAAACCTGTCTAGGGATATGCCGCTCTCTATTTTAAAACATTACGTACCTCTATTAGATTTAGAAGATTGGCATTTAAAATCTATTTATATCATTAATGATTTTTTTCCAAAATAAATCCTTAATGTCATTCAGAAAACGTTAAAAAAAACAAAAAAACATGATTAGGATGATGCTATTGCCCCCCTAGAACTCTATGATCTATGATACATTGCAGTAAAATTTTGATATTCCTTATTAGGATAAAAAAAAATAAAAAATTCCACTAATTCAAACTTCTAAAAAAATACATCTCATCCCAATCAGAAGCGCACAATTACTTTTTAACTAATGAAATTAAACAAAACTTTATTTTGTCATGGGTGAAAGAGTTAGACCTGCAATAGGACTTAACAAAATGATATGATATATCAGCATCTGACTTTGCAGTGTACTGGCAATATGGAGAATTATTTACAAATCTTGGATAGGTGGTAACTAGCCTTGTGTATAGATCAGGGGTAGGCAACCTTAGGCACTCCAGATGTTGTGGACTACATCCCCCATAATGCTCTTACACCCATAATGCTGGCAAACCCAAACATAGGACTCTGAAGTTTCACTGCTCAATTCACTGCCATTTACTAGTTAAATCACTTTTGTTTCTGTTTATTCAGCACTAGCCTTACCTCCCCTGGCTGTGACTGACACAGTCTACATGAAAACAAAATGGTTTCATTTTCGATCAGATGTCATTTACTTTAAAAGTTTTTATCTCCTGCTCTGTATATTAAACTTTGATTACATACAGGAAGATCCTGCAGGTTCCAGCAAGCTATTAATATAGCAGGGAATAAGAAATTGTAAATTAAACAGAATCTGCAATAAAGGAAGTGTAAACATTAGATTACTCTTTACAGGAAGTGTTTAGGAAGGCTGTGTAAGTCACACACAGAGGTATAATTACAGCTGCATAAACAAAGTGATGTAACTCCTAAATGGTAGAGAATTGATCAGTGAGACTGCAGGGTCATGATCTATACACAAAAAACTGCTTTATTAAGCTAAGGTTGTTTTGATGATTATAGTGTCCATTTAAGTAATTCCGTAACATAACCAGTCAGATAGATATTATTATGGTGGGTCATGTTCTTATTGCAGCAATGTCGGTCATACCTTGTTATTGGAAACCTAAGACTGTTCCATGTATTTTTAGTATTGGACAACAAGAGGTATGAACTGGTGTTGCGGCAAACCTCCCAACATTCAGCTTTATTGCGATTTCACTGGGACAACTGGGAAAATTAGATAAAGAGAAAATATCACATCTAAATGCTTCCACACATCCATCAAGTTTAAATAAGGTAATAAGGTTTATTTGATATGTAAGATGGAACCCCCCCCCCCTTAATATTTGTTTGACAATATAATTGGTTTAACCCTTTAAGACCGGAGGGCGTACTATTACGACCTATTTTAAGAGGGCTCTAAACGCCGCTGGGCGTTTTTCTTACTTACCCGGTCACCGGCGATCCCACGCCGGCGATCGCGGTTGGGGGGACTCCCAGGGAGCCCCCCGCGGCACGTCCGTCCTCCAGCAGCCCCCCCGGCTATGTGAGAGTGAGGTCCAAATGGCCGGGTTAGCTGGTAATGACAGGTAGTCCCCCTGCTGGCTGAATTCAAATAAATAAATGTTAAAATAAGTGTAAAAAAAATAACAATATACTTAGATCATATATATATATATATATATATATATATATATATATATATATATGATTTAAGTATATATATACACACACACACACATACACTGTCTAGGTGTATTTTACTATTAATATATATAATTATATGTATATATTAATATCAAATTACACGTAGACTGATACTGATTAAATATATATATCATTTTTGTTATATATATATTTATATATAATATAAAAAAATATGTAAATACGTTAAAAAAATAAAATTACAAAAATAATTAAAAATAAATAATTAAAAAATATATAAATGTGTGTTATTTTGTTCTAACTGTAATGTGATATTAATATATATATATATATATATACATATATATATATATTTATATCAAAATACACGTAGAATGAAATAATATATATATCTATATACATAAATATATACGTATATATCACTATATATATATACCTATATATAAATGAAAATATTTTAAAAAAATTATATATATATATATATATATATACACATATATATATATACACATACGTATATATATATATATATATATATATATATATATATATATATATATATATATATATATATATATATATATATATATATATATATATATATATATAAATATATATATATATTAATTCTACACATATATTTATGAAATATTATAATAATATAATATATACATAATTAGGTATCTTAATTAATTACAATTAGCGGGACCTGCCTGACAACCCATGCCGAAAGTATAGGGAATTTAATTTGCTAGCACTATATTTAACCCTATAACTTTCCAAGACACCATAAAACCTGTACATGGGGGGTACTGTTGTACTCGGGAGACTTCGCTGAACACAAATATTAGTGTTTCAAAACAGTAAAATGTATTACAACGATGATATCGCCAGTAAAAGTGAAGTTTTTTTCACGCACAAACAGCACTTACTCGGACGATATTATTGCTGTGATACTTTTTACTGTTTTGAAACACAAATATTTGTGTTCAGCGAAGTCTCCCAAGTACAACAGTACCCATCATGTACAGGTTTTATGGTGTTTTCAAAAGTTACAGCATCAAATATAAGGCTTATGTTTCATTTATTTCACATTGAAATTTGCCTACATTGCCTTTGTGACCCTATGGTAGCCCAAGAATGAAAATGACCCCTATGATGGCATACCATTTGCAATAGTAGACAACCCAAGGTCTTGCAAATGGGGTATGTCCAGTCTTTTTTAGTAGCCACTTAGTCACAAACACTGGCCAAAATTTGCGTTTTTTGCATTTTTCACACACAAACAAATACTAACGCTAACTTTGGCCAGTGTTTGTGACCGAATGGCTACTAACAAATACTGGACATACCCCATTTGCAATACCTTGGGTTGTCTACTATTGCAAATGGTATGCCATTATGGGTGTAAATTTAATTCCTGGGCTACTATACAGTCTCAAAGGCAACGTAACCAATCTGTCGAATTTCAATTTCAAATGTAACGTGCTATATTTGACCCTGTAACTTCCCAAAACACAATAAAACCTGTACATAGGGGGTACTGTTTTACACGTGAGACTTTGCTGAATACAAATATGTGTATTGTATTGCAGTAAAAGCAAACAGTATTATGACATTGACAGTTAACATGTCATGTAGAACTAACAAAATAAAACAAATTCTTATTTTCTCCCATTTTTTTTATATTAAATTATGTTTCATAGCTAAATATTTGATATTAAATGAAAGCCCTGTTTCCCCTGAATAAAATGATATATAATAAGGGGGGGTGCATTTAATATGAAAGAGGTGAATTACGGTTGGACAGACATATAGCGCAAATACCAGGTTGTTTTGTTCACAACGTGTACATTTGGCTCAGTCCTTAAGGCGTTAACATTAGATTGTTATGTTTGTTTGTTTTTTATTTTTTTATTTTTTAAATAACAAAAAAAGATTTATACATAAATGTAAAATGGGAAATAGCCCGTTTCTGCAGTTTACACTATGAAATAAAACATTGAAAATCACCTAAAACTTGCGTTAACCTTTTTTTACAAGATGCCCTAGGTTCTTTTACATTTACAGTATAGCAAAGAGTTAGACAATCAGAATAAAATACACACAAGGGTAAACCAGGACAACATTTACAGATGAAGAGAAAAAAAAAGAAAAAAATTTTCATCCCTCCTTTTCTGTGCATGTTTTCTTGATGCTAAATACCACATGCAAAGAATAGAGCTTCTAAGTATGATTGACAAGGAGTTAAGATTGCAAAATAAAAAGATGTGTATTTCTTTATATATATTTTTTATATATTTAATTTTATTTTGCACACATCACAAATACTTGTTTGTTTAATATAAGTTGGAGTCAACATTTTAAGGTATACTAGATCAGATGCAGACTGAGTATATGCCTCTCACAAGCCCCAGCACTGTGTAGTGTCGAACATTGCCATGGTAACCTGTGGCAAGACTTATGGGTAAATGCAAACGTGAAGGGGCAGACTAGAACCTACTGCAGTAGATCTCCCTTGCTTTGGCCTGGCAAGGGAGATATTTGATCTCTTTACCGGACAATGAATTTGCACACAAACTCTGGGGCTGTAATAGTTTCGGCCCTGCAAGGACCAGAAGGGGAGATCCTTTGATATTCCATGTCAGCGTCGGCCATCGTGGCCACTGGGTATTTACCCAGTTTGCTTGCAGCCCTGGCCCCCTCGCAAACAGAGACGGAAATTAAGGCTCAGGCCTGGGCCATAGGGGGCCACATGATGCCTAATAGATAATCCGGTCCAGATAGATATAAACACGCCCCCCAAAGAACAATATCTAACAATGACAGCAATAACATCTTGATACTCCTTTCCCACAGATGATTTTGAAAACAGATTTTTGTCTCCAGGAACAGCAGTAGTGAAGCATTGCGTCACCTTAACCCCTTAAGGACCAAACTTCTGGAATAAAAGGGAATCATGACGTGTCAGACATGTCATGTGTCCTTAAGGGGTTAAATGAGACTTCTGTCATTCAAGTGCACTTCCAAAAAAAGAATAAAAAAAACATAAGAATGGAGAGTTGAGAGGTTATACCCAGTGCGAATACATTACAGAGACAAGATTATTCACCAATGTGTGATTTTCCAGGAATTAAAGGTGAATTGAGAATTTGTTCCAAAACAGCTAAAGTGAAAAAGAATAAATTCCAATTTTGCTATTTTGTCCTAAAATGTTTAAAGGACCACTATAGGCACCCAGACCACTTCAGCTCAATGAAGTGGTCTGGGTGCCAGGTCCATCTAGGGTTAACCCTGCAGCTGTAAACATAGCAGTTTCAGAGAAACATTTACACAGTTACATTAGGGTTAATCCAGCCTCTAGTGGCTGTCTCACTGACAGCCGCTAGAGGCGCTTCTCACTGTGAAAATCACTGTGAGAAGACACTGACGTCCATCTGAATGCACGCATGACGGGCATGCGAATTCGGCACTGACTTCGGAAGAGGGATGAAAGTTCCCGGGCGCCGAGGAACCCAGTGCTGGAGAAAGGTAAGAGTTTAACCCCTTCAGCCCCCTTCAGCCCAGCAGGGGGGTTAGGGGGGCAGGGGACCTAAAGACCCTATTGTGCCTGAAAAACAAGTTTGTTTTCCTGGCACTATAGTGGTCTTTTAATTCAACATGGCTATTCACAAAACTGAGAATGCAAGGTTTATTCAAAGTTCATTTCAAATTCTAAGCCAAAAAGATGAAAAGTTAGTGGTCTCCTGAAAATACAAGTGTATTTGACAGCTTCTCTTTCTATGGCAAGATGTTTAAAGCCCATGTCAAAGAGCATTTTAGACGTTTATGTTTCTGACAACAATACTTTCTCATATAATATAAGTGCAAAAACACGTTCCCACAACAAAGGACACCATAGAAGAATAGGTGTCATTCTTCACCTTCAGAATCTGAAAGACTTCCATTATATTCAAACTGTCCCAGCTACAGGTAAAAGGAACAAATATATAGTACCGTATATACTCGAGTATAAGCCGAGTTTTTCAGCACATTTCTTGTGCTGAAAAACCGGAACTCGGCTTATACTCGAGTCAATAGTCTGTATTATGGCCAGGGGCGTATTAGCCGCGAGGCAAACAAGGCATTTGCCTTGGGCGGCATTTTCCAGGGGGCGGCAAAAAACGCCGCCCCAAAATGCCCAAGGCAAATGTCTTGTTAGCCTTGCGGCTAACTGACATGCTGGGCTGGTTGCTGGGCGGCCGGCGAGGGAGCTCTTCCCCTGAGCTCTCTGCTCAGCTCCCTCGCGCGCCGCCCGCAGAGTGAGACTGGGAGCCGGAATATGACGTCATATTCCGGCTCCGCCTCCCAGCCTCACTCTGCCGGCGGCGCGCGAGGGAGCTGAGCAGAGAGCTCAGGGGAAGAGCTCCCTCGCCGGCCGCCCAGCCTGCCCGCCAGTGCCGTCCTGCAGCCACTTGACCACCAGGGAATTGGAGAACCCCCCCACCCCCAGCATTCCCAAAGGTAGGGGGGGGGGAGTAAATAAAAAAAAAAAAATGTGTTAATGTGAGTGTGTGTGTCTCTGACTGTGTGTGTCTGATAGTGTGTGTGTCTGTTAGTGTGTGTGTGTGTGTGTGTGTCTGTTAGTGTGTGTGTGTGTGTGTGTGTGTGTCTGTTAGTGTGTGTGTTAGTGTGTGTGTGTCTGTTAGTGTGTGTGTCTGACTGTGTGTGTCTGACTGTGTGTCCGACAGTGTGTGTCTGTTAGTGTGTGTGTGTCCGACTGTGTGTGTTTGTTAGTGTGTGTGTCTCACTGTGTGTGTCTGTTAGTGTGTGTGTCAGACTGTGTGTGTTTGTTAGTGTGTGTGTCTCACTGTGTGTGTCTGTTAGTGTGTGTGTGTCCGACTGTGTGTGTTTGTTAGTGTGTGTGTCTGACTGTGTGTGTTTGTTAGTGTGTGTGTGTGTGTCCGACTGTGTGTGTTTGTTAGTGTGTGTGTCCGACTGTGTGTGTGTTGTTGGTGTGTGTGTCTCACTGTGTGTGTCTGTTGGTGTGTGTGTCCGACTGTGTGTGTTTGTTAGTGTGTGTGTGTGTGTCCGACTGTGTGTGTCCGACTGTGTGTGTCCGACTGTGTGTGTCTGTTAGCTAGTGTATGCGTATCTGTCAGTGAATGTGTGTGTATTTAGAAGGCGGGGCAGGGGGGAAGGGTTGGGTGGGGGTGGCGCGCGTGCGTGCGCGGGGGTGGGGGTGTCTGAGTTTTGTCCTGCCTAGGGCAGCACAAAACCAAGATACACCACTGATTATGGCAATTTGCATTGCCATAATACAGACTGGGGGGAGAGGGGGCTGTCAGAGCTGTACTTACCTTTCCTGCAGCTCCTGTCAGCTCTCTCCTCCTCCGCGCCATCCGTTCAGCACCTCGGTCAGCTCCCAGTGTAAATCTCGCGAGAGCCGCGGCTCTCGCGAGACTTACAGTGTGAGCTGACAGAGGGAGCTGCACGGACGGCGCGGAGGAGGAGAGAGCTGACAGGAGCTGCAGGAAAGGTAAGTTACAGCTCTGCCAGCCCCCCTCTCCCCCCACTGAACTGCCAATGCCACTAGACCACCAGGGAAGGAGCCCCCCTCCCTGGCCAGCTAGCAAGCAGGGAGGGGGGACAAAAATAAGAATACAGATATTAATAATAATAATAAACATTTAATAAAAGTATTAATAATAATAATAATAATGAAAACATATTAAAAATAATAAAAAAATAATAATTAAAAAAAATAAAATAACAAAAAAAACAATTAGTATTAAAATAATAAAAAAATAATAAAAATGCCCACCCCCACCAAGGCTCTGCATCACACACTCAAACACTGCATTCATACACACTGCACTAATACACACACACCCATACTGCATTCATACACACACACTGCATTCATACACACACTGCACTCACACACTGCATTCATACACACACACTGCACTCATATACACACACAGCATTCATACACACTGCACTAATATATATACACACTGCACTCATACACACACACTGCATTCATACACACTGCACTCATACACACTGCACTCATACACACACACACTGCATTCATACACACACACACTGCATTCATACACACACTGCAAATAAATATTCAATTAATATAATTTTTTTAGGATCTAATTTTATTTAGAGATTTACCAGTAGTTGCTGCATTTCCCACCCTAGTCTTATACTCGAGTCAATAAGTTTTCCCAGTTTTTTGGGGTAAAATTAGGGGCCTCGGCTTATATTCGGGTCGGCTTATACTCGAGTATATACGGTAAGTAATTTTATACTTTGGATTGTGCAGTTACTCTTATTTTCGATGGTCTTCGTTGGTCAATAAGACAAGTTAGACCATACATTAAGTTTTACACTTGGAAACATATGCAATATTATTTTTAAAAACAAAATTCATAAATGCTTAATGATAAGCAAATGTACCAGGAGTTTGATATTGCATGAAAAAATGTGTTTATCAACCCACAAAACCAAACAGTTTACACATTTTAATCCTTGTTTACTCAGACTTACTTATATAGTAGATAGACGATATGCTCCAGAATACAGTGTGATGGAAGAATTCCAGGCAAAGTAGATCTTCATTAGCTTCATTGTCCCAGTCTGTTAGGCACATTTCATGGATCGTCTCCTTCCAGCAATAATTACTGTGTTCCTTTAGGCAACACTTCCTATTGAGAAGATGCCTTTACATCTCCCATGAATACCTATAAATATATACTTTCCAAATTCTTCTAAGATATAAATAAATGGATAGGACTAGTTCAATACTGTTCAAACTTTCATACATATTTGAGTATTTCTGCTCCAGGCTCAATAATGTTTGTTTACACTTAGCATTTTCTTCTTCTGTCATTCTTGTCATTGTCGATTGACCGGATCATCCAATTATCTGTTTTAATGTCCTTGAGCCTGAAGTCTTCATAAACAAACAGTACTTGTTTACAGTTAAGAGATATTCCAGATCACTAGAAAGAGCAGCACACTTTCTCTGCATTGTTATACTCTTATTTAATATTAACGTTTTTTTTTTTGTTTTTTGTTTTTTAAAGATTCAAAATAAGTTTTTGAATGTGTCAATTCTCAGTATTTGCAGCTTCTGTAGTAAGTTTTCTCTTGCCCATGAAGTGGTTTAAACTCCCTATTCATTCCTAGCCCATCTATTATCTTTTAAATAAAAAATAAATCAACTTCTCTGCAATATAATACAGTGGTGATGCAGCATGTATTAGCTTTCTAAATGACTTCTCTAAGATTTAAATGAACACTATAAGGTTAGAAATACAAAACTATAATCCTAACACTATATTGTTCCTCTGCCCCCTCCCCCATGCAGTCAAGAAAGGGTTAAAAATCTCTATTTCACTTACTTGATTGCAGTGCCGAAGTCACATGGACCTTTGTAAGAACCCTCCTTCCACGATGTCACATCGATCTGGAAACCCATGCATGCAGTAGGCCTTCCCCGTAGGAAAGCATTGAATCAATGCTTTCCTATGGGGTTTTTCAAGATGTTGGACATTGTTACGGTTACCCTTAGGCTTGCTGAGAGCTGGACCGTTTGGACGTCTGGATTCCTAGTTGCTGAAGAGGGGGAGAGCCGATTTCCATAGTATTCCATATGAGTCCTGTAAGTGTAGAATCATCCCACTAGCTATAGCATAGCTAGGATACCTTTCTGCCCACAAAACGAGTCAAAGCAGCGTTTTGAGGGTCAAGTAAGAACTGAGGTCTGGAACACCCAGCCTGCTTTTTATTACAGTCAGGTACACACAGACCCCTCCCAGGGGGAGGTATAAAATAACCAATAACAGCATAGTACAGCCCCCTGATGCCCTCCCCTCTGCTTGGGAGATAATTGAGTTTCCTACTGTATCTACTCAATTATCTCCAAGCTAAAACTTATACATTTTTATGCATTTTTATAACTTTCTTATTTTACCTAGCACATTAATAAAACTTGTATTTTTGTGAAAAACATACAGTGGGGAACAACATACTCAAATTTCGTGGGAATCCGTCCAGTAGTTCAAAAGATATTAAAAAGTCCTTTTTGGACCGACCGCACGCCTGTTTGCAAGTCCAGAACCAGTTCCACAGAGTCAGGCTGTGTGGTCGGTTGATGTTCGGCCGGAAAATCGGTAAAGTTCCATCCGAAGCCGGGGTTTGAATATTCGAACGTACTTCGGCTCGTGTCGAAGTGTCGGAGGAGACACTGGTTACCGATGACCGCATTCGACTGCATTAAAATGGCCGCCGCCACGTGTTCGACTGTAATGGCGGCCGCTTCGACTACCTCAGGGATTCCGACGGTTCCGGCACTTCGGCGTTATTTGAACAGCAATGCTGTTCCCAAGTAATTGAAAGGCACATAATTCGAACTAGTGTTCCTGTAACAGACATCATCATGCAAAGCAGCTAAACTCTATGTAAATGCGAGAAGTGCCTCTAGTGGCTGTCTGGTAGAAAACTACTAGAGGCAGTCTTGCCCATAAAATGAGAATATTGCAGTTTATCTAAAACTGCAATGTTTTACATTGCAGGGTTAAAGGGAAACTCCAGTGCCAGAAAAACGATCCGTTTTTCTGGCACTGGAGAGTCCCTCTCCCTCCCACCCACCAATCCCCGGTTACTGAAGGGGTGAAAACCCCTTCAGTCACTTACATGGGACAGCGGCGATGTCCCTCGCCGCTGTCTCCGCCTCCGCGACGCTCCTCCCAGTGATTGCGTCGGCCGGTGGGCGAGACTGATCTCGCCCACCGGCCGAGGAGACGTAATGCGCATGCGCGGAAATGCCGCGCATGCGCATTACGTCTCCCCATAGGAAAGCATTGAAAAATCATTTCAATGCTTTCCTATGGGGTTTTGAGCGACGTTGGAGGTCCTCACACAGCGTGAGGACGTCCAGCGACGCTCTAGCACAGGTTTCCTGTGCTAGAACCCAGGAAGTGACCTCTAGTGGCTGTCTAGTAGACAGCCACTAGAGGTGGAGTTAACCCTGCAATGTAATTATTGCAGTTTATGAAAAACTGCAATAATTACACTTGCAGGGTTAAGGGTAGTGGGAGTTGGCACCCAGACCACTCCAATGAGCAGAAGTGGTCTGGGTGCCTGGAGTGTCCCTTTAAGGGCACAATGGGCACTGCACCCAGTCTACTTCAATGAGATGAAGTGGTCAGGGTGTCGATAGTGTACCTTTAGGCTAGTCTTGGCCGCAACTGAGCTAGCCATTAGTGCAAAATATAATTGTTATTTTAAGGCACAGGCTTTTTTTCTAAGGAACTGTATCAGTTACAAAACAGACATATCTTGCCATTCTTATTGAGTCTGAATTAGCATAACAAAACAGGATATTACATTACATAAAACAAGAGAGCAAACAGGTATATATCCCATGTTAAGGTCAAAGAACCATAAGCACAACAATACAATTTTATATAATTTGAATAATTATATGCCAATCATTTGTATAATATCCAGTATTCCAGTTGATGATAATAATTGAAACTAAATAATTTTAATATATGGTCAAACAATTTTCTAAAGCCTCTTGCTGCAAAAGTTTACTGCAAAATATTAATAGTGAAATATACGAAAGAAAATTTGTCATAGAATGGTATTTTACTATTCAAATTCTGCTAACTTTCTGTCACTAGTCACTTTTTTAGTGTTCTTTTGAGCATTCGGTTGAGTAGTTTAAGTATTTATTTTGGCTGATCCCTGGTTTATTTATTTATTTCATTTATTTCCTTATTTATTTGATTTAGTGTCTGTCCCCTAACCTCAACCATCTCTTTTATTTTTTTGAGTGCCACAGATGGAACACCAAATCACAAAGCAAACAAACCTATTCAACCATTGTCTGTGATGTCTGAGATACATCCATATGGCACTTCAGAGTTACTGAATTCCAACGACCCCCTGATCGCCCAAAGTTTGGAAAAATTGTAATTTGTTTAAAACCAAATTTATGAATCTATACGTTTCTGGGTCCAATGCATGCTCCAGATTATATGAGCTCTCTGAATCTGAGTTGGAAATTCAAGATTTTGCTAGCCATGGAATAGCAATTGAATAGAAATAGGAAATACACATCACTTATGCATTAAATTCTTTCTTTACTACTTCAGCAACAAAATAGTTAACAACCTTGAGGAACATATAGAATAATCAGGAATCAATCAGCATTAACTGTAGCACCTAACGAAAATGACCCCAAAAGTTCCACTTCTTTGTAGCTGTGATAAGAAACAGACAAATATAACAGGTAAGCCAGGATATTGCTGTCTTACCGCTTTATGCTGAAATGACAAAAAACAAAAACAAACCAAGGGTGGTTAATTGAGTGGCGTTATTTTCATCTCCTGTCTTTAATAATATTTATATATGCTGTTGATTAGGCGAGGAAATCTTGAAGTTTATGGCGGTTTACAAAAGTAGGCTTAAAATAAAAAGTTTTAAAAGTTGAAGAACAGTCCTCAGTATTAAGAATGTGTGCTATAGAACTTCCAGTCTGGAAAACCATAGTGGATATAGCTGGCGCTATTTAAATGCCAATCAGCATAATAAATAATGGAGGTAAAGAATTATTATCTTTGCAATATTTAAGTTTTTCACAAACCAAATTAACAACCCATGTATGATGAAACGTAGAACATGGGGGACATTTCATTCAAGACTAATTAGCCCGGATATCCAGGGCCCAGGCTAAAATATTTTTAGTTTAGTCCAAAAAGTCTCTAGCACATCTGAGAATACAAAATGCATCATGCTACAAGCAGTAATTGACTATACATGACAATGGGTTGAAAATTCCAGGACGAGTAGAGAAGAGATGTATGGAGAGTTACCTTGGCAAATACCGTATATACTCGAGTATAAGCCGACCCGAATATAAGCCGAGGCCCCTAATTTTACCCCAAAAAACTGAGAAAACTTATTGACTCGAGTATAAGACTAGGGTGGGAAATGCAGCAGCTGCTGGTAAATTTCTAAATAAAATTAGATCCTAAAAAAATTATATTAATTGAATATTTATTTACAGTGTGTATATAATGAATGCAGTGTGTGTGTATGAGAATGCAGTGTGTGTGTGTGTATGAGAATGCAGTGTGTGTGTATGAGAATGCAGTGTGTGTGTATGAGAATGCAGTGTGTGTATGAGAATGCAGTGTGTGTATATGAGTGCAGTGTGTGTATATGAGTGCAGTGTGTATATGAGTGCAGTGTGTGTATATGAGTGCAGTGTGTATATGAGTGCAGTGTGTGTGTGTATGAGAATGCTGTGTGTATGAGTGCAGTGTGTGTGTATGAGAATGCTGTGTGTATGAGTGCAGTGTGTGTGTATGAGGGCAGTGTGTGTGTATGAGTGCAGTGTGTGTGTATGAGTGCAGTGTGTGTGTATGAATGCTGCGTGTGTGTGTATTAATGCTGTGTGTGTGTATGAGAATGCTGTGTGTATGAGTGCAGTGTGTGTGTATGAGTGCAGTGTGGGTGTATGAGAATGCTGTGTGTATGAGTGCAGTGTGTGTGTATGAATGCAGTGTGTGTGTATGAGTGCAGTGTGTGTGTATGAATGCTGTGTGTGTGAGTGCAGTGTGTGTGTATGAGTGCAGTGTGTGTATGAATGCTGTGTGTGTGTATGAATGCTGTGTGTATGAGTGCAGTGTGTGTGTATGAGAATGCTGTGTGTATGAGTGCAGTGTGTGTGTGTATGAATGCAGTGTGTGTGTGTATGAGTGCAGTGTGTGTGTATGAGTGCAGTGTGCGTGTATAAATGCAGTGTGTGTGTATAAATGCAGTGTGTGTGTATGAATGCAGTGTGTGTATATGAATGCAGTGTGTGTATGTGTGTGTGTAATGCAGAGTGTGATGCAGAGCCTTGGTGGGGGGTGGGCATTTTTATTTTTTAATTATTATTTTAATTTTTTTTTGTTTCATTACATTTTTTTATTATTATTATTTTTTTATTTTATTATTTTTTATTTTATTATTATTTTTATTTTATTATTTTTTATTTTTATTTTTTTATTATTATTAATATATATACATTTTTTTGTCCCCCCTCCCTGCTTGCTAGCTGGCCAGGGAGGGGGGCTCTCCTTCCCTGGTGGTCCAGTGGATGGGCACTGTGTAGGAGGGGGCTGTGGGGGCTGCAGAGAGATGTTACTTACCTTTCCTGCAGCTCCTGTCAGCTCTCTCCTGCTCCGCCGGTCCGTTCAGCACCTCGGTCAGCTCCCAGTGTAAATCTCTCGCGAGATTTACACTGTGAGCTGACAGAAGAGCTGAACGGACCGGCGGAGGAGGAGAGAGCTGACAGGAGCTGCAGGAAAGGTAAGTAACATCTCTCTGCAGCCCCCACAGCCCCCATTGTCTGTATTATGGCAATGCAAATTGCCATAATACAGACACTGACTCGAGTATAAGCCGAGTTGGGGTTTTTCAGCACAAAAATGTGCTGAAAAACTCGGCTTATACTCGAGTATATACGGTATATGGAATTTCAAACGTTTAGGAAACTACGGTTTCTGTGAAAGCGTCTGGAGGAGAAATCAAGAGATAATCATAAAATGGAAAATGTTTAATTGATTCTTTTGGCACAGTACTGTTGGAAAGCCTCCTGGATTGCTACCCCTGGTTCTTGATACTAACTGAAAAACTTGGGAAATTTGCAGTTAATATGCAACTCAAATAAATTGAAATGGAAAGGGTCCCAAGGGAAAAATAGGCATTGAAAAACAGTCTGATGCTACCTCTAGTCACTGTCATCTATCAAAAACATAGAATTGGAATTGAAAAGGTACTCTGCTCACTGAATAATATCCAGTTCTAGACAAAAGTGACAAAAATCTTTGGACTGCTGGGACTTGGTCAATTTTGACTAGAACACAACAATGAGTTCTGTCCTTATGAATTCCCTCCATTTTGAAATAATGGTATCTCACATAATTGTTTAGGTATTTCCGATTTATTACAGGTCTTTTACCAGTATCCCTTTTTTTTCTGAGAAATAAATTGCTCACAAATTTCCCTGTACCGAATGGGACAATATCATCCGACTGCATATGGGGTCATTCAGACTGCAAAATTCTGCATTGTTTACACTATTTAATGGGCCTGAGTTTGGTCCAAATTTCAGCCAGCCCGCCTAGTCAATGTATCTTGAAGTACGCACCTGCTTAATTAAACTAAATACGCATGTTCAATATACCTGTTTCAATGTTACCGCCTCTGCGTAGGCGATCATATGCTTTTACAATACTAAGTTTGAATTCCACAAACAGAATGTGATGACAATAAAAACGATTTAAAACAAATTTCAGACAGGCAATGTCAACATATGGCTCAAATCTAAATCAAATCATTCAAATCGGGGGTCGGACTTCCGGTTCCTACCGTGGCCACAAAGCGACTAAATTAAGCTGATTGCTGTTCATAGACTGCTGTAGCTCAGTATTAGGTGTGGGAGATCTTACCCATAGCAGCATGGCCCCTCCAAAAGCCCAGCGCGCCCCGGATTTCTCAGAAACAAAGTTGGCAGCTGTGCTGCAGGGGCTGTGTTCATCCATGAGGGCAGACTTCCAGGCTGCTGTGGAAGACATATGGACGGAGGTACATGCTATTGGTGTGTGCATGGGTGCCCTTGAGGAATGCACTGCTGAATTATACCTGGCCAACAACAAGTTGTGGACAAGCACTAAAATAATAATAATAATAAAAATTGGTTATTGACCAAGATGTATGCCAGCTGCTCGGCGCCTTAGTTAAAGTGGGAGCTGTATCTAGAGTTGGTCTGGTAAGATCTGCATTCTGCATCACTTATCTAGAACGAGTGCATGTCCCATATTAGGTGTTGATAAACGTGAAATCATGTTTTTCTGTTTAGTTTATTCTTTTCTGTTTAGTTTATTCATTTATGTAATTTTTATCTCATTTAACTTATCTTTGTATGTGCAAATAAAACGAAGGTCGTTTAAAATCTGGAGGCTCGGCATTAGGGTGCTATCTAGCTGACACTAGGAAACATACTGACAAAGGAAAGAGTTATATCTCAAAATACGTGTAGCGAGGGCCCGATATTGTTGCAATTAACAATGAAGACATGTTTATGTCATGTGACTTTGTAACTTTTCTTTGTTAATTTAAAAAAAAATAATAATCAAGTTTCTTCCCCAACTTCTGAGGCTTAACTTGGGCCAGGGAAGAGGGGATTCTGATGGTCAGACGAGAAATGCAACTTGACCTGAATCTGTGTGTATCTTAGTGTGTGTGTGTCTGTATCCAGCACTGCAAGCCCGCCCTTCAATATAACAACACCTCCTGTTAGTGTGTGTATCTGTGTGTCTGTCAGTGTGTGCGTATCTGTATGTCTGTCAATGTGTGTGTCAATGTCTGTGTCAATGTCTGTGTCTTTATGTCTGTCAGTGTGTGTGTATCTGTATGTCTGTCAGTGTGTGTGCCAGTGTGTGTGTGTGTGTGTGTCTGTATGTCTGTCAGTGTGTGCATGTCTTTATGTTTGTCAATGGGTTTGTCAGTGTGTGTGCCTTTATGTCTGTCAGTGTGTGTATATATGCATGTTTGTCAGTGTGTGTGTCAGTGTGTGTGTGTGTGTGTGTGTGTCTGCCTGTCAGTGTGTGTGTGTATGTTTTCCAGTATGTGTATCTGTCAGTGTGTCTGCCTGTGTGCGTATCTGCCTGCTAGTGTGTGTATATATGTCTGTAAGTGTGTGTTTGTATGTCTATCACTGTGTGTATCTGTCTTTATGTCTGCCTGTGTGTGCATCTGTCTGTCAGTGTGTGCGTTGTGTATTTGTCTGTACATTTGTATGTCTGTCAGTTTGTGCATCTGTATGTTTCCCTGTGTGTATCTGTATGTCTGTCAGTGTGTGTGAGTGTGTGTGTCTATATGTCTGTCAGTGTGTGTCTATCAAAGTGTGTGTATCTGTGTGTCTGTCAGTGTGTGCCTGTGTGGATTTGGGGTTTTCATGAGCTGTAAGCCATAATCATCGCACTTATGACAAATCACGGCTTGAACTATCTTGCTTTGCATGTAATGCGTCTATCTCATATATTAGTTTCCCCTTTTACGCTGCATTACTGAAATAAATGAACTTTTGCACGATATTCTAATTTTTCGAGTATCACCTGTATGTATTCAAGAAAAAATTTGACTACCATCAAAATAAAAATATATATTCACATTCATTAAATTAAAGCTACAAAACTGATATTGCACTCTCAATCATAGGGCAGAACAGTTTTCAAGCAGCCCAATAAACTTTTGTCAAAGAAACCGAAAACTGTGATTTAAAAGTCAAAGGAAGAGAAAATAATGAATATGAAATATTTATTAAACAATGAATAATTTAAAAGTTGTATAAGACTTATAGATGTGGCAAATAAATGTGTGGAACTTGACGCTCATACAAAAAGAATGTTTAGCAGCAGTTGGACAAGTGACAGAATAATGCTTTGTATGCTCATTAACAGTCCTGCATTGTACATATATCCTATTTTTGTACCTTGTGAGAAGAGTGGGTGGAAAATACCTTACAAACAAACTGCAGTCTTCATTAAAATATTTCTCTGTGTGGAAACATGACAATTCCCATCAATAATTCATGCCTATTAATAGAGAATTAATATACAATTCTTATTTTAGAAGTCACTATATTACTAAGTTATTAGAGCTGTAATATGATTCACTTCTACTTTTAAAACTTTTATCACTTTTTTATATATATTTTAACTATTTTTTTTTCGCTTTAGATTTTAACAAATATTTATCACCTAATGTAGTTTTGTCTGTTGCGTATTTTAATGAATTGAAAAAAAGGTTTACCACATACACCTATTATTTTCTAATTTTATACATGCTAGATGTCAGATCGTACTTCGTCTTAGTATCAAACGCAAATGTAATTTATACTAAAGATAAAAAAAATAATTTCATGGACATTCTCAAAGAATCAAACATGCCTTAGTCTTTTCTGCACTTTATGATGTTGGAAACTACTCTGCAAAAAGAGAAGTCTGATTGGTTGCAAGCATCATGTACTCTCTGCAGTTCTGTTATTTTTGTAATTTGTGGATTTCACTAAGAATTTTTAAATCCTGTAGTAATACCAAAATGATTTCCTCTGTGCTGAAAAACATCAGAACATTGAGTGATAATTACAGCAAAATGTAATACAGTTTGGTCACATGACAATTACATTCTTCTATTGGGATGTTGTTTTTAACTGAATAATGGAACTAAAATGTTAGAGATAGATAGATAGATAGATAGATAGCAAAATACCTTAACGGATATACTATAGAGGTGCAAAGGTGAGCACACAAACATGTCATTTTGAACCTACAAGTAGCATTACATATAATTAAATTCATGGTTTTCTTAAAGATTGCTGTTTCTCGACTACAAACGACTATCATGTATACTCCTTTTAATAAGGTTACGCTGACTGTTTTATGTTTTCCTAACCATGAAAAGACACCTAATAGTAATGTCACGCCATGTCAGCAGTGTAACATTGAATTACTGGTCATGCTCTATTCAACTTTAAAATTGAAGGACTCTAAAGCCACACAATATTATAACCCATGAAAATAACATGCCCTAAACCTGTTGTGTCAAGCATGATTCCTTTCTGACTGTAGCAAATCTATTTCTACGGTGCTCAAAACGGGTGTTCTTGTTTGAAATGGCTAAAGGACAGCTTGCCCCTGTATAATTTGTTCTGGCAATTATTGGTATGCTCCAGCTGTGAGGGAAGCCTCTGCTTGCTGATGCATGAAACCTCCCATCTATCCCAGTCTTAAACAAAAGAAGAACTCCTTTTCTGTGTGTGCACTGGAGCATCTATTGACATATTGGCTGGGGTACCAGCCCATTAAAATCCCGGTGGCAGACAAAAAGAGATACAGAAACTGAAAGAAGACTGTGTAAAATAGAATCTGACAAGTGATGTGGTTGAGTTATTTTGACTACCTGGTCACATAATTCATCACAACATCTTTGGTTTGGATGAATGTTTTCATTTTTTATTTTTTTTATTTTTTTTATACAACCAGACTATGCACGTCTACAAAGCTTTCTTAGTCACGTGAAACCAGTTAAGTGAAAATTCTACAGACAGTTGAATCTTGGTATCTAGAAGCTTAATGAAATAATATTATAGCATGTATTAAAAAACTGAAAATAAATACAAGGTTTATAAATCAAAAACGAGTAAAGGAAGTATTGAATTGTTTGTGAATACTTGTATTGATGTAATTTGAAAACTTATTTCGGGATTCCTTTTTAATTTTGTTTACATATGGAAAATGGTGTCGTCGCACACTGTGCTGCTTGACCTGTTCTACAAAGTTCCTTGTTAATTAGCAGATTTTGGTATTGATCCAGATAACTCTGAACTGATACGCATTACCTCCAAGATATGCTAAAGGAAGGTGTTCATTGTGATCAGTTCTTTGTAGAAATATGTTTCTTACATATATTTTGTTTGCGGCGAGCTGCATTCATTGTGTAAAGGAATTTCAGGAAAATCTTTTAGTGTGGCCAAAAAGATCAGTGTCTTTTTTCAAATAGATATAACTACTTCATTTATTCACTTAGCACATCACATTTGTGTTTGCCTCAATGCAGAATTCATATGTTGTCATTCCCAGTGGGGTTTATATGCTGCCAGAGGGATCACACAGGAACATGAAGGTGATGTGTGGTATGATGAATTTACCTCTAATAGTAAATGACTTCTACATTTTGTTGAGCAGCACTTTTTGTGTACTACCAAACTTCATGAACAATTTATAGGTTTTCTTGTGAAAACCAGAAGCACATATGGCAATCCAATTTGGAAACATCTACTGATTTATATACATAGCTTTAGTACTGCTTGCCAACTATTCACAACTGAAAATATACCTCAATGTACCAATTACTAGATTAAAATATTGACCATTGAGCCACTTTTGGCTACATATATATTTACAAATCTATTTTTTTTCTCATATGGATGTGAGACAGATATAGTAGTCATAAAATCCATTTATAATTTAAGTTATTTAAAGGGACACTCTAAGCACTGTAACCACTACAGTTACTTGTAGTGGTTAATGTGCTATAAGTCTATAAAAGCTGTCCTCCAGGCTCTCCCTCGCACCACCCCATCCTAAAATAAAACAAAAAATGTCACTGTTATTTAACCCCTTAGTGACCAGACCGTTTTTCAATTTACTTACTGTTAAGGACAAGGGCTGTTTTTACATTTCTGCTGTGTTTATCTGTGTGTGTGTGTGTGTGTGTATGTATCTGACACACAGATACACACCCTGACACATAGTGGCACACAGATACACACACCTTGACACACAGATACACACACTCAAATTCACTTACACACACTCAGATACACACAGTGACATATACACACACTTGCACCCACATATACACACTGGCACATACATACATTCAGATACACATATTGACACATACACATAGTGTCATATACACACACACACACTGACATACACCAACACAAACATAGGCCCATACACAGTGTGTATCTGTGTGTCTATGTATCTGTGTGTCAAGGTGTGTGTCTCCATGTGTCAAAGTGTGTGTATCTGTGTTTGTATGTGCGGTGTGTGTCAAGGTGTGTGTGTGTGTGTGTGTGTGTGTATGCATGTATCTATCTGACACACAGATACACACACTGACACACAGTGGTACACAGATCCACACACTCAAATTCACTTACACACACTCAGATACACACAGTGACAAGTACACACATCTTGACTCACAAATACACACACACTCAGATACACACAGTGAAATATACACACACTGGCACATACATACACTCAGATACACATATTGACACATACACATAGTGTCATACACACACACACACACTGACATACACCAACACAAACATAGGCCCATACACAGTGTGTATCTGTGTGTCTATGTATCTGTGTGTCAAGGTGTGTGTCTCCATGTGTCAAAGTGTGTGTATCTGTGTTTGTATGTGCGGTGTGTGTCAAGGTGTGTGTGTGTGTGTGTGTGTATGCATGTATCTATCTGACACACAGATACACACACTGACACACAGTGGTACACAGATCCACACACTCAAATTCACTTACACACACTCAGATACACACAGTGACAAGTACACACATCTTGACTCACAAATACACACACACTCAGATACACACAGTGAAATATACACACACTGGCACATACATACACTCAGATACACATATTGACACATACACATAGTGTCATACACACACACACACTGACATACACAAACACACATATAGGGCCATACAAACACACTGATATACACTGGCACATAAACACATACACCTCTCAAAACACACACACTGACATACACACACACACACTGACACATACTCAGACACACATTCCCTTTGACAGACACACATATACTCTCACTAACAAACACACATACTCTTTGAAAGGCACACATACAAACACATATATACGCTCACTGACAAACACGCATACATTCCCACTGACAAATGCCAGGGCCGGCGCGTCCTATAGGTGACCTGGGCAGTTGCCTAGGGTGACCGGCCTGGGGGGTGGCAGATTTGAGTAACCTGCCAGTCACTCGATGTAGCGTGGCCGGGTGGTGCGAACTGGGTACAGGAAACTGAAGTCCCTTACTGCCACCTGGCCACGCTGCATAGGGGGGCAAGGACCACTAAGGGGGGTAAGGACCACTAAGGGTGTGTGGTAGGACCACTAAGGGGAGGGAGGGGAAGGACCACTAAAGGGGGGGAGGAGGGGGATGACCAACCACTAAGGGGCAGGGGAAGGACCACTAAGGGGGTGGGGGAGAGGGAGGTCCACTAAGGGGGTGGGGGGAGGGGACTGGACAGGACCACTAGAGGGGGGAGAGGGAGGACCACTAAGGGGTTGGGGGAGAGGGAGGACCACTAAGGGGTTGGGGGAGGAGTATCACTAAGAGAGGGGGAGAGGGAGGATCACTAAGGGGGGAGATGGGGTATGAGAGGACTACCGAGGGGGGAGTGTGAAGAGGGGAGTGAGTGAAGCACGAAGGGGGGACTGGAGAGGGACAGGGGACCAAGGGAGAGTACTAAGTGACAGGAGAGGAGGAGAGAGCACTAAGGGACAGGAGGGGAGAACACTGAGGGACATGGGGGAAGGGGAGATCACTAATTGACAAGAGGGGAGAGCACTATAAAAAAATAAAAAAATAAAGAGCTGCTCCCCTCTCAATCCCTATCCTACTCCACAAACCCTCTCTTGTATACTACACACATGCACAATGCATCCTTAGACATACACAGAAAAACACAATGCATCCCTACACACACTCACAGAAACATACAATGCATCCCTACTCACACACAGACACACCGAAACACACAATGCATCCCTTATGCTCGCGCACACTACTTCTCTTACATACACAGAAACAAAATGCATCTCTTACACACACTCAATGCACCCCTTAGAGACACACCCTGCATTCAATTACATACACGGAAACACACCTTGCATCCCTTACACACACACACAGAAACATACAATGCATTCCTTACACACAAACACACACTGCAAACCTATACGCACACAACATCCCTTATACAAATTGGTATCCCTATGCACTACATTTCATAAGAACACACACACATTACATCCTCTACAATAACACATAACACATCCCCTACACACATACACTCCACTCAGTGTGTGTGTGTGTGTGTGTGTGTTTGACTGTCTGCCTGTGTGTGTGACTGTCTCCTGTGTGTTTGTGACTGTCTGCCTGTGTGTGTGTGTGTTTGTCTGTCTGTCTGCCATTGTGTGTGTGTGTGAGAGTGTGTGACTGTCTGCCTTTGAGTGTGTGTGTGTGTGTGTGTGTGAGTCTGTGACTGTCTGCCTGTGTGTGTGACTCTCTACCTGTGTGTGTGACTCTCTACCTGTGTGTGAGTGTGTGACTGTCTGCCTGTGTGTGTGTGTGTGTGTGTGTGTGTGTGTGTGTGTGTGTGTGTGACTGTCTGCCTGTGTGTGTGTGTATGTGTGTGTGTGTGTGTGTGTGTGACTGTCTGCTTGTGTGTTTGTGTGTGTGTGTGACTGTCTGCTCGTGTGTGTGTGTGTGTGTGTTTGGCTGTTTGCCTGTCTCTGTGTGTGGCTGTCTGCATGCCTCTGTGTGTGGATGTCTGCCTCTGTGTGTGTGGATGTCTTTGTGTGTGTGTTCATCTGCTAGTGAGTGAGTGAGTTTGTGTGTGTGTGTGTGTGTGTGTGTGTGCATCTGCTAGGGAGTGAGCTTCTTTGTGTGTGTATGCCTGCTAGTGAGTTTGTGTGTGTGTGCCTGCTAGTCAATGGGCTTGTCTGTAGTGAGAGTGCGTGCGCATCAGTGAGCTTGTCTGTAGTGAGCATGTGTGTGTGTCATTGAGATTGTCTGTCAATGAGACTATTTGTGTGCATCAGTAAGATTGTCTGTGTCTGCATGTGAGTATGCTTTACTGTATAATTTAACTACCCTGAAAGGACTAATATTTTGAATTAGAAAAATAAATATACCAATAATATATATAGCATAATATATATATAACACACACTACATAGCACAATGACTTATGGGGCTGGCATAGATTTTTTTTCCACGGCTGCTTCATATCCCCAGTCCGGCCCTGACTCCACTCCCTGTGAGAGAACTCATGGGTGGGCCTTGTAGGCATACTCACGGTCAGACCTCCAGGGCCCAGACCTTGAGGTATATAAGGGGGCCAAAAAAATGAAGCCGCTTCCTGTTCGTTAATTGTTGTGATCACACTTATAAACAGTCTCCAGAGAGCCTATTATAGACCAGACCTGTGGAGCCAGACTACAGCCTGAGCCCATCCTCACCCTCTTGTCCCCATCTAGTGGTAAGTAGGCAATCTAATATATAATTAGTGGTACTAATCTCTAATTTACCCCAGGTTTTTTTAAAAGACACTTTGTGCAGAACTGACGTTGACCCAGTTGATCACTGGTGAGGGAGCAGTGATCTTACTGCTCAACTCCCTCGCGCACCTCTTAGTGATGCCGGAATCGGAGTTATGTCATATTCCGGCTCCAGGATCACAGCTGTGCGCGTGAGGGAGCTGAGCTGCGGAGAGCGCTCCCTTGCCACGTGCGGCAATTTTGTTTTACTACATTTTGTCAGAACCCCATTTGTGTTCTCGCGGAACCCCAGGGTTTCCCAATTGGGAAACACTGCCCTAGGGTATTTCAGATGGTGGTATTTTAACACTTTCCATGATTTCAGCAAATAAAATTCAAGAATTAACTGTTCACTTCTTGCCTAATTTATCCCACCTCTGGATAGGTGCCATTGTAGCAATATAATCAATGGCATTCACTTCACCTGTCAGTGGTTTTAATGTTGTGGCAATGCTGAGGCTCAAGAGAACAGTGTGCAACCAGCAGAGAAATAACCATGTACCACCAGGTTACCAGGGAATGCCATGTGTTCCCTTACTTGTTTCTTAGCTCATGCCAATTAAATAAAGTTAAAGGACCACTATAGTGCCAGGAAAACAAACTCGTTTTCCTGGTACTATAGGGTCTTTAGGTCCCCCCCACCCTCAGGGTCCCACTCCCGCCAGGCTGAAGGGGGAAGAAGGGGTTAATAACTTACCTTTCTCCAGCGGCGGGCTCCCTCAGCCCTGGGGTAATCTCCTCCCTCTTCCTACGTCAAGAGCCTCATGCGCATTCAATCAGTCCATAGGAAAGCATTTCTCAATGCTTTCCTATGGACGTCCAGTGTCTACTCACTGTGATTTTCACAGTGAGAAGCGCGGAAGCGCCTCTAGCGGCTGTCAATGAGGCAGCCACTAGAGGCTGGATTAACCCTAATGTAAACATAGCAGTTTCTCTGAAACTGCTTTGTTTACAGCTACAGGGTTAACCCTAGATGGACCTGGCACCCAGACCACTTAATTAAGCTGAAGTGGTCTGGGTGCCTATAGTAGTCCTTTAAATAAAGCTATAAATATTAAAATAATTGACAAACATACTCTCTAACTATACACACACATTGCATTCACTATGGACACACTGCACCCACTATATATCTACTATACACATTTTTTCCCTTACACATATACACCCGCACACTGAATCCACGATACTAACACACTGTATCCACTGTACACATACACACTTCCTCCCTTACAGACAGACACGCACTGCATCCTCTATACACACACTGCATTCCTTACACACACACTACATCCACTATACACACAGCATTTACTATATATACACAATTCATCCATTAAAAAAATGTTTTAATCTTTTTAGTTTGAAAAAACATTATACAAATATATTCGGGGCCAGTACAAACCATTGTCTGAAAATCTATTAATTTATTTATTTTATTTATTACTGGTATTTATAAAGCACCAACAGATTATTCATAAACAGGACTATACACAGGACCCAAGGTCACACATTTAGGCTGGAAGAAAGGAGATTTAGTCTAAGGAAAAAAAAGTTGTTTTTTTACAGTAAGAACAAAACGGATATGGAATTCTTTGCTTGAAGAGGTGGTTTTATCAGAGTCCATACAGATGTTTAAACAGGGATATAATTTCTTATTAGTGGGGTAATAACTTCTTGTTCCAAGGAGATAATTGACTGCAATTTTGGTTTGTTGCCAAATTGAAAACGCGTCAAACTGTTTTTTTCTGCCTTCTTTTGGATCAACATATGTAAGAAAGGCTGAACTTGACAGACGCAAGTCTCTTCAGCTATGTAACTATATCTATAACATTCATTATACACACACAACTTCCACTATACACTCACTACATCCACTATACACACACTGCATCCACTATACACATAAACACTTCCTCCCAATGCAATATACCTTTTCATTTACTTCCATTCTTTAGTATTCTGCTAAAATGCCTAGCAAGTGTGCCAGTGGTTAAAACTTACAGAGAATTGTTCATGCTCACTATACATAGCAATGTTGCACCATGTATAAAAACAGTGCAGCAGTGGCGAATAGAGATGTCGCGAACATAAAATTTTCCGTTCGCGAACAGCGAACGTGAATTTCAGCAAATGTTCGTGAACGGGCGAACCGGGCGAACCGCCATAGACTTCAATAGGCAGGTGAATTTTAAAACCCACAGGGACTCTTTCTGGCCACAATAGTGATGGAAAAGTTGTTTCAAGGGGACTAAAACCTGGACTGTGGCATGCCGGAGGGGGATCCATGGCAAAACTCCCATGGAAAATTACATAGTTGATGCAGAGTCTGGTTTTAATCCATAAAGGGCATAAATCACCTAACATTCCTAAATTGTTTGGAATAATGTGCTTTAAAACGGGTTACGCCCGCTTCACAGTGACAGACCAAACTCCCCGTTTAACGCACCGCAAACAACCGCAAACAGTCCATTTGCACAACCGCAAACTCCCCATTTGCACAAGGTTGGATACCAAGCTAGCCATGTCCCGTTCCTTGTCCTCACTGATGTCATTGAAGGTCTCTTCCTTTACCCAGCCACGTACAACACCAAGGGTCCCCGAAAGGTGACAACAAGCCCCCTGGGACGCCTGCTGTGTTTGGTCTTCCACCTCCTCAAAGCCACCTTCCTCCTCTGACTCCTCTTCTTCAGACTCCTCTCTCTGCGTTGCCTCTCTCTGCATTATTATAAGGTGTGTTAACTAGTACTATTCCTATCAGTTTAATCCCTGTTACGTCTCCTATCAGGGGACGTGTATATGGCATCGATTTTAGGAACCGGGAGATGGAAAAAGATGCTTGGTTGGTCCTCCTACTTCAAATTTGGGGCACTTCGCGTGCAATCTAATGTGCCACCAGATAGGAGTGCTGTGTTAATTAGTACTATTCTTATCAGTTTAATCCCTGTTACGTCCCCTATCAGGGGACGTGTATATGGCATAAATTTTGGGAACCGGGAGATGGAAAAAAAAGCTTGTTTGGTCCTCCTACTTCAAATTTGGGGCACTGCACGTGTAATCTAATGTGCCACCAGATAGGAGTGGTGTGTTAAGTAGTACTATTCTTATCAGTTTAATCCATGTTACGTCCCCCTCATCAGGCCTTTTTTAGTTGAATGTATCGCCCACTGTCAGTCCCTTCGGGATCCATCCCTCATTCATCTTAATAAAGTTGAGGTGATCTAGACTTTTTTGACCTAGGCGACTTCTCTTCTCAGTGACAATACCTCCTGCTGCACTGAAGGTCCTTTCTGACAGGACACTTGAAGCGGGGCAGGCCAGAAGTTCTATCGCAAATTGGGATAGCTCAGGCCACAGGTCAAGCCTGCACACCCAGTAGTCAAGGGGTTCATCGCTCCTCAGAGTGTCGATATCTGCAGTTATGGCGAGGTAGTCTGCTACCTGTCGGTCGAGAAGGGCTGTGGCGATGCGTAGGACTTAAAAAGCTCCGCATGTCCTCCACCAACAACACGTCTGTAAAGCGTCCTGTCCTTGCCGGCGTGGTTGTGGGAGGAGGAGGATTACTTTCACCTCTTCCTCTGTTAGATTCCCGTTGTGCTGTGACATTACCCTTATACGCTGTGTAAAGCATACTTTTTAATTTATTTTGGAACTGCTGCATCCTTTCCGACTTGCGGTAATTTGGTAACATTTCAGGCACTTTCTGCTTATACCGGGGGTCTAGTAGCGTGGACACCCAGTACAGGTCGTTCTCCTTCAACCATGTTTATACAAGGATCCCTCAACAGGCACGACAGCATGAAAGACCCTATTTGCACAAGGTTGGATCCTGAGCTACTCATGTCCCGTTCCTCGTCCTCAGTGATCTCACTGAAGGTATGTTCTTCCCCCAGCCACGTAAAACACCACGGGTACCAGATAGGTGACAATGAGCACCCTGGGATGCCTGTTGTGGTTGGTCTTCCTCCTCCTCCTCAAAGCCACATTCCTCCTCTGACTCCTCTTCCTCACAATCCTCTTCCAGCGTTGCCGCAGGTCCAGCAAGCGATGCTGATAAGGCTGTTTCTAGTGGTGATGGTGACCACAACTCTTCCTCTTCCTCTTCACGCTCATCTACGGCCTGATCCAGCACTCTTCGCAGGGCACGCTCCAGGAAGAAAACAAATGGTATGATGTCGCTGATGGTGCCTTCGGTGCGACTGACTAGGTTTGTCACCTCCTCAAAAGGACGCATGAGCCTACAGGCATTGCGCATGAGCACCCAGTAACGTGGCCAAAAAATTCCCAGCTCCGCAGAGGCTGTCCTAGCACCCCGGTCATACAAAATAGTAATTAACGGCTTTTTCTTGTTGGAGCAGGCGGTCGAACATTAGGAGTGTTGAATTCCAATGTGTCGGGCTGTTGCAAATCAAGCGCCTCGCTGGCATGTTGTTTCGCCGCTGGATATCTGAAAAGTGTGCCATGGCCGTGTAGGAAATCCTGAAATGGCCACACACCTGCCTGGCCTGCTTCAGGACATCCTGTAAGCCTGGGTACTTATGCACAAAGCGTTGTACGATCAGATTACACACATGTGCCATGCACGGCACATGTGTCAACTTGCCCAAATTCAATGCCGCCAACAAATTTCTTCCGTTGTCACAAACCACTTTGACGATCTCCAGTTGGTGCGGAGTCAGCCACTGATCCACCTGTGCGTTCAGGGCGGACAGGAGTGCTGGTCCGGTGTGACTCTCTGCTTTCAGGCAAGTCAACCCCAAGACGGCGTGACACTGCCGTATCCGGGATGTGGAATAGTACCTGGGGAGCTGGGGGGGTGCCGTTGATGTGGAGCAAGATGCAGCAGCAGAAGAGGAGTCAGCTGAGGAGGTTATGGAAGAGGATGGAGTAGGAGGAGTAGAGGAGGTGGCAGCAGGCCTGCCTTCAAGTCATGTAGGTGTCACCAACTCCTCTGCAGAGCCACGCATTCCATGCTTGGCAGCCGTCAGCAGGTTTACCCAATGCGCAGTGTAGGTGATATACCTGCCCTGACCATGCTTTACAGACCAGGTATCAGTGGTCAGATGGACCCTTGCCCCAACACTGTGTGCCAGACATGCCATTACTTCCTTTTGCACAATCGAGTACAGGTTGGGGATTGCCTTTTGTGCAAATAAATTTTGGCCGGGTACCTTCCACTGCGGTGTCCCAATAGCTACAAATTTTGGGAACGCCTCAGACTCCACCAGCTTGTATGGTAAAAGCTGGCGGGCTAAGAGTTCAGACAAGCCAGCTGTCAGATGCCGGGCAAGGGGGTGACTTTGTGACATTGGCTTCTTACGCTCAAACATGTCCTTGACAGACACCTGACTGTGGGCAGATGAGCAGGAACTACTCAAGGCGAGAGACGGAGTGGCGGATGTTTGAGAGGGGGCAAGGAGGACAGCAGTGGTTGACGTGGCTGAAGATGCTGGACCAGGAGGAGGATGGCGGCTTTGAGTTTGTGTGCTGCTTGTACTCATGTGTTGATCCCATAGGTGTTTGTGATGTGCGATCATGTGCCTTCGCAAAGCAGTTGTACCTAGGTGGGTGTTGGACTTCCCACGACTCAGTTTCTTTTGGCACAGGTTGCAAATGGCATCGCTGTTGTCAGAGGCAGACACAAAAAAAATCCCACACTGCTGAGCTCTGCAATGACGGCATTCTGGTGGTGGCAACAGCATGTGTTGATTGGCGTGCTGTCTGGCTGACCCTGGGTGCCGATGCATGCTGTCTGACTGTGCCACTAGCTCCTTGCGACGACCTCCCCCTGCTTCCAACTCGTCTCCTCCTCCTCTCTGTCTCCCCATCTGAATTTTCCCCCTGTTCTTCTTCTCTTCTAGCGGGCACCCACGTGACATCCACGGATGCATCGTCATCATCAACCGCTTCACTTGTTTCTGACAACTCAGCAAAGGAAGCAGCAGCGGGTACAACATCATCATCATCACACCGTACGTCCATTTGTGTAATGCTGCCTGACTGAGACATATCCCTGTTATCTACATGCTCTGGCAATAATGGTTGCGCATCACTCATTTCTTCCAACTGATGTGTAAATAACTCCTCTGACAGATCAAGTGAAGCGACTGTGGTGCTAGTGTTGGTGGTGGCGGCAGGCGGGCGAGTAGTAACTTGAGAGGTGCCCAAAGCTAAGCTGGAGGAGGATGGTGCATCAAGGTTCCGAGCGGAAGCTGTAGAAGATTGGGTGTCCTGTGTTAGCCAGTCAACTATGTCCTCAGAACTTTTCGAGTTCAGGGTACGTGGCCTCTGAACACTGGGCATTATTCTAGGGCCAAAGGGAATCACAGCACCACGACCACGACGGCCCCTGCGGGGTGGCCTGCCTCTGCCTGTCATTTTTTTTTCGATTAATGGTACTATGCGTGCAAGCTACTGTGACAACAGATATGAGTGGCACTGTGCACTGGCAGAAGTTGGCAGAGTAGACACTGTAGGCCTGACACACGCTTGCAGACAACTAACTGCTATTAAATCTATTACAGTCAAAATTGTATTTTTTTTTTTTTAAATGTACACTACTGTTACACCAGATATGAGTTGCACTGGTGTGACACTGTGCCCTGGCAGGCCCTGAAACGCACACGTGTGAAGGAAACTGACTGCTATTATTTCACAGTCAAATTTCTAGTTTTCTTTTTTTTTTTTAATGTACACTACTGTTACACCAGATATGAGTTGCACTGGTTTGACACTGTGCCCTGGCAGGCCCTGAAACGCACACGCGTGAAGGAAACTGACTGCTATTATTTCACAGTCAAATTTCTAGTTTTTTTTTTTAAATGTACACTACTGTTACACCAGATATGAGTTGCACTGGTGTGACACTGTGCCCTGGCAGGCCCTGAAACGCACACGTGTGAAGGAAACTGACTGCTATTATTTCACAGTCAAATTTCTAGTTTTTTTTTTTTAAATGTACACTACTGTTACACCAAATATGAGTTGCACTGGTGTGACACTGTGCCCTGGCAGGCCCTGAAACGCACACGTGTGAAGGAAACTGACTGCTATTATTTCACAGTCAAATTTCTAGTTTTTTTTTTTTTAATGTACACTACTGTTACACCAAATATGAGTTGCACTGGTGTGACACTGTGCCCTGGCAGGCCCTGAAACGCACACGTGTGAAGGAAACTGACTGCTATTATATTACAGTCAAAAAAGTTTTAGTTTTTTTTTAAATGCAAGCTATTGTGACACCAGATATGAGTGGTGGCACTGGGCAAGTGGGCACAGTATACGCTGTGAGCCTGACACACACGCTGGCAGGCAGGCAACTGCAATTAGATTACACTGAAAAAAAAAAAACAGACTGATGTTCTAGCCCTAAAAAGGGCTTTTTTGGGGTGCTGTCCTTACAGCAGAGATCAGATGAGTCCTTCAGGACTGTAGTGGACACTGAATACACTAGCCTAGCTATCGATTTCCCTATTAAATCAGCAGCAGCTACACTGTCCCTCCTCTCACTAAGAATGCAGCTTCCGAATGAATCTAAAATGGATGCTGTCCAGGAGGTGGAAGAGTCTAGGAGGGAGGGTCTGCTGCTGATTGGCTGGAATGTGTCTGCTGACTGTGAGGTACAGGGTCAAAGTTTACTCAATGATGACGAATAGGGGGCGGACCGAACATCGCATATGTTCGCCCACCATGGCGAACGCGAACAAGCTATGTTCACCGGGAACTATTCGCCAGCGAACTATTCGGGACATCTCTAGTGGCTAATAATACTGAAAATAGTGGACACATTTCTCAACATATTTCTTACAGTAAAATCATGACTTTGGATAGAAAATATGGTGCTCAAGAAAATAAACTATATATTGCATATACAGCCCATACTAGATCAGCACAAACTTAAAAAGCACTGAAAATGCAAATTCCGTACGTGTTAATACGCACTGTAAATGGGGCTGATATGGTGTCTTCATCCAAAGCTGAATTTGTGTAAAGGATGAAGTTGTGTTTCAAGAGTTTGTTGTGATATTCATGTACAGATTGTACTGTCACAGCATGCCTTTTTATGAGAGATTTGTTTGGAGTGTTTTGTTTTGGGCTATTGCACTTGTAAGGTGCTGCTTATCATTATTATTAGCCGTGATTTTATCTCAGTGCCATTTTCACTTGTGATTTTTTGTTTTTTTTTATTGTATTATATTTATAGCTCAGAGCAAATGAGGCTGCTTTTAAATGTCACTTTTTGAGTATCGAGATAAGATACAGTTTAGATTTGATGAAGCTGAACTCTGTGCAACATGGCAATGTGACTATTTCTAAGAAAGATGATATTGAAGTTACTTTTAAAGACCTCGAAAAAATTCTGGCAAAAGAGATTAACTACAAATGGGAAGTTGCTTCATTAGAAAAGTATCTAGTGGATAAAATTACCCCTAATGGTTTATGCTTTGCTAAGGCCCCCACATTTGAAAATGAGAACAATCAAAAGTATGTTGAAATTTGGAATAAGGCCTTAGAAAGGTTTGCAATTAAAATGATGAACATTGTTATTGCTTGCATAGTGATAGCTTTTTCACAATTAGATAGGGAAATTAAGGAGTTGCAGAGAAAACTAGAACCCATAGTTGGAACAAGGGATGAGGAACTAACTAAGAAAAAACTATGAATAACTTAGGTAAATTAGAGGAAAATTAAAAAAAACCTGTTAAAGGGACAGGCAGCAAAACAACTTCATCTAGTCCAGAAGGCACTCTTACCTCCAAGGGATAAACTGATCTCGAACAGTTTAAACTCAAAGTTGCCAACAGAGAAGATGTCCACTCCCTCAGGTGCCATCCAGCTTCTGAATTTTCAGATTAAGGAAGCCCGGAGTGCCACAGGGCAGGGGCACTGCAGACAAAACTGGCTTAGAAAAGGTGCATTTCTTTCCAAGCCAGTTTTGTGAATTGGGAGTCATTCATTGGCTGAGAACAGTAGCTGACCGCTCTCAGTCAATCAGCGTCGCTTCTTTGAGCAGCACTCTGCACCTAAATGGTAGTTTTAACACTATATGGTCAAGAATACATGTTTGTCATATCATATACTTCCATCAAACTGATCTCGAACAGTTTAAAATCAAAGTTGCCTCCAGAGGACATGCCCACTCCCTCAGGTGCCATTCAGCTTCTGAATTTTCAGATTAAGGAAGCCCGAAGTGCCACAGGGCAGGGGCGCCGCAGACATAACTGGATCAGAAAAGGTACGTTTCTTTCCAAGCCAGTTTTGTTATTGGGGAGTCATTCATTGACTGAGAACAGTAGCTGACCGCTCTCAGTCAATCAGCATCGCCTCTTTCCAGCAGCACTCTGCACCTAAATGGTAGTTTTAACACTATAGGGTCAAGAATACATGTTTGTCATATCATATACTTCCATCATTATTGGTTTAAAGAACAGGTTATGCTTAAACACAGATCTAAATGGAGACAGAGACAAATTATACTTATAATTATATCAAGATCTGAAAATACTCCAAGATCTGCACATCTTCTGTGGAATTCCCTTCCCTTCTCCATAAGAATTTCACCCAGTCTCCATTCATTCAAAAAATCATTGAAAACTAACTTCTTCAAGAAAGCATATCAATTAAACTGTTAGCAGGTTTTTATCCCCCACCCCCATGACTCCTCTCCTGCAACTGTCAAAAATTACCTACTAAGCCCTAAGTGAATACTTTTCTAACAACCTACTTCGTACCCCTACCCTTACCTTTTGTGTCACTATCCCCCACTCCCTCTAGAATGTAAGCTCATTGAGCAGGGCCCTCCACCTCTCTGTTCCTGTACGTCCAGTTGTCTGGTTACAATTACATGTCTGTTAGTCCACCCATTGTACACAGGGCGGATTAACATAGGGGCTGATGGAGCTGCATATATTTTTTTTTTTACACACTACTCTTAGGTTTTCCACCTGACTGGTATTTTACGGGCACAGCCGGCATTTGAGGCTGCCTGGCCGTGCAGGTATTGCAGTAATACCGGCAATACAAATGCAGGTATTTTTCTCAGAATAAATGGAGATTACTCTGCAATACCAGCACCAGCCAGTAGGGGTCACTGTGTGTGGAGAGAGGCAGGGATAGGAAGTTACACAGCATATCCCTGCATCTCTCTACTACTCACTGATCTGTGGGGGAGCAGCAACACAGCACAGAGTCCAGACAGCAGCTCTACAGCTCAGGTAAGTGAGGGATGGGGGAAAAGGCAGCAGGGACACTGAGACACTGGAAAAGGCAGCAGGGACACTGAGACACTGGGACATATGGGAACACTGAGACACCAGGGGACACGTGGGGACACAGACACTAGGGGACACTGAGACACTAGGACACATTGGGACACAAACACTGGGAGACCTGGGAACACTGAGACACATGGGGACGCTGTGAGACATAGGGACATTGGGAGACACTGAGACATTGGGACACAGAGACACTATGTCCCCATGTCTCCCAGTGTCCCCATGTCCCCCAGCTAGTGTCCCTAGTGTCTCAGTGTCCCCAAGTCTCCCAGTGTCTGTGTCCCATGTATATCAGTGTACCTAGTGTCCCCATGTGTCCCTGTATATGTCCCAGTGTCCCCATGTCTATGTCCCCTAGTCTCCCAGTGTACCCTAGTCTCCCAGTGTCCCCTAGTCTCCCAGTCTCTGTGTTCCAATGTCTCTGTGTCCCTAGTGTCTGTGTCCCCAAATGTTTCAGTGTCCCCATGTCTCCTAGTGTCTGTTTCCCTAGTGTCTCAGTGTCCCCATTTCTCCCAGTTTCCCCAAATGTATCCCAGTGTCCCCATGTCTCTGTGTCCCCATGTCTCTCAGTGTCCCCGGGTCTCTCAGTGTCCCCATGTCTCTCAGTGTCACCATGTCTCTCAGTGTCACCATGTCTCTCAGTGTCACCATGTCTCTCAGTGTCCCCAGTATCCTAGTGACATGGGGACACTGGGAGAAATGGGGACACTGAGACACTGGGAGACTAGGGGACTGGGCGACATGAGACACTGACACTGAGACACTGGGTGACTTGCGAGACTGAGACACTGGGAGACAGGGAGACACTGGGAGTAATCCATCTATACAGCAGAATCAAACTGTGAGTAGTTTGTTGGTGATTTTACAGAATTTTCTCTGATATCACTCCTTGTGATTTACATCATGTGATGTCACGCATAACTAATTAATTATACAAAAGATTAAGACTGGTATTTTTTTTCCAAGAAAGGTGGCAACCCTAACTACTCTTCACATACTCTTGCTTAAAGGAGCACTGTAGGGTCAGGAACACAATCACGTATTTCTGACCCTATTATGTTAAAACCACCTCCCTGGCCCCTTCTTGCCTCCCAAAATATAGTAAAATATTACTTGAATTCAAGTCTGCAGCTGCTGGCTCTGCCTCTGAACTGACTGTCTGCTGACATCATCAGAAGTGGTGGTCTGAGCAAATTACAATACTTCCCCATAGGATTTGCTGAGACTGTCAACTAGGCAGATCAGGGGCAGAGCCAGCACAAGTCCAACATAGCCCTGGCCAATCAGCCAATCATAAAGATACATTGAATCAACACATCTCTATGAGGAAAGTTCAGTGTCTGCATGCAGAGGGTGGAGACACTGAATGGCAGTGCTGCACACTAGGCAGTACTGCCCCAGGAAGCACCTCTAGCAGCCATCTAAGGCGTGGCCAGTGGAGTTATTTTCTCTGAAAAGACAGTGTTTACTGCAAAAAGCCTGAATGGAATGATTCTACTTACCAGAACAAAAACAATAAGCTGTAGTTGTTCTGGTGACTATAGTGTCCTTTTAAGTTTGGAAGCTTGAGAGGCATGTATGGGAACAAAACTTGTGTGGACTGGCTGACAATAAAATTAGTTTAGGTAATGAAAACGTTGGTCTCTCTAACACTGTGGCATGTCCCCTTTCTTCTACACTCACTACATACACATTTTCTCTGTCTCAGACTATATACCAGGAACTTCTGCCTGCTAGTAAGAAGGTAAGGAGACAAGTGGACCAGCGGGGGCTAGGGGACAGTCCTTAGAAAGCGTGGAGTGAGCGCATCATTAGACGCATTTATGTCAAGCTCAGGGTGCTGCCTGCATAGTATGCCCTTAGTTGGACAGCCTGCATGATTGGCGGGCAGCCTGACATGCATTCATGCCAGGCTGGCCTTCCAATTCTTTGGACAGACATGCCCCCTTTTTGGGCATGTTCTTCCCTTTTGGCAGGTTACGTGATTCGCACCAGTGGCCCACCCTTTTACCCCACCCATTAACTTCCTGCTTCACTGGACACTGCTGTTAGGGGTTATGGATTTACTTGAACAGGAATGTATTAAATAGGTTGTTTGACGTATAACTGAATATTATGAATAACAAATTTGTGAGATTTGCACTAGTATTATTAATACCCTGAGTATCATATTTCACTTTTAGCACAGTAAGGACACGGATGAAGGGGAATTAACCCCTTAGTGACAAGACCGCTTTTCAATTTTCTTACCATTTGGGACCAGGGCTGTTTTTACATTTCTGCAGTGTTTGTGTTTAGCTGTAATTTCCCTCTTACTCATTTACTGTACTCACATATTATATACCATTAAATGGTCTTTCTAAAGATACCATTATTTTCATCATATCAAATAATTTACTAAAAAATTATAAGATATGATGAAAAAATATAAAAAACACACTTTTTACATATATATATATATACTGAATGGGATAAGAGGATTGCAACAGGTAAACAGATGGATGGTGCGCTGCTAGGGCTCTCTCCACTCTTTTGAAAAAGGCAACTTTATATGATGTATGGAGACTGTTCAACCCCCAAGAATTCGACTTTACTCATTTTTCATATAGACATTGTTCCTATGCAAGAATCGATATGCTAGTTGGTAATATTAAACTAGTTAATCGTATTAAGACATTTTTTATAAAGACAATTCATTGGTCAGACCATCACACAGTCATATGGAAAATAGAGGATACTCAGAAGAGGGATTCAAGACAGTGGAGATTAAACGAGGCCTCCTGAGCAGCGATAATAACAGAGAACATATCAATCAGATGACAGATTTCTATATTTGGAAAATAAGCAAGTGAATCTGGGCATTAGATGGTTAGCATACAAAGCTGTAATAAGGGGTAATTTGATCAAAATGGGTATTCATGAAAATTAAATGAAAGGTAGTACCTTAGCCGATATGTACCTTACTTTATATAACTTGGAACAAAATAACAGAATAAAATAGACCTACGAAAGAAGGCGCTGAAAACATTAGGCAAGTTAGGCAAGTCAGAGATTGGATAAATGAACCAAATATGGACCAGAATTTCTAATAATTTTGAAAAATTGAAACAATATTGGTATATAAAAAATAAAAGAGTAGGTAAAATGCTCACCAATAAATTAAAAAAGCAATCTGTGGAGAATAGGATAAAAAAAATAATCCATATAGGTATGATCTATAGATCTCCCAAAGAGATTGGTCATAGTGTCAACAGCTACTATACATTGTTATACACTTGCTCTAAGATGACTAATTCTTGCAGTTTTGATCAATTATTGCATGGTATACAAACACCTAAAATTAGTTTAGAACAGAAAGCATTCCTAGACAAAACCATCCACTTGAACAAGGTCAGTAAGGCTCTTGGTACACTAAAAAATAAGAAAGGGTCGGGCCTGACCGCCGGCGGGATCAGACATGCTCAGTCTGAGCTCCCGCTCCAGGGCCCGAAAATCGGCCCAAATTGGAGGTCAACCGCAACCATTTCTCTATACCGGTGACCATACTGACCCCCAGTCACTGGGGCAAGCGGGGACACCGCACACGACCCTGTCCTGCACCTAGAGTAACCCGACAGGGACCCGGAGTTTGTTGGAGCTTGACCCGGGTTTCCAGCCGGCGTCTCACCCCCCCTCTGGAACGGGGGGGTCATCCCGGTCTGCAGGGGACTAGCAGAACACCAATCTGGGCATAAGCAATCGCCCGAGCGAGGAACATCCACGTGCACCATTCTACAAGATGGACGCCGCACGCCAGCCATGTGCGCGGACCGCCAGTGCAGGAGAGCAGATCGAAGGGGAGCTAACCCAATACCACCCGATCACCATGACAACCTTCCCCAGGTCTGTGTTGGCGGACTACACTGGGCAAATTAAAGTACAGGTTGCGGGCATCAACCAGGATGAAATAGGGGGCACACAGAGCGGGACCCCACTGAACAGCCCTTATAAAGCAGACCTACAGGGGCCACCAGACCCTGGTGTGGTGACATTCTGTCATCAAACTAACATGGTGACCAGGGGTCATGTGATCAATTTCATGTAGATCTTTCTTACTTTGATATGGTAAGTAGGTAATTCAATACCTTTACAAGTCAGGAGAGAGATAGCCACTCCCCCCACTATCCTCATCTCTCTCTGTTCCTTCTTGGCTGTGCTACTAAGCAGATGTGCAGACGCCATGTGCTATCTTGGTGAACCATGTTATACTCTATTGCTTCCTTTTCTTCCTTGGTGGATGTGATGTTGGACTTGCAGCAGTGAGCCATTACTAGATGTGAAGGCCTAACCGTGGGTGAGATCAAACGTGTGGGGAAGGGGATTACTATATAGATAGATAGATTTAAAAGGGTTGTTGCTCCGTAGGTCTGGGCTGTGTGTTTGTGATACATTTATAGTATTGTGTTGTTGTCTTCTAAATAAATACCTTTTAATGTAGACGAACCTTGTGTAATATTTATATTAATTTGGTGATACACCACACCTGGAACTGCCAGTACCGACAAGACAGTTCACAGGGACCGAAACCCCAAACCACCCACCTTGCACCCGGCTAGAATCAGCCCACCTCACCAGCCTGGGCCTGCAACACCACAACTACCGCCACACGCCAATGAAACAGTGCAGGGAAACACCACCGCACCACCGGGGGACACAACAAGAGGCACCTACCAAACAAGCACAGGGCTGGAGAGGGCCCCGACAATCTCTAAGGGCCCCGACAACCACAACCCCTCCAGATGGCGATCCATCATGGCAGAGCATCATGAAACACCCAGAAGAGGCACTCCCTCACACTCTACCAAGCCAGAGTGCCCCACACGCAGCATACCCAAGGCAGGGTGCCCAACAACCTCCCGACTGATTGGGAATCGGATAAGCAGGCAAAAAAACACAGTCTGTCTGCTGGCTGACTGCGGTGAAAACGCCGGCACAGATGAACCTTAACCCCTTAAGGACCAAACTTCTGGAATAAAAGGGAATCATGACGTGTCACACACGTCATGTGTCCTTAAGGGGTTAAATCATACTCAACCTGGCGGACTCTTGTCGCTAAGCTTCCATCCATGAACATGTTCAAGTGAAATATGGAGGTTTAGGCATGCCAATCATGCAAATCTATTATTTAGCTAATATGATTGGCCACATCTTTTTGCTGCAGTCTCTGCAGATATGCGAAGAAAGTTGGTTTCAAATTGAATCACATCTGACTCAACAGCAGGATCTTATCAGTTGTATTTGGGAGACTCAAAGCTATAAATGGTGAGATTTCGGTGATAAAAGTTTCATTTTGGAATGGAGACAAGCCCACCAGTGATCTCCACTCATGGGAAGTGCAGACCACAAGATCCACACACTGTTTTACTAGAGAGTAATGAAGATTCATGCCCCACCCTGGAAAAAGGTAGACAAGAGGGAGGGGGCATACACAATTATAATATTGTTTTTAATAAATATGCATATGTCTATAGGATGTATTGTGTGGATAGTAGCTGTGAACTATGTTTGTGTATGTGTAAAGGGGCTTTAGTATATCGGTATTTAGGGGCTGCATTGTGTGTACATGCATGTGTATGTGTGTATGAAAGCTGTTGTGTGTATAGGAGCTGACCAGAGCTTGAAGAAGCAACGCACTTAGTCCGCTCAATCCAGTCCTCGGCACATCTCGAATAATTACTATATCTTTTGTGTTATGTTTTGTAATAATTACTGTATAAATAACAAAAGCATAGCTTGCAGTTGATCTCAGGTGCACTTTCCTTCTTAGCTGGAGGAAGATAGGAGAGATGAAATATCGAGGCACAAATTGATACGTTCTAAATCTCACAATGACAAGTCTGTCAAGCTTAGTTCTGCAGTTCCTTGCCCTATCAGTTCAGTGATTTCTAGTTGAAAGTTACACTTGATATGAACTAGTGTTAAAGTACTTTTTGTCTTTGGGTTTTTACATCCAGGATGCATTATCTTGCACTTATCCATATTACATGTCAGTTTCCACAGCTCTGACAATTTTTATTTAATTTACCTAAATCATTTGCCATTTGGCTTATCCCTCCTGGAACATCAACAGATTTAACAATATTGGAATCCAAATTTAGAGATTGCAGTTTATTGATAAGCCTTCTATGTGCAACAGTGTCAAAAGCCTTACTGAAATCTAGGTAAGCAATGTCTACTGCACTCCCTGATCTATTATTTTAGTTACCCAATCAAAAAAAAATCAGTAAGATTAGTTTGGACTGACAAAAAAGGAGAAAAGAGGGAACCCTTGGACAAAAAGTCCAGGATACCCAAGTAGGATATCTCAGTGTGAACTGATACTGTTAAAAAGCCATAATTTTATTTATACATACTAGACATCAACAAAGAAAGAAAGAGTATAACTCCAAACTATGGGGACAGGAAAGTAGGTATTATACTAGGAAGGGACCCCAAACACAAAAGGGAAACAACCAAGGTATGTTGCTCATAACCAGCAATGCTGCTAAAGGTAATACAACCTAGAGTAGAAATGTCCTATATAGAGTTATAGAACATAGAATCAAGCCCCCAGGGGTTAACTGCCTTTAGGAAATATATAAGCAACTTAGAGTCCCATAGGTCACCCAGTTCAAAGAGTAACAGGATATAGGTATATAGGTATATGCTAAGATTAGTTTGGCATGACCTCCATGTAGTAAGCTCATGTTGTCTCTGGTCTTGAAATCCATGTGATTTTAGATGTTCAACAATCCTATTCTTTAACATGGTTTCCATTACTTATTGACCTATAGTTGCCTGACTCTTCCCTACTACCTTTCGTGTGAATAGGCAACATTCGTTATTTTCCAGTCTTCTGGGACTACTACGTATAGAATCAAAACTCCAGTATAGAGAGAGAGAGAGAGAGAGAGAGAGAGAGAGAAGGTGGCAAATATAAAGGGTCAATCTAAGCACCGTAACCACAGTGTGCTGTTATAATGGTTATGGTGCTAGTAGGATGCAGATGATATGACCCTAACCCCACCTCCTCCTCCCCCCCCCCCCCCCCCCCAAAAAAAAAAAAAAAGTAGGATCCCTATGGAACTTCCTTTTTAGCAGTCCAGTGAGTGGTGGCTATGCTGCAGGTGCCTCAGAGACTCCAGATTAAGTCAAAATATTTTTGATCCAGGGGGTGGCTACTACCTACTGGCACCATAACCACTATCACAGTAGTTATTGTGCTGCCCCTTTAATTAATACAGATGAAAGTACTTTGTATACAATTTTAGATTAAGGCAGGTTAGGCAGCACACACAGCATTGAGAATAAATGTACATGATAATAGTCGAAACACTGGGAATTATTAATACAATGTTGCTATCAAAAGTAAAGAGTGGATATTATTTGCCCAAAATGTTCCTTTTTATTTTTTGTTTAACAGAATGTTCTCATTATTGTTCAAATATCTTCCCTCTCAGTTTATTTTTTTGTTTTTTTTGTTTTTTACACTTTGATAATTTATTTATATAAGTAATGCATTTGTTTAAGACAAAAATATGACATTGCTACATTGCAGTCTGTAGAGCAATGCAAAACTAAATTTAGCATGAATAAGTGTTGATGGGAGGAAAAAGATTAAGGTGCATTGCACATTACCAAATTCAGATAAAATTTGATATTCTTACCTAGGCACTATGCCAAAGTAGACTTATCAATACAACTTGAAACAGCACTACATGATAAAACTGACTGGCAAGATCAAACAGCATTCCTAATCTATGTTGCCTTACCTTGCTAATGTTACCCTTTTCAATACTAATCTGATAGGATTTGTTACATGTTAAGAAGAAACAGCATTTTACAGGTCTCTGTGGGTTTTGTGTACCAGAACATAAACCGCTACCTATACAACACTTCTGATAGGTACAAATCTTATATAGAGAAAAGAGTTATCTCACATTTACTTTCTATAATTAACATAAACTATTAAGAGAAACAGATAGAAAAAAAAATGATATGAGTTGTTAGAGGAACACTACAAGGACCATAGCCACTGCAGCACTCTAGCAGTTTGACAACATTCCTGTGTTATAATCATTCCTGTGGGATGCTGGGCACCAATCACCTCCTCCATAACAGCTGGAAACTCTGTGAATCGAGCTACGCCTGGCAGAGCAGGACTTACCTCATTGGCTGAAGTTTTTTTAGCCAGTCAACGAGCTGTGCACTGCAAGGCTCACCTCAGGAGAGCTAATGGAAGCTAATTTATGGAGGAAGTGACTGGCAGCAAGGTGGACTCTAGGTAAGTTGTTAAACTGTTATTAAATGGTTTGATGAATTACATTGGAGGAGGCCAGGCACACCTGACACCATAACGCACTGTAGAAGTAATGGTGCTTGGAGTGTTCCTTTAAGGCACTGTGGTGTTTAATCAAGTTCAATGGCTATCCTGGTAGTGTTACCTTGTGTGATTACAGTAATTACTTGTTAGTACTTGGGCACCGATGGCACTTTAACCAATTCACAATGGTTCAAAATTCACTTACCAAAATATACATACTGGCACATGCAAATGCGTATATGTGTTGCCTCATGACTTTACTGTTCTTTAACTGCCTCAGACTGCACAATGAGCACAAAACAGTTGCCATAATGGTGCCATCTGTATAGCTGGTCTATACAGTATACAGAGCCAGATGTACAGGAAGCACATCTTGCTAAAATCAATTTTTATTTATATTTCCAAATGGTGCCTTCTGTGTGCTTAGAGTATGCAGCATTCATTAGCACTACACGATAAGGCCAGCAAAGAAGTATGACCATACCACATCAGATGGCCCTTGTACTCTTCGCTTACTCAGTCTATTTTTTTTTAATCGACCCTAGCTGGATCTTCACAATTTCAGTATATATGTGTTTTATTTACAACTGTCACATTTGTGTCTCTATAATCTCCTCCGCTCCGCTCAGTGCTGCAAAATAATGTATCTCTATAAATAAATAATAGTCCTTTTTATACTGTCAAAATTGGGTTTTAATCTATCATCATAATGTAATCTGGTGGCATTAGCAAACTTTGGGTAAAGCAATCAAGTAAACATTTTTTTCCTCATCATGCAAACTTTATCTCCTTGTCTTTGTAGCTCTGCTATCATGTCCCACCGTTTCCTGTCATTACTTATTGACTACTGTGTTTTCCAAAGGTATTCACTTTACTGCTGGAGGGATAAGTTGTGTGCATACAGCAAGACTGCTGAAGTAAGACAGAATAGCTTCTGACAATGCCCCCATTTTGCCATCCCTCTGTGTTCTCTGGCCCAAGGCAACATTCGATTTTTTTTTCTTGCTGTTTTTACTTAAATATTTTTTGTTATGTTTTTAAAGGTTATAATTCTATGGGATTTTTATGCAGAGCTTTACATGCCAATCAAACACTGGTAGCAATGCAGTCAATTGTAATGGGAATTGTACTAAAGTCAAAATACAAAATACTATTATCTCACACAGATTAAAGGCACAAGCAATTTTTACAATATATCATTTATTTTTAATCTATGTCAGCTCATTATATGGCAGATAAATGAACAGTAATAATTTCTACTAAAAGATTTATAGTCAAACTAACATACAAGTGTGTGTGTGACTATATATATATATATATATATATATATATATATATATATATGTCTATGATTACAATTTTAAGTCAAATATATAAAAGAAAAAAAGTTGCACTGCTTCTTCGTTTTGTGTCTTTTATCAAGACACGCGCATAGTCTTCCCTTCGGTATATTCCATAACCTACCCCAATACCCCATAAAACACACGCAGGTTATTTTTTGGGGGATAAAAATATCACATCTTTAATTAATTGAAAAAAAATAAACGAAATAAATAAAGGTCATTGTCAAACTAACACTATAACATGATATATGAAAAGCCCACCAACGCCCTTTATAGAACTTTACAGTCAGACAGTGACCCACCCATAATTAACAGCAAATACAACTATACAACAATTTAGCATAAATATAAGTTGAGAACCGCAGGGTCTATCGGGTGGCCCATGCATTTAGCGCTACCCGATAAACATGTGTCATCAGGGCCACAGGGAGTACTGGGAGGAAGTGAGAGCCAGTTACTTCCTCCTAGGTCACTCAGACCCAGGCTGCAAAGGGGGGGGGGGGGGGTTAACTAGGAAAGGAGCAAGCTCTTAACTTCTAACAGCCACAACCATCAGAAGCTACAGGAGGGTAGTGGCTAAAATTTTGACCTGCATGTGCCCTTTGGGTGTCTGTATCTGTATGTATGTAGTTTAAAATAGATTTACATATGTCATATTCTAAAAAAACTAATATAGTGCAGAAAATCCAAAAACTAACAGAATAAAAAAAAAACTTAGTGAATAAACCCATATAGTATCCGACTCACATGGATCAGAGCCTAAAGAACTGACGGCTTAAAAGGAAAGGTTAGACCTCATTGATGTAAATATTTCTCTCTAAAATAAAATGTACACTTAATCTGATACGTGATGTTTCCTCATTGACAGCTTATCAAAGTCTCTTCTGTTATCTATGATATTATTATCCACATCAAAAATAAAGAATTACAAAAAAAGTGGTGCATGAAAGGACAATCAGTGAACCGGCGTCAGGATCATGGGCGCCCATTTGATGCCATATGGTCCGATCATACAGAAGAGCGGCTGTAACTTACATTTTTGATAGAAAGGTGTCAGGACACATAGTGCATCGCAATCTGCAGAAAATGTGGCCTTATAGCCTCAATGTGCTTGAGATGACCCCTCTGAAAGTACCTTCAATGGGGACATGAGTTTCAGAACTGGACCATGGAACAATGGTAGAATTTCAGCTGGTATGATAAATCACGATTTCTTTTAGATCAGGTAGTTGGTGCTGTGTGTTCGTTGTTTTCCTAGTGAAGAAATGGCAACACAATGCACTATGGGTTTAACACATGCTGTCAGAAACAGTGTTATGCTCTGGGAAATATTCTGCTGGGAAACCTTGGGTACTGGTATTCATGTGGGTATTACCTAGACATGTACCAACCACCTAGCGATTGTTATAGACCATGTACAACTCTTCGTGGCAATGTTTTACTGATGTCAGTGGCCTCTTTGAGCATGATATTGCAACCTGCCACACTACAAAAATTGTCCAGGAATGGTTCGAGGAACATGACAAAGAGTTGAAGGTGCTACCTTGGCCTCCAAATTCCCTATTTGTTGTGGCTGATCAATTTATAAGTATACACATTCACACTGAAAAAAACACACTCAAATGCAAACATGCATTCATACATTATGCACACACAAATACATACAACTGTATGTAATGTTTGTTTAAAGAGACACTCCATTGTCCAAATATAACCCACACCCTCCCCACACACTATTTACGATATATTCTCTGTGGCGAATGTACCCTCACCACAGGCTCCTGAAAGAGCCTGCTTGCTAGCCTCTTGCCCCAGGACTATGGGCCCTGCAAAAAAAAATGCAAAATACATTTTAAAAGACTCCGTTCGTTTGGGTTCCCTGTGCTGTTCGGGGAGCTTGTTAAACATTATTGACACCTTGAAATGATTCTGCCAGCAGTGTTCTAAGTGTTCATCTGGGTAGCTGCCGTTCGTATGTGGTGGCGGTCATATTGTTCCCACGAACGCAGGCAGTGGTGTTTGGTCATCTAGGGCATGGAAGTAAAATCGGACACTCTACCTCGCAAAGACACCGCTGAACTTCCATCCCACCTGCGTTCGGTACTTTACATCCTGGAAGAGCGCTGTTCGGTGAGATCGTTCCTCTGAATGAGGCGAACAAGCTCCATGTTATACTTATGGATTAGGTTCAGTATTTTGGTCGCATGGAACTTCCGAACGGGACCGGGACCGGCCGCAACCACCGGTCAGAACTTTATGCTTATGGTACTCGGAGACTGCTAGGAAGTGCGATTGGTGATTGTACCCAGTCAGGGTACCAGGGATCCGGTACATTCTCCCAATGAATAAATGCATGCATTTAATTATGATTTTTTTTATTGGGGTATGTATAAAAACAGCCTGCAAAAGCTGAAGATCTGCTGTCTGCAGACTTTACAAGCTCGCCCCTTCTTCTCCAGCCCAGACTATCTGTGGATATCGAATCACACAATTTCCAAGATAGCTGCTCTGGGTAATTTTCTGCCTCTTGAGTTTAGCTCCTCCAAGATAAAAACAGTATTACAAAGTTAATTTATAAAATTACCAATTTATATTGAAATCTCCCTTTTTTGTACAATGAAAAAGAGGACACACTCATCACAAATAAAGCAAGCTGAAGTGCTTTAGAAGTTTGTAGAATTTAAGCAGCATTTTATTTTAAAACCCTATCTGATATATTTGAAATTTTTTGATGGTGTAACTCTGCCCCTGGCTTTCTGGTGACAACTTTTACTCCCCTTCTAGGAGGGAGACCTGAGCCAGGACCATGCATACGTTGAATGTGGCTCTACCGAGGCCTGCAAGGGGGTAGGTGCGGGAAGGTCTGCTGGCGTGGGAAGATCTGCTGCCCACTAAACAGTGATTTGTCTGAAAATTTGTGGCAACTTTTATATGTGTTTTTTCCCACTTACTTATTTTGCATTTTTTTCCTGCATTATTCTAATAAAGTTTTAAAATATAGGATATAATTCCCACCCCAAAATTTCCCATTAATATGTTTATGTTTACCTTCAAGAGGCCCACAGCCTAATTTTGGTAAGCTGCCCATAATGCTGTCAGTCTGTCTCTGTGTATGAAACTAAGGTCCACAACTGGAACAACCGACCTAATTTACAGACCCACAGCTGCTTAGTCAATAGGTGTCAGGCTATAGTAGTATTAAAGAATAGGTCATTTTTTTGTCATTTCTCACTTGAACCAACCTTTCAGACTTTGTTACAATAGGTGACTTTACAACTGAGCTGCCTTTAGTTAGACGCAAACTTGAACATTTTTCCCCATTACAAAAAAAGAAATCACCTGACATTAAAAAAAAAACTCCGGTCTGCCTTATTTTATTTTCTCTGATATAGGATTTCTCTAACTAATATCCTGTAGATTGTTATGTTGTGATTCATCAAGATTAAAGACCAAATAACTTTCATAAATACAATATAATATGCTGGCATGCAACTGCGGTATAGTTTCCCCAGCAATAATCTGACAGTAATCTAAATAAACAAAATGTTACTAACTGCAACTAATAATGACAGACTCTTCAAGGAGCACAGTAATTCCCAATTATTAATGATTTAAAAGGGCAACCCAGATGCACTGTTTATTTGCATAACAGGGTATTTGACATTAAAAGAACAGTTCTTTTAATTAGGTACAGTAAGCTTCCAATAATTACAAAGATTTAGGAAGGATAGGATATGGAGAACTCTTATATCACAGCTAGGAGTGCGATTTTTCTTGTAATGATATAATGCACCTGTAGCAAACTAGTTCATACACGATTTTAAATCATTTGCCTTCGTTTGCTTTATATTATTTCTCAAATTATTTTTCTGCTCGATTAAATTGAGTTGTGTTTTTTTTTGTTTTTTTTACTTAATGCATTATTCATTTTGATATATCCAAATATTAAGTTAATTCTCTTTTTGATCATTACTGAGAACAGGCAGTGTATCCTCAATTTTTTTTTTACTTATGAATGACTTCTTGCGTAAGTCTCCTAAGGCTTGTTCAGTGATTCAGCAGGAGGGGGTGAGATGGATGAGGGGGCAGAGCACCAATCTAAAAGCTAGACCGCTGATTGGTGTGCTCTTTTGAAATCCTGATCTTCAATTCACACTGAAAGTTGCCTGCCTGTGAAAATACTACTTTTATTGTCCTTTAGAGCTAGTTAGACCTTACAAAGCTCCCGTGCTTGTTTCGTTTCAGAAACCGACAGATTTGCACTAGAAATATCCTTAGTGGAGAAAGCAGGATCACTTACAGAAAATAATAAAAAGAACTTGGAAAAAGGAAAAGAGGTAAGAGGCAATTCTATTTAACCTACTCTGAAAACAAATGCCTGATTGATGATATATGCATTACTGCAAATTTGAGGCCAGCAAACCCTAATTACGTTAGTTTAAAGAGCAACATATGCACAGATAGCTTTATATCTTATTTTTTTGTGCATCTGATATTTTTATGTAATTTATATTTTAGAGATGACCATCTACTGCTATGTTTTGTTTTTTTTTTTAAATTGAATTTTCTATGTTATTAAAAATATTTATTTACCCCTTCATTGGCAAGGATAGGGTAACTTTCATCATATAATAACATGCATGGTATGTCATTGGTATTTGGGAAGTTACGAGATTATGCAAATTGTATATTGCTTTGGCTGCATCAAATAGGCATCTTCTGTTTCCTGGATTCTGCATGTATCATCCATGTATTGGAAGTTCATAGCGATAATAATCTCGACTCTCTAGTACAGATGTATGCCAAGGTTTATACAAGCTTTGCACCTGATAGTAATAAATTAACACAGCCGTGTAATCAAAAGGAAATAATTTAATGACACTATATTGAATTTGTAGTCTGATTTAAGGAAGGAAGCCGCATTGTGCAGCATGTAGAGAAATACTGCTCAGTTTACTATACTGATCTCTAAATCACTTGCTTTATTTATTGAGACATTAACGAGCCCTCTTGCTACATTTTTTTTCAGAGTTTAATTTCCTCCTCACCTTTTGTGACAGCTTGATGGAAATGTCTATTTCTCCTATCTTAGCTGAGGCTGAATAATGAGACTGATTGTCTCCCATTCATGTACACATAATTCCGATTTACTATGCTGAGAAGGGAGAAAACACTTTCTCTGAAATACTAATTGGGATTAAAAATGTTGCTTTTGCTGGAGGGTATGTACAGAGGAGACATCCTCCTTACATTACACTCCATTACATGGCAGATTCAGGGATTTCAGAAGTGAATTGCTCGTTATGTGTTCCCTGAACTTAAATCAAATAAGCACTTCATTATTTTCTTTTATGTATATATATGCTTTTTTGACTATGAATCCAAGCTCCGAGGCAGAAATGAATGAGTAACAGTTCCTTAACAGATATGCAGAAATCCAATTTATTAATTGGATTTATTTCAAATAGCTTCAGGGTAATTGCAAGGGGTATCTGTTTTGTATTTTGCACACAATCTTTCACAAGGTATCAATGAGGTTGTCCCTTTTCATTTCCAATGGAAGAAGCCCTATTTGAATTAAGTACAAAGGAGCAGAGCTGTTGGCTGTATGAAAAGATGAGGTTAGGGTACTAGCTAGGGGGGGTGCACATGTCATATAATCTCTTTGATTCAACTTGCTGCTCTAAAAGACACAGCCTGGAATAGTGAAGGAAAAGCATCAGGGATTCTGTGCCATCTATCCAATCCCTCAGTATTGCTTGGGCTCCGTTCTTCTACTACTACTTATACAGTCATATTTTATACAACAAAGATTCTGCTGCTGAGGCTGATGCTACATAAAAAAAACTTAAAGGCACACTATGGGCCCTAAAACAGCTTTAGCTTAATGAAGTGGTTTTGGTGTAACGATTATACCCAGGCAGTCTCACTGCTCAATTCTCTACCATTTAGAAGTTAAATCACTTTGTATATATAGCTCTAGCTACACACGTCTGCACATACGGCCTTCCTAAACACTTCCCGTAAAGAGAGATCTAATGTTTAAACTTCCTTTATTGCACTGTGTTTAATTTAAAAATATATATATCTATGTGTCTGGTAATAGACTGCTAGAGCCTGCAGAAGTCTCCTGTGTTTAATTAAAGTTTCATTACCAGAGCAGGAGATAAAAACTTCTAAAGCATACACCCTGTGCTTTCAAAACTGATTTAAAATGAAACCAGTTTTTCATGCAGGTGACCATGATGAGTCACCACCAGGGAAGGTGTGGCTAGGGCTGCATAAACAGAAATAAAAGTTATTTAACTCCTAAATGACAGATAATTAAGTCTAAAGTCTAAAGTTGTTTTGGTAGAAAACAATAAAAAACAGGTTTACACCAAGTATAAATTGAAATAAGTATGGATGTATATATATATATATATATACAATGTCTTGATGGAGAGCACTCACAGGACTCCAGAATATTTCAAATGTGCTTTTTATTTCAGCAATCAATGTTCAAATGCAAAGTGTCAACGTTTCAGTCCAACCGGACTTTTATCAGGTTGGACTGAAACATTGACACTTTGTATTTGAACATTGATTGCTGAAATAAAAAGCACTTTTGAAATATTTTGGAGTCCTGTGAGTGCTCTCCATCAGGACATTGTATACAAGGTCCGGAGATTGCACCGAGGCATAAAGACCGGGAGTAGTGAGTGCAGGACATTTGGAAGTATATATATATATATATAGAGAGAGAGAGATGTCCCGAACAGTTCGCCGGGAACTGTTCGCCGGCGAACATAGCTTGTTCGCGGTCGCCGCGGTGGGCAAACATATGCGATGTTCGGTCCGCCTCCTATTCATCATCATTGAGTAAACTTTGACCCTGTACCTCACAGTCAGCAGACACATTCCAGCCAATCAGCAGCAGACCCTCCCTCCCAGACCCTCCCACCTCCATGCCGAATAGGGGGCGGACCGAACATCGCCGCGGCGACTGCGAACAAGCTATGTTTGCTGGCGAACAGTTCCCGGTGAACTGTTCGGGACATCTCTATATATATATGTATACACTAAAACCAAATTGTGATAGAAATAACTCAGATATACTTAAAAAGTCCCAGAGGAATAAAAAAGGGGGTATTTTTTTTTTTTATAAGCCTCTGAGGAGGAGATGCTTTAGTGTAGATCAGTCATAGGTCCTACTTGGAATTCAAATAAATTAGGTTTTGATCAAGATAGAGAATTCTGTTATTGGCATCTAATGTAAAATATAAGCAGAAAAGAAAAACCAGTAGTGCAACCCAGTATGGTCTCCAGGGACTATCACAACATCTACCTCTAGTCATATATATCTTCGGTGGGGCTCATTCCACCTAAGCTGATATCACTGAGCATAAGGTGCTCTTGAAATTGTGAGTAATTTTCATACTTTTATTGGTTTGAAACAGTGAGCACTATACCCTCTTTTTATTCTTTCATATGCCGCTTCCACTGTGAACACCCCAAGATAAAAATTCCAGTATCATCCCTGAGTGGGGATTGTACCACTCAGAGCCTTATCTAAGAGTTGATTGGAGGCTTTGTCCTTTTGAGTGTATTCTTTTTTCTTTTTCTTCACATTATTGAGATATTGAACATATTGGGTGGCACCATTGGTTTTTCTTTTCTGCTTCTATTTTACATGGGTTGCCAATAACAGAACTCCTTACCTCAATCAAAATCTAATTTATTTGAACACCAAGGAGGAATTTTGACTGAACTACACTAAAGCATCTCCTCCTCAAAGGCTTATAGAAAAAAAGACCATTGTTTTATTCCTCTGGGACTTTTTAAGTATATCTAAGTAGTTATTTCTATCACTATTTGGTTTTAATATATATATTTATATATATATTTAATATTTATATATATATATTAAAACCAAATAGTGATATATATATATAGATAGATAAATAGATAGATAGATAGAGAGAGAGAGAGAGAGAGAGAGATAGATAGATAGATAGATAGATAGATAGATAGATAGATAGATAGATCCATACTTATTTCAATTTATACTTTGCGCAAACTTGTTTTTTCTTGTTTTCTACCTTATCTACCTTGAATTGTTAGGGTATCAAATTAACATAATCTGTTGCCATTTGAGTGAGCACTGTATCCCCCCCTCTCTTTGTTAAAGTTGTTTTGGTGCTTAGAGTGTCCCTTAAAGGTGGCACTCCAGGCACACTCACATATTCCATGTAGGTGCTGGGTGTCTTTTTTTTAAAAAACGTTTATTCTTGTATTGTTGATATTTTAATTTAATATTATTTTATTTTAATAGTTTTTAGCAAGCTCACCATTATAGTTCCTGCCTCTCAATTTGTAGTGTTCATCTTTTTTGCATCAAAAATACTGCTGTGTGTAATGGGTTTCTGGAAGTGTAACTTCCTATTGTACTGAGCTGAAAATTAAACTACAACTCCGAGAATCCATTGCCTATAAAGTGCTGTTCGTAGGATTAATTTAGCAGGGATTATATGAAGTTACTTGAGTGTGACTTGGTGAGAGCGCTTTGCACAATTTTCACAGATTGGGGGTTGTGGCAATTGCAATAATTTCAAAGGTAACAGTGTTATTCACTAAAGGGAGAATTGTCAAACATTCGAAGAGAGTTCAGAGTATATTTCAAATTTAAGGCCAAAGTACCCAAACTGAAATCATAGCTGGTTTGGAGATTTTATCCAGGTTAACTGTTTAGGCCTTAAATTTGAAATGTATTCCTGATAATTCTCACTTTAGTGAATAACTCTTCCTATGATTTTTTTTTATTTTCTATTTTCTATTATCTTTACAAAAAATTAAATATGTTGTTTACTTCTGAGATTTAAGTACTATGTAACAAAATAAGGTAGTGTAATGAAATAAATATATATTTTTTTAATTCTAAATTAATTTCATCCTGATATGTTACTTTACCAGATTAGCCTCTGCCAAGAGAAATACCTTCTTAGATGTAATTGCTCAAATAGTCAATGGTTTCTAATAGTGCTCTACGGTATCTTAATGTGTAGTTATTTGGTTCTTGAGAAAGACAGACCACAAAGAGGAGTAGATTTATGGTGCAATAGGCATTGATTTACTGTATCCTTTTAATGAAAGACTCAATTTGTTACACATGTCAGATTTTTATTTTATTATTATTGCATCTTGTCTGTTAACCTTTTCAGTGCCAAATGGATGAGCAGAGCGCAATTACCATTGCTTTGTTACTGAAAGAAATAAGAAAGCAGTAGCATTTGAGGTTACTGTTAATTATCAATCCTGTAAGGATGCGCAAATGATAATTCCCCAGCTAATAAAGCATCACGGAGTTGTACAGCAGTTGAGGATCTATCCTTTCTGCATTAGTTCTGTCACTGTATGAATGCATCCCCCACCTCCAGTCAGGGCTGTATTTACCCTAAGGCAAACTAGGCATTTGCCTAGGGCGTCACTTTCAGGGGGGCGGCAAAAAAAATGCTGCCCCAAGTGCCTCGGCAAATGACTTGTTTGCCTAATTTCCTTAAAAGCCCAAGAGCTGGCCGGCTGGCCACCTTAGGCCCCTCTGAGGTTTTAAACTATTAATATTCTATCTGGGTAGCAAGGGAGCACTGTCCTTAGCTCTTCTTGCTCCCTGTGCACCCTTCTGTGATGCCTAGAGCTGAAATATGACTTCACTCCGGCCCCAGCATCACTAAGTGGTGTGCGAGGGAGCTAAGCAAGGAGATCTCAGTTCCCTCGCCGCCTCCACTCCAGCGCCCGCACAGCCAGCAGAGCCAGCCCAGCCAGCAGCCCCAGCAGAGACAGGAAGGAGCCTACCCAGCCAGCCAAGCAGCAGTCAGGGACAGGATCCATTCCAGCTCTCCAAAGGTAGGGTGGATTTCAATAATAAAAAAATATGAATAATTGGTGTGTATGAGAAAATGTGTGTGTGTGGGTGTATGTCTGTCTGTCAGTGAGTGTGTGTGTCTGTCAGTGTGTGTATGTCTGTGAGTGAGTGCGTGTGGCTGTCAGTGTGTGTCCATGAGTGAGTAAAGGTGTGTGTCTGTCAGAGTGTGCCAAATCAGTGAGGATGCATGTGTCTGTGAGTGTGTCAGTGTGTGTCTGTCAGTGAGTGTATGTCAGTGTATGTGTATCTGAGAGTGTGTGTGTGTGTGTCAGAGAGGGTATGTCAGTGAAAGTGTGTGTTGGTTAAACAGTGTGTGTGCCAATGACTGTGTATCTGTCAGTGAGTGTACATCAGTGCAAGTATCAACGTGGGCATGTGTCTGTCAGTCAAAAAAGTGTCCTTGACACAAATTGGTGGGGCAAATTTAGCGTAGGGGGGCGACTAAATTTAGTCGTGCCTTTGGCAGCTCAAATCCAAAATACACTGCCTACAGTCTTCCACAGCAGAAGACATGCAGCCATCTGACAGCTAATACACACATGCATATAGGAACAAGGATCAATGCCATAATAAAACTGAGTTCACTATCGTCTGCCTCCGTTTTTAGTTTGTTTGTGAGGCAAAGTGAGGAAGAGATAAAAGGAGGCTTGTCTGAGATTTATTTATTTTTTCAACAAAGTACCATTCCACATTATTTTCCTACTTTTACCTTAACGATCACATTTTATCTGCCTGCTTGCAAAGCAACATGGGAGTTGTAGTTCAGAAACAGCTGGGGATTTACTTCCTTGCCATTCTCGAAAAATTTTTAGCTAGTTTTCATAAATAACTTAATTTTGTATCTGTATGATCAGCCCAAACGCAGGGTTTGGTAATGTGATTATTTGGCTAAAGCAAGGAGCACACAGACTTTGTAGGCCTCTTCTGCATTTTGACTCAAATGAAAACAATAACTGTCATAGAAATAGTTATGTGTCATGCAGATACTGGCAATGAGAGCGCCATTCATAGCTATTGTTGGGGTGTAGTGCTAATGTCAAGAGATTTGTCGATCATTGTCTCTTTTCCTATTTGACAAATGCACTTAGCATGCCAAGATCATAAGATATTCTTTTGCATTCAAACAACAGAGGACCAGTTCATGAAGTAATGTAAGAACAATATCACGCAATGTGAAGTGTCCATCATTGGAGAGTGTTTCAAGATGCATCCAATTGCAGAATCCCAATGTTAACTCAATGTTTTGTTGAGAACTCGTAGTTGACCTGATCTGGGAAAAGTGATCCAATACAGCATGCTCCCAAATTGACATTTTTGCCTAGGTCCTGCAACACATGAGCACATCGGACCTGATTAATACAAATCAGGGCTTATTTACTAAAAAAAAATTTTTTGTCTGAATGAACTCTTAGGATTTGTGTGTCCTCCACCTGTGGGTGGCTTTTATTTGGTCTTTTTGTGTATATTGAGAGGTCTTTACCTTATATTCTCCATTTTTGTATGTTTTGCATATAGATCAGGCCTGTCCAACCTGCGGCCCCCCAGATGTTGCCGAACTACAACTCCCATGATTATTTCAATGAAACAGATAGCCAGGGAATCATGGGAGTTGTAGTTCAGCAACATCTGGAGGTCCGCAGGTTGGACAGCCCTGATATAGATCAAACCAAAGTCAGACTCATATGGAGCTTGCTCTGCAAAATCTGTACTGCACTGATTATTTTTGCCCCATTCAATAGGGGGCCATTCGGACTTTAGTAAATTGACACCCTAGTTAATATTTTAATGTATTGTCCATGAACACAGTGTGTGTGCGTTTGGGGGGGGAGGGGGGGGGGAGTGTTTAACTGAAGAGACAGCATTTTAAAATAACCCTGCTAGCTAGAATGCTTTTCAAAGAACTACAAGCGATGCGGCATGACATAAGACAGTCATACATCGTTGAATCATACTTTTATCGTTGAATCATCAATTTTATGACAAGCAAAAACATCACTGATGAACTTTTAACTCCAAGGACATCCTTATTTTTATGCTACGGAGATGTTCACCCCAGATGTATTATACAAGCTGCCTATCCAAAAAGCGTATTACATATCAGCAGGTGTGGTCTGCTTTCATACTTTGCTAGCAAGCCCCATAATAAAATGCAATTCCTTTCAAAAGAAAGAAATAATTACTTCTAAGCCTCTTTATATACACCTTTATTGGAGGATTAAATATGGATCTCTTTCCCTAGTGTGGCCAAAAAGCTCTTTTAATTGTTACAGTTTAACAGTTCTGTGAATTTATTAAAAGGCATCGCTACTTCACATGGTTTTATTAACCATAATTCTCTCCTAAAACCTCTTAAAAACATACTGTATCTGATGCTAATCAAATGGATTATTTTCAAAATATTCTATTTTTGCGGTATTTAGGACAATATACAATAAAAAAAGGCTTAATTTGAAGTCAATTTAGGACATTCAAATCAAGCCTAACTTTATTTTGTGTCTCCTTAAATATACAAAGATAGGATAAAAGGATAAGGTCAGTTTTACATTATCTATTAACAATGAACATTTTCATTTACTAATTGGCTAATTTTAATGGGACTGTAAAGTAAGCTTGAAATCTACACAAATCCAGTATCGCTCTCTGATTTTATTGCTCGGTAACAAATGGTATACACCATCAACCAGGCATGAAAGTCTGCATTGTAAAAGTATATTCAAAATATTCATAAGAACACTCAACAATAAGGAATAACTCATCTCACTGTGCTGCACCCTCACCAGCCCCAGCCATGGCAGACCACCCACAGAGCACTGTTGAAGTACTCTATGCCTGGTCCTGAGTGACAACATTCATCACGGTGCAAGTGTGTGTAACGATGCATTGCATTGCACTTCCTGGGGACATTTCCCTAGTGTTCCTGGAAGAGGAACGTCAGGGAACCAACCTTGGATAGTGGGATATGAGCCCAAACCTGGGATGGCACTACCAGGTCCAATTCTTCTGGAAGGTTAGCAAATGCATCACTGCGTTAACACACACGCTCACCATGAGTCAAAAGAAAAATGCTGTTTATGTGCTTTTAAGGTTGTGATAAAGTAGATAAGTCTGTATGTCTGTGACAGTTACTTTTATAAAAAGCTTTTGAATGATGGTGAAGTGAAATAAATAAGTGCCCTGTGGTTGTTCTTGTAAGCGTTAATAACATGAAAAACCAAAAACATTTCATTTTGTTCCCCTTAGATTTCTTTCATAATTAATGAACACACTAATGTATGGGAGTGATGTATTTGTGAATAGAGAACCGATGCTCCCAGACCACCAGCCTGTCTGAGTTCACAGAGGTCTTCACGCTACCTAACAGAACCAAAAGTCACTCTTGTAGCCTTTCAGATGTTTTCATTCACATCTTTAGTGCCAATAAAAGATGGGGGAAGCTTTTCATCCAGACAGTGAAACTGAAAACCAGATATATGTCTCAGAGATACTTAGAACAGATTTCCCTTGCAGCATTTGGAGACATAAACAGGCACTATTGGTGGTCTTGCTGAGTTAGTTTAAGTCCTAACACAAAGAAATGTTTTGTGTGCATCCTGTCATTATTTAATATTATCTAATATTACTAATGATATCACGCTTACTAGGCATCTTTCTTAGCTACCTTAAACACAGTATTCAATTAATATGACCAGCCTGCTTACTTTACATACCTTTTGCCACTTATAATTATTATTTCTAAACAAATTGCAAAAATTATATATATATATATATATATATATATATATATATATATATATGGAAAGCTGGGCCTGTAGTTGTGGGAGGGGCATGATATTCCTACTTAAGGACCACCAGGCCCCTCCTCATTACCATTGATGGTCTGGCGATTTATCCCTCCCTCTGCTCCCCTCAATAACAACAATACCCAGGGTGGGCCCTCTTTATTACAGGCCTACTGCATCATCGGTTTCGGCACCCCACAACTGACTGTTCATATTTTCTATGTTATCATAAGGTATAAGTTATATTTGTTATATACTGTCATTACGGCTTTCTATGCCCTGAACACAAATAAATATATATATATATTTATATTTTTATTTTTTTATTTTTTTTCACTTGGCCCACACTCTGTTGTTATGTCCCTTACATATGGCATTGTTTTTTCAGGCTGAGGACGAGGTTAGTGTGTTAGGTTTAGAGTTTGGGTTAGGGCTATGGTTGAAGTTAGACTAAGTATTAGGAAATAAGGTAGTGTGTAGAGATTAAGGTTTAGGGATAATATAAGTATTAGCCACGTGTAGGGATTAAGTGGAGGACTTTTTACTGGCATTGAGTCTTATAGATCGCTGTGCTGCCTGAAATTAGTGAGTGCTACAATCCCGGGTAGCAGCTACTTCAGCTGCTGAATCAATGCATCTCTATGGGGGAATGTTCAGCGCCTCCATGCAGGGCACTAGGTGCTTCACAGTGACACAGCAAGCATTATATCTTGTGGCCATCTGTAAGACTGACACTAGAGATGTTCCTAGGCAACAAAATGTCTGCAGGGATAGACTACATCTAAAGCAGCAGTGGTTTGGGTTACTTTAGGGTCCCTTTAATTTAAAAAAAAAATACACATGCCATAAAAGGGAAATTATGAGAAAGAGAGATGCAAAAGGAGTGGAAATTAAAAAGTTCACTAACTACATCAGGCTGGACTATACACAAAGTGAACAAAGGTATACTCCAAAGATAATGAAATATTTACATTGCTATTTATCATTTTCTTTTTTAATTTGTAAATTCTGTGACTAAGCCAATGAAGAGTTCAGGTCCTAACGGGTCATAAAAACCTTTATCTGGCACTAGACGCATATGTATATATAATGGTGAAGTGAAATAAATAAGTGCTCTGTGGTTGTTCTTGTAAGCGTTTAAACTTGAAAACCCCAAAACATTTAATTTTGTTCTCTTACATTTCTTTCATAATTATTGAACACAATAATGTATGGGAGTGATGTATACGTAAATAGAGAGCCGGTGATCCTAGACCACCAGCCTGTCTGAGTTCACAGAGGTCTTTATGCTACCTAACAGAACCAAAAGTCACTATTGTAGCCTTTCACTATACAATATAGTATTCCTGACTAGTTTCTAATGTATGATCATAGGCGTACGAACACTAGGTTAATCCTGAGTCCTCTACACTATATATTTTTCTGTGTACCGAATCAAGTTTTTGTGGTCCAGTTGTTGTGTTCCATAGAGAGTCCAGATGTTATTGTCGGTCCAGCTGGTTGTTATTGTCTTGCTGTTTCTGTGTCTAACATACATCATAGTCACATCAGTGAAAGGGGACATTCAGGCACCATAAAAATGTATGCTCATTTCTCAGGTCATGATTCAAAATTTTGTATGACATGTACACACTCCATGTAAATACACTATTCAACTCTCCATTTATTTTCACAAGGTCTAAGAGAGATACTGAGCTATGTGACTGCATCCGTGTGCACATGGACACTTGGGCACATGCTGTGTGAAGCCTCATTTACAACATTGTGATATTGACAGAGAAGGCAGTGGACTCATGGAATAGCCTTCCAGCTGAAGTGGTAGAGGTTAACACAGTGAGGGAGTTTGAGCATGTGTGGGATAGGTATAAGACTATCCTAACTATAAGATAAGGCCAGGGACTAATGAAAGTATTTAGAAAATTGGGCAGACTAGATATGCCGATTGGTTCTTCACCTTTTATGTTTCTATATTTCTATATCAGCTACTGCATTGTTACTATCACTTACTGCATAACCCTTATATATTATATATTGCAAGGTGAAAATAAGATAGTATATTTGTCTATATCTTCCTATAGTTGTATGCAGCATGAGTATATACACATTAAATAAGACGTAAGTTTAAAAAAAGCCGTTGCATAATTCACACATATTTGTTTCCATTATTATACTGAACCACTTGATATCTGTTTACTTGTATAACTATTAATTTTAATCAGACGTGGATTTATTTTTAGTAAAAAAAAATAAGCGTTTCAATTTGAAACATTCAAGCAAAAGGGTAAACTATTGCACATAACGATATACAATTTTAGTATACCTGTTCTCATTGAATTTTTATCTTAAATAAAAATGCAAAGTGTATAATGACATAAAAGTTTAAGCCTGGTTGGAAAGTGGCGATATAATAAACAGAGTCAATCTAGTTATTACCAATCAGAATTTTATAGAAGCAATAGATTTTTATTTTACTATTGCTTCAAGCAAGAGTTTGTAGGAGGCTTCATTGCAAAAATAATAAAGGATCCCATGATAATTTAAAAAGCAGTTTACAAATGCTGCATCTGTATTGGTTTTCCAATCGATCTGTCCCCATTTCAAGGTTATCAATAAAAACTTAGGATGTCTGTAAAATGCTTCAATTTAGTTTCATTCACTCATGCTTTCTTATTCCAGTATATCATTGTCTCTTAATGTCTTGAACTTTTTTTCATGTGGTCCATTCTAAAACAAATGTGCTGTATAGGTAATTTCAATGCAGCACTGGTATTGTTTTGTAGAGTATAGCAGTTTCTGCAGCTCATCGTCTTACTCCAGTATTTGATCTTCCTTGCGTTTGATCAATCCAGCTGCAGAATTTTATCATTTGATCTCAAAATAGTGAATGAAGATTAAAGTAAAGAAGAAAAATATAAAAAGATGAATTTTCAGGCCACTGAGGAGCATCATTTTTAGACATTCTAGTATCTGTATGAATTCACTGGTCACAATGCATTCTAAATGAATATCGCATATCTATCAATGACTTCCAAGACACGTTGATGCAATACCTTGGTGCAAACATATCTCTGGGCTTGAGCCTTGAGTGCACGTTTTTTCATATCTGCCCTAGATACATGATGACTCATGATCCTTAGCGGATGCAAGAGTAATTGGTAATAATGGTGATATACACTCTGTCCCAAAGGTGGTCACTTGAAGTTTAACCTGGAACACTGCACAAACCAGCGGCTAGAAGAACTGGTTAGAAGAACAAAGGGATTAAATTGAAAATAGATTAAAATATGCAATAATTTGTGCAAATGTAGCTCAGGATAAAACTTTGCAGAGAAACTGATTTAGACTAGAGACTTGCCAATGACAGGCAGCGGTCAAGGCAAATCAGTATAGTAGGCAGCTATTGCAGTATAGCTAGAACCTCTTGATTGGCAGTAAAGCAAAAGAATAGCTTTCAAGAGGCAAGTTAGTTAGACTTTATACAAGCACATCAATGTGAGTTGGGCAGCATCAATGTAGAGTGTATGCATTAGACTTATGCACTACAAGAAAGTTTGTTTCAGCCGAAGCATTTATTTCTGTAAATAAAAAGTTATTTCATTTTGGCCGTATGTTGATTTGGCAGGATTTCGGTAACAAAAAACTGGTTTGGGAAATTAATCAGATGAACCAAAATGGTGCGAAAATGGGCCAATCAATGTACTTCCAAATATATACCTAATTTAAATATACATTGTTTGGAGCGTTTTCTCGATAATTAGTTCACAGATCAAATGAGAAAATTAACCAACAGAGGGATAATCTATTGCTCACTTCTCACTTGATCTGTGAATAAATGTATTATTTAGTAACTCTACCCCAGCCAACCATCATCTTTTCTCCTATCAATAATCTCTTTTTTCATGTGACATGGGTAGAATTCAGAATTATAAATCAAAACGACACCCTCGGCCATCGCGCGTTCTGTTTGTTTGGTGGTTTGGCTACTAAACCTGGATGAATTGCAGTTTGGAAGAAAACTAATCTACAAGTCCAGTATACATTTACAGCTTATACAGTGTATATGCAGTATGCTAACTTAAAAGGCATGTGTAGATAGTGAGTGTTCTCTCCATGCAAGCACCTGGGCAGTTAAATGGGGGACCTATCCAAAATGGGTATGGGTCCCTTGTTTTGGTACCAGAGATTTAGCAAAAAATGATGAAAATAGCAGATTATTTAAAGGTAACTTTGTATGGACAGCTTTTTAGCACCACAACAAATACAATAAACTGTAGTTGTTATGGTATTTTGAGTGTCCTTTTCAATAGCACAACATTTGATAAATCTAATTTCTCAGTTTATATGTTATAATAGTCAAATAAACATTATATATATATATATATATATATATATATATATATATATATATATATATATATATATATATATATATATATATATATATATATATATATATATATATATATATGATGAGCTGTGTATTTGCACACTTGTTTTTTTGTATGCTCTGGCCACACAAACCATTTGTTCCTCAATGTATTTGTCCCTCAATGGTCCGTTTGATCAGAAGTATTAAAAAAAAATGAATAACTAATTATAAATGTGGGTAATAGCCATTTCCCCAGCACAATATATGGATTAAATAATAAAATATGTAATGATTCTCAGTCATTAGTCGATAATGACCCCAACATTGCCTCTCTTCAGCTCAGTAACTAATTAAGTATTGATTTATTATTGCTGAGTTACAGCACATCGGAGGCTACGTTGCACCCATGTTTTAGTGAAAACTTGGCTTTCATCATACATAACTATGATGCACTACATCTCCTGTGATGCTTAGTCAGCTGTTTAAATTTTTGGTCCTCGAGTTGGATTTTATGGAAGATCTGAGAAAATTGGAGTATTGTTGGGGTAACCTTAGTTAGAGCAATGCCTTTATTATTGCATTTATATTACACCTGTGTTTTAATGTATATGGTCGACCTGTGTTCCTGTTATTCCTTCTTTTGAATATTATTGCTAAATATTTGGAATGCATCTCTTCTGATTTAATATGCATGTACAATGTATCCGAGGTGTCACATCAATATGTTATTTTGTTTTTTTTTATAACAATGCTAAAGTGTTGTAAATTAAGTATACTGACTGAGTTGGTTGCAGCAGGTATCTTAACTTTATATTTTTAATTTATATACAATGCCGCTTCACATTTACCATTAATAATCTTCTCAATTTAAAGATAGACCCTGTTTGTAGCTAGCCCTCAAATTAAAAAACTGACACTACTGTTCTAATGTTTTCAGTAAGATGTTTTCCAACTGTCAGCAGTATTAGGAAATCCCCCATTGAGATGTGAGAGCATGTGCTCCAGCAGGTAGGATTGCACACCGAGATTACAAAAATAATCTAGACAGCTGAATTGAAAATAAAAGTTGGAGAAAATTATTAATCAGCAGTTTGCCACATTCGCTGTACTCATCAGAATTGTGTCAACGCATACATTTAGATGCCATAATTGCACATTAGCTGAACTCTGACATTGTATTTGTATGATCTCCTACAAGGTGAAGCCTTGTCTAAAACAGCCCCCTGAACCAGCAGAGAAAACACTTCTATGTATGAAAATGTCATTCCCTGCCCTCCCACACAAAAATGCTCCTTTCCCCTTTTAACCCTCTTTCTTGTTTGTTTGTTTGTTTGTTTGTTTGTTTGTGTGTTTGTTTTCTGTATGTGTATTCATTTTTGTGCTTCTATATATTTTTCAAGCATTATGTTTATTATAAAAAAAATAAAATAAAATGAAAAAAGAATATATATCTATATATATATATATATATATATATATATATATATATATCTTTACTTGGTACAAGTGCACCATACTCAATAGTCATATTGAGGATTTTAAAATTACAGATAGTTATGTAAACAAAGCATGTTTACACTAGCAGGGTTATTCACTGAACTGTAAATTCAAAGTGAATTTCTGACAGCTGAACTGGGAAATCTCTAAGTCAGATATGCTTTCCTAAAACTCTGGCCTTAAATTTAAATTTTGCTTTGAAATCACTTTGAAAATTACCTGTAGTAAATAACCAATTTAAGAAGGGCATACCAATCTTAAAAAAATCACAAAATCAGCAGTCAAATACGCATTCTTGGCTGTTTAGATTGTTTAGATTTTTGGAGTTGACATGCATTTTCCCTGAATTTGAAATTTGTTCCGATATTGTGTCTTGTTCGTGCATTCTAGCATCCAATCAAGATTCGAGATGAGTGAATTAGAGAATTCAGGGATTAGTGACAGCACAAAGTTGAATTGATTAGTGACAGCACAGAGCTCTATTGATTTAATTTCTAAAGCATATATTTGTGGGTGACAAGTGAACTGCAAATTCCCCTGGGTTCCTGTGGCTATCTTTTATTTTTGTCCTGTTCTCAGAAATTCCTCCCGTCTGCTTTCAATTGATTATCTTTCATTTAAGTTTGTACCACTGTCTGCTTTTAAAAAGAGACAAGACAAAAATACATTTCTCTCCATTTTCATTAGTATGATTTTGATTTAAGCAGCATTTCAGAAAAAAAAAACCTTCCAAATTATTTACATGGCTTTTCCTGCAACTTGAACAAATCAGTAACACATGTGACATCAGAAGGTCCAGTCAGATAAAGAAATCAGTAGGATGATTATGCACATGTGCACACATGTTCATATGTATTGGATACACTGATAAATGTGCTACTAGTTAAAGGACCACTATAGGCACCCAGCCCACTTCAGCTCAATGAAGTGGTCTGGTTGCCAGGTCCCTCATGTTTTAACCCTGCAGCTGAAACCATAGCAGTTTCAGAGAAACTGCAATGTTTACACTGCAGGGTTATTCCAGCCTCTAGTGGTTGTCTCACTGACAGCCACTAGAGGCCGCTTCCGCGATTCTCACTCTGAAAATCACAGTGAGAAGATGCTGATGTCCATTGGAAAGCATTGAGTAATGCTCTCCTATGGGCGTTTTTAATGCACACGCGGCTCTTGCTGCGCATGCTCATTCGGCTCCACTTGGAAGCCAGCATTGGAGGGGGAGGAGAGGTCACCAGCGCCGAGGGAGCCCGGCGCAGGATTAAGGTAAGAGGAAGGTGGGCCATGAGGGTGGGGGGCCCTAAGGACTACAGCGGGAGGTGGGCCATGAGGGTGGGGGGGGGGGGGTCCTAAGAACTATATAGTGCCAGTAAAACAAGTTTGTTTTCCTGGCACTATAGTGGTCCTTTAATGGCTGGGCTCAGGATTGAATCTATGTAGAAACCTGTTTATGCTGAGGGGAACAAATCCTTTAGGAAGTGCTGTGGTACCACACAGGGTAGTGATGGTAAGAGGTAGGAGTGCACTTGCCCCCTGTGCACTAGTATATAGGAATTGTGAGTTCATAGTGCTATACTTCTGTTAAAAACAATGAGATATACAGAGTATTGTAGGAAGGCAGGATTTGTGCAGGGCTTTTGCTATCCCACCACTGAGTGAAATAGTAATTGGTTTGCTGGCCTGCAATGTCAGTGCTCTCTGGACCTGCACTGTCCCATTGAGATTATTTACAGGCAGACTGCAATATCAAGCACAGACTATGCCACTAAACTATGTAAAATATGTATGTTGTAGGGGCAGGACCTGCCCATCCATAGGCCCCAATGGGGCCATGGCTCCAGGCGGCACTTTGACAGGGGTGGCATTTTGCAGATTACAAGAATTACTTGAATTTTTAAATTTAATTTTTCACAAATGTATTTTTGTTAAATTTATGGCTAAGTAAGCATAACATTAAAAACTTTGGCAATTTCATGCTGTAAGGCCATATTGATGAAGTTTGTAGTAGTAAATGATGTCACCCCGTGCTTTTCCAGAAGCCTCTATTTATTAAATATACATTTCGCATGTGCTGCATAAATGATATCACCCACACAGAGGTCTGTAAGTTTTGTGCCTAAATAATATATATTTATCACACTTTCATCCCCCTGAATATAGTGCATATAAATAATGTGATGTTTTGAAAGATGTGTCCATTAGCAAATACCTTGATTATTCCTTTTAATTTTAGAAAAGCATCCACTTTTTGTGTGTATATAAATGGCTGTACTTAACAATTCATTTTTGGATACAGTAGCTAACAGCAACTGCCAAAGCACATTTTTCCTAAAAGGAGCATTTTCAAATGTTCTGAAGTTCTACAAAAAATTCTATAGCTTGGCAGCACTCTATGCTTCATGCAGAGTCAAACAGTGGCCCCTTGCCCAAACAATGCTCATGCAATATTCTTAAGTAAGAACAAGCACAAAGTAAAAATGTTCCTTCCAGAAGTCTCGTTTTGTTTTAAAATATGTAAACTTTGCAAATACTAGAAACTGGTTTATCGTACAAGAGCAAAGTGTATTTTAGATATAGATTTCTGAGAAATATCTACTTTAGGCTTCATGTTCAAAAACCTTAACAGAAAGGTTTAAGAAAAAGGATGAGCCAAGTTGTAGAAGTGGATTTATTGTTGTGCATAACAGAATATGTACCAATAGCTGGTTTGTCTGGAGGACAGAATTCACTTGTAGGTATTTATTTTTTATCAGATCTTGTCAATACCCTTCAGGAAGATTCTGCAGAAAAAAGTAGGAGATGACGAGATACAATATTTGCCATTTAAACTGCAACATATGTGAAGTTAAACAATGATTTATAATATATATATATATATATATATATATATATATATATATATATAAACTGCTGAAATACATATAATAGTGAACAATAATTATTTATTCAGTAACATGCGGAAGCGCTTTGCTAAGAAATTTTATTTTAAAGCAAATGATACAATTTTTAAGACAAACTTTTATATAATGGGGCATGTACTAAGGAAAAGCAAAATAAATTGTATTCTAATAAATAGTTTCTACTGGTTTGCAAACATAATTACAAATTGCAACGGTTGTCCCATTTTGTCTGATCCCATGGTAAAAAATAGACATATACCGACATGGTTATTTACTACAGTCTGTAATGAATGCTGCCGCCAGACTGATTTTCCTCTCTAGTCGGTCCTCTCACACCTCACCCCTCTGTCAGTCCTTACATTGGCTCCCTTTATCCTATAGGAGTCAATCCATAGTGCTAAACCATACCTATAAAGCACTGAATAATTCTAGCCCCTCTTATATCTCTTCACAGATCCATAGGTATGCCCCTTCTCAGTCTCTCCGCTCTGCCCGTGACCTTATCCTGTCCACTGTTCGTACAAGTACGGCCAACTCACGCTTGCAGGACTTCTCACGGGCGACTCTCTTCCTATGGAATAACCTGCCTACCGCCATCAGACTCTCCCCTAGTCGTCAATCGTTTAAGAAGTGCCTTAAAACCCATCTCTTTAGGAAAGCTTATGGCCTCCCATATAATCCTCTACTTCACATACCTGTCTCTTGTTCTCTCCTAAAGGGCAGCCATCTACTCTTTCCTCCAGCTCTGTGTCACTCCCACCTTATTTGATTGCTATTTCCTGTCCTAATGTGTTTTATACCCCACCTCCAATAGACTGTAAGCTCGTTTGAGCAGGGCCCTCTTCAACCTATCGTTCCTGTAAGTTTTCTTGTAGTTGTCCTATTTATAGTTAATTTCCCCCCTTCCCCCACCCCTCCATAATATTGTAAAGTTCTACGCAATCTGTTGGCGCTACATAAATGGCAATTTTAAATAAATAAAAAAGTAAAGTGAAACATTTTGGAAATGCAAAGTGAATTTCAAATGTAATGTTTATTATAAATAATAATAAAGGTCAAAATAATAATAAAAAAAAGGTCAAAATAGCTAAACTGGAAAAATTCTGCCTTTTAATTAGAAATGTACTTTGAATACCAGACAATTCTCACTTTAGTGAATAACCATGTGAGTCTTTCACTAATCTGTGTACAGTCTAGAACTGACCATAGAATTAAAAAATGTAAGTCAAAATAGCTGTTGTGGAAAAAATCTACCATTCAACTATTCTTTAACCCTTTAAGGACCAAGGACGTACAAGGTACGTCCGACAAAAAAAAGTCCCTTAAAGGACCACTATAGACACCCAGACCACTTCAGCTCAATTAAGTGGTCTGGGTGCCAGGTCCCTCTAGTTTAAACCCTGCAGCTGAAAACATAGCAGTTTCAGAGAAACTTCTATGTTTCACTGAGGGTTAATCAAGCCTCTAGTGGCTGTCTCACTGACAGCCACTAGAGGCGCTTCCGCGATTCTCACTGTGAAAATCACAGTGAGAAGACGCTGGAATTCCTCAGGAAAGCACTGAGTAATGCTTTCCTACGAGCGGTTTGAATGTGCGCGCATGTGCATTCGGATCTGACGTCGGCAGGGGGAGGAGAGGTCACCAGCGCTTAGGGAGCCTGGCGCTGGATTAAGGTAAGTGGCTAAAGAGGGGTTTTAACCCCTTCATCCCAGCAGGAGGGGGCCCTGAGGGTGGGGGGTCCTAATGGCCCTATAGTGCCAGGAAAACAAGTTTGTTTTCCTGGCACTATAGTGGTCCTGTAACGACCATGGGCGTATATAGTATGTCCTTGCAGTCCTTCTTACTTACCCGATTACCTCCGTTCCCCCGCCAGCGATTGGTGTCCCCCTAGGCAAATTAGGCCCCCGCGGGCCATGTGATCGCTCTGAAAGAGCGGTCACATGACCGCAATAGGCGTCTGAACTGACAGGTAGCCTCCCTGTATCTGGAAAAAAAATGTTAATAAATAAAATAATAATAATAATATATGTATATATATATGTCTTATATATAACATCATACTTAGTGTATTTTTTTTATTAATGTTTACATATTACACGTAATAACTATATATATATTGTATATTTATATATATATATATATATATATATATATATATATATTATTATTATTATTATTATTATTATTATTATAAAAAATAAATAATAATTGGGCTAATGCATCATCAGTAGAATCTGTTCAACCCTTGGGTCACAGGTTCAAATCCTGACAGGGTTGACTCAGCCCTTCATCATTCTGAGGTAGATTGTAGAGGTAGGTCTAGACATCCCCAGGACATACTTGAAAACCAGAGTAATATGAATGTTCCTGGTTAAATACTTTGTTATTATATATATATATATATATATATATATATATATATATATATATATATACAGTAGGACCTCGGTTAACATAATTTTCGGTTTACAAATGAAAATCCATTGAAAATAATGCCTCGGTTTACAAATTATTTTTGGCAATACAAAGCACGTTTCCCCAGGATGCATTGCACCTGGAAAGTTTATAGCACTGCCCACTGCAATAAATAAAAAAACAAGATATATATATATATATATATATATATATATATATATATATATCCATATACATAATTACATATATAATTTCATGAATATATACTTAATGACATATGACGGAAATACCACTTAATATACCACTTAATGACATATGACGGAAATATTCCGTCAAGATTCCCTTTTATTCCAGAAGTTGTGTCCTTAAGGGGTTAAAATATATAAATATGTATATATATTTAAATTATACGTGCATATATATGTAATATTTTTACATAATTAAGTAATTTTATTGATTGCAATTTGAGGGACATGCCTGGCAACCCAGGCCAAACGTCCAGAGAATTTAATTTGCTAGCCCTATATTTAACCCTGTAACTTTCCATGACACCCTAAAATCTGTACATGGGGGTACTATTTTACTCGGGAGACTTCGCTGAAAACAAATTAGTGTTTAAAAACAGTAAAACATATCACAGCGATGATATTGTCAGTGAAAGTGAAATTTGTTTGCATTTTTTACACACAAACACTTTCACTGTTGATATCATTGTTGGGATACGTTTTACTGTTTTGAAACAATAATATTTGTGTTCAGCGAATTCTCCCGAGTATAACAGTACTCCCATGTACAGGTTTTCTAGTGTTTTTGAAAGTTACAGGGCCAAATAGAAGGCTTGATTTTAATTTTTTTCACATTGAAATTCGCCAGATTGGTTATGTTGCCTTTGAGACCGTACGGTAGCCCAGGAATGAGAATTACCCCCATGATGGCATACCATTTGCAAAAGAAGACAACCCAAGGTATTGCAAACGGGTTATGTTCAGTCTTTTTTTAGTAGCCACTTAGTCATGAACACTGGCCAAAGTTATCGTTCATAATAATTTTTGGCATTTTTAACACACAAACAAATATAAATGCTAACTTTTACCAGTGTTTGTGACTAAGTTGCTACTGAAAAAAGACTGGACATACCCCATATTGAATACCCTGTGTTGTCTACTTTAAAAACATATGTACATGTGTGGTGTGATTCAGAGATTTATGACAGATAACAGTGTTACAATGTCACTATTAATACATTTTAAAAATATATATGTTGTAACAGCAATGTTCTACTTGTACTTATAGCCCTATAACTTTCCAAAAAAAAAGCAAAGAACATGTTAACTTTGGGTATTTCTAAACTCAGGGCAAAATTAAGAAACTATTTAGCATGGGTGTTTTTGAGTAGTAGATGCGCAACAGATTTTGGGGGTCAAAGTTAGAAAAAGTATTTTTTTGTTTTTTCATCTTATTTTATAATTTTTATAGTAAATTATACGATATAAAGTAAATAATGGTATCCTTTAGAAAGACCATTTAATGGCGAGAAAAACAGTATATAATATGTGTGGGTACAGTAAATGAGTAAGAGGAAAATTACAGCTAAACACAACCACTGCAGAAATGTAAAAAGAGCCCTGGTCCTTAACGGTAATAAAATTGGAAAATGGCCTGGTCACTAAGGGGTTACAAGGACACTATAGTCACCAGAACAACTACAGCTTATTGTTTTTTTTCTGGTAAGTAGAATCATTCCATTCAGGCTTTTTGCAGTAAACACTATCGTTTCAGAGAAAATAACTCCACTGGCCACTCCTTAGATGGCTGCTAGAGGTGCTTCCTGGGGCAGTACTGTAAAATGTAACAACAGAAATGTAAAAACAGCCCTGGTCCTTAACAGTAAGAAAATTGAAAAACGGTCTGGTCACTAAGGGGTTAAGCTCAACAGTTTTGGTCTAAAATGTAAAATTCCCTGGTAAATATTAGGAATACAAATCTAGTAGTATTACCCCTCCCCCACCCTAAACCCCCCAGTTTGGCAAAGAAAGGGCTAAAAAAACATCTTTACTCATCTTGTTTCTAGTGCCAAGGCTCTGAATTAATGCTTTCTCTGGTGGGATTTGAAGAAGACAATTGCAGCATGCAAACCTAAGAATATTGATCCAATATTGAACTGGAGGCTATTGCTCATGAGTAATGGGATAAAATATCTCAGGAACACTGCCAGGAACTGGTGTCTGGCTATGCATCTTGTTTGCAGCAGGTCATAATAGCAAAAGGGTGCCCTACTAAGTACCAAAAATGCTTGCCATGGAGGGATTAAATAGGTTTGAGACTGGCGAAGTCATTATAAGACGCATTTTCAGTTGAATTTGGGGAAACCACTTGAAGCACTGAATGTGTTGAGCTATTTTAATTGATTTTGTTTGATTTGTATGATTTAACGAAGGCGATTGCAACACGCAAACCAAGATTATTTCTGAACTGAAGGCCATTGCTCATGAAGCTGGTGTCTGGCTATGCATCTTGTTTGCAGCAGGTCATAACAGTAAAAGGGTGCTCTACTAAGTAGTAGAGATGCCTGCGTACAGGGGTTGTATAATTTGGAGACTTTCTTTTTTCAGTTAAATTTGGGGAAACCACTTGCAGCATTTGTTGTGTTGAACTATTACAATTGTATTTGTTGGATTTGTTCATTGCGAACAGCTGAAAGTCTGCACGTTTTGACAATAAACCTGATTTTCAATGGGGGTTGAATAATTTTGATTACTACTGTAATTAACCTGTGATACCGCAGGGGCATGATCTATACACATAAAAACAAAACAGTTTAATTACGGCTAAAGCTGTTTTGGTGATTATAGTGTCCTTTTAATGAAGATGGCTAAAATGTCACTTAATAAAAATGTCACATTTATTCAATAGAATTAGCTAGCATCATGGAGAAAATTATTTGATTATTAGTAAACAGCATTTTTTCTTTCCAACAGTTTTTTAGTTAATATTTGTTAACATTTTACTTTGCTTGTGTCAGAAGGCTGTATTTATGGAAGAATGAAGCTAATCTAAAGTAGTAACATACCTGTACAGTTTTCAGTCTTGTGTGAGTTTGTGACCCTTCCTTTGTAAATATATTGTAATCATAACAGCCAGATGATTGTATATCATCTATCATTAATATAACATAACATTAGCTGTTTGTAGTTAAATGTCTTATTAAACCGTCATATAGATAAAGTGGCCTACCAAGAGAAATTTAATCATACTAACCTTTAAACCTTTATCAGCAGTTTGGCCAACCAGGTGTAACCCAGTGTCCTGAACCATCTTGTTGGCAAATGATCTCCTAGTGTCCTGGTCTAAAAGTTATAGCTATCCAGTCAGCGATAATAATGTATTTCTTATGTGGATTTTTATCAAGGTAAACCAGCTTTATCAAGGTAAACCCGTCAGTGATACATAAAATTGTCCCTCCCCCAGTGCACCTTCATGATGTGGAGCAATAGTAGTTTGAAATGTCACCTCACCAATTTGTTTGCTTAAGTAGGTACACCACTTCCATATTATACTATTTTACACTCAGCTCTAATTGTGATCTCAATATACTGAGCCCTTCTTTTGAAATGGTTTTAATTGACACATTGCAAAGGTTTCATTAACAAAATAAGTTTATAGTTTATAAAGTATATTTTCATGAAGAATTATATATATGGCCATGTTCTAAACATTTTCACTTAGGAAGCCCCACTCATCACTTATAACCGTATTTAATGTATATTTGTACATTGTATAGATTTATACGTGGGTGCATATTGTATGTGTTTCCTAATATTTATTTTCTAATTTGACAGCTGTATAATAAAAATATATGAATAGAAAAATAAATTAGACTTTTTTTTATATGTTCCTTAGAGAAGTGCAGCTGTTCAGTAGCTCTAAATGAATTTCAGCAGAATACAAAACCTTGTAAAATATATTATTATTCAGTTTCCAGAGCATAAAAAAAGATCGATGTAATTGTTGGTATGGGCCAGATGGAAAGAAGGACAGAGTAGGAGAAAGGAGGATGAAGAACGTCTAAGAAAGACACGTTAAGGTTTTTAAAGTGAGCAGCCCAAACACTAGTACCATAAAAGATATTCAGAATGTTTTGACAGAGTTACTTGAGCGCAATGCCACCTCATTATGGGCCCACAAAACTGTGAAAGAAAAATCTGCTACATTCAATGGAATAAAGTGAGGTCACCAGCTAATCTGACTTCATGACAACAAAGGACTCTTGACTGATGAGAACGCTTCCTCCACTGGAGGTCGGCATTCCAGCACCTAAACCATTCTTTCAGTGTTAAGAAAGAAAATCTGTTCTTCAGGCGAGCACACATATCACACAATGGCCTGGGACCATAAACCCCTCCTAAGTCCTCTTGTGAATAACATAATGATTAACTGACCATTCAAACCCGTGATATGTCGCATTAGCAAACGCGATATGCTCCTCAGTAGAATTTCAAACAAGTGTAACATCTGAATTCCACGGCAAGCATAAAATAGTAATTAAGGTCAGCAAAGATACAGAATTACCTTAAAATGGAATTGTATGGCAACAAAATATATTTAGAAATAGCAGCTGTCCTTGGAAATTGCTTGGTAGGTATTATATTTTCTGGAAGTGTATGCTGATATTCAGCAGTTTCAAAGGGCTTCTAAGATCATAAATACTGTATTTCAGAGAGCATGCTGTTAACTCTGGTAAATCAATAATACAGTGGAACCCTGTTGCAATCAAAGTTACCAAAGCGAAGAAATCCTCCCTACTAACTACAACCCCCAGTGTGCCTGCATCCAAAGGTACTTTGTTGTATATAGGAAGATAACAGGCCTCTTTGTTCCTAAATATACTGCTCATATTTTATTATCATGCTACCTTTCTAAAGGACTTCACGTTTTGTATCATTATTTTCACTAAACCTGTACTTTTTTGTTTGTTTTATTCTGTATTTTCAGCTTCCTACATATCTATCATCGTTCTCAACTACCATCAAAGCCAGTAGCCAAGATCAAACATCTTTCACAAGTCGTCTATTTATTTTATACTGACTAATAAAGAAGTTTCAAAACAGCAAAGGGAAAAAAAAAGGAAAAAAACAATTAATAAGAATCTTCAACAGAATGAGAAACAGGGAGAGAGGCCTGCGGTTCTGTGTGTACTGGGTGTTGCTATTGGAATTGACAAATGCAGCTTGTGGATTTTCAAGTCCACTTATCACAGATTTGGACGGTAACTCAGAGAACAAACAGTTGCTACATCGTCGACTCAAAAGAAGCTGGGTATGGAACCAATTCTTTGTTTTGGAAGAGTACACAGGAACAGACCCTCTTTATGTTGGCAAGGTAAGATACTCAAAATAGCATAAAAGTGAACGAAGTGAAATATGCAAGCTGCGGGAAACATTCTGTTTAGCATGTGCATTTATAGTCAATAAATCTAGCAGTAATACTGTGCACATCTAATTCACCATATCTAAATAGGTCTTAAAACCTGTGTCATCTAGAGATATAACATATGATTGGATTTGTTTATCTGTTCAGTGAAATAAATCAAAGAACACTGTGTGTATGTATGCAGCTCCAAGTGGCTACAGGATTTTATCAAATAAGCATAATCTTTCTAATATCCTAACGATATAAACCACTTTCGGCTCATTTGATGTATTCCTTTTATATAATTATTAATAGTTAGTAGCTGTGCCCATTAACACCTCAAATATGAAATTCACTACCAATCTCACTTTAGACAGTTCTCCTTCTGTTTTGTTCATTACATTTTGATTAATTTGCATTCTTTCTATTCTTTAAACTGCACTGTAAAACATTTCGAATAAGTGCAGAAATGCTATACTTGGAGGTGTCCCTATATGATGTGCTCTAATTTAGTCATTGTCTATGTCTATTTCAGACGATAACTATGATAACGATTGGGTATAAATTACATTATTCACATAATTTGCATGTAAAGGTAATTTTTGAAGGTGTTTGCCAAAGCAATGCTAAGTTCTATTCAAATGTAGAGATGGGAATATCACCCATGATAAATTAAGATAAGGCAGGAGTGGAATCCTGTGAACTCTGTATTACCTGGATAAACAATCATTACTCTCAGATAATGTCCAATTAATAAAGGCTCTTTCGGCTTCTCATCTGAACATTGCAATGTGACTTGTACTTTATGGTGTCCAACTTATTTGGATTTAAGTTCCAAAGTGTTGCTAGAGGATGCAGTTACTTGAAAAGCCCAATTATCAGTCACTTACAGTAGTTATTGTCGTTTGTACCAGTGTAAACGGATTTGAACACTATGAGGGAGACATATCAAAGTGTTGTGTTCTAAAAAAGTAGTCTAAAGTACAAAAAGTAGGGCAATCACTATGGAAACCAGTGGAACCAGCAGGCACATTCATTGATGTCACCTCCCCATTCGCCTCCCCGTTTGTTTTTTACAGCACTTTTTAGGACCTGACGCTTTGATAAATTCTCCCCTGTGCCTCAAAACAAATCTTTTTTTTTTTTTTTTTTTTTTTAACCGTTAAGAGATAAACATTGACTGCTGCAGCAAATAAATGCCTAGATTGTCAGGGCACTAAAATGATTTGCTTTATTATTTAACATATGGTATTCACCAGGAAAAATAAAATGATTTGGTAAACCTTCCTAGTATGCGAATGAAAAACAAAATTAAGAGGGTGTTAGTTTTCTTTGTGTGTTATTTACATATGGATACACTGCTTACAACAGTCTATTATTTAACCACATTGTTCATTATTTAATTCCAATCTACTACACAGAAAAAGAATGTGGAATGAATGGTAAAAACATGAACACAGGCATTATTTACCAATGCAGCCAGCATTATTGCACCTGCTGGTGCATCCCAGTGGTTGGAGAAGCACAATGGCCTAGTCCATTTTTTGTTCTAGCCAAATTTAATATGAAAGCAAGCTGTGCAGAAGGGCACATTAAGCATGTTGAGTGAGCACTTACTAGTGCGTGCAGTTGCTTTGGCTAAATGAAAAAGTAAAACTGTTCACAGTATTAATTTTTCAGTATAACTTGCTGTGAGGCATCATACAAAGCTTCCAGGATTGTAGAACTGAGCATCAAATCAAAACTGTTGCCGTGTACAATTTAATATTTTAAAACTGTTTATTGTGTTTTATTTTCTAACTCTGCGTCTATTGTTTTAAGTTGTTTTTTTAAATGTTTATTTTTTTACATCTTAGATTTCTGTGAAAGGTTCACTGCAAAATTGCATTTTTTAACGATAACAATAAGCATGGTAATGAGAAAAACACTATATTGAAAAAATAAAGTATCGTTCCATAGATCATTAAATGTGTAAAATCCGTAAACGTTTTCTACAGAACAGATACTACATATGAATGAAACATGCACCTATAGCCCCATCCTTATCAGCATAGAGCCATTGATCTGAATACATTCTCACTACCTGCAATAATAAAAAACCTGTCTCATGATAACCAACACGCAAATCAATGTTCACAACAAGCCATACTGAAGAGTTTTCTTATTGCATCTCCTTTCTAACACTTCAACAGACTGACAAAAGCTAATTATAGCCGTTTAGAATTTTAAGTGAATATTTATCTCCTTCATGACTGGTGGTTAAGCAACGCAATATCATGCCAGTCCTGACAAATCACTGTCACATGTAAACCAAAACATTAATGGCTTTTGGCAAGTCCTCATCACAATCCTTCATTCTAAGACCTCTGTCTATTTTAGAAAGTAAAGATATGCATCCATTACCAAATATTTAATTTAACTGTTGCTGTTAAGCTATGGTATGAAACATTTGCCAAAATCAAGGAAGCAGAGTTTTTGTAAGCAATGCACATTTTATAGACTTGAGCACAGCAAGATTTTTCGTTTTTCCAAATACAAATTTCTGAACTGAAAGTGTTCTTTCAGTACCTTAGACGTTTGCCAATGTGCCAACTCAATTCCAAAATTGCTAGCCAGCAGCACATTAAATAGTTAAAAAAAATAAAAAAATAATGATAATCCAAGGGCAGGTGGGTGCTCTAAATAAATGAAGACCAGGGTGAATAGGGAAGGGGAAAAGGGGAAGTGATCATGCGATTGTCCAGGCCACCCAAGTTATGGTACTTGCCCACCCCTCTTGGTTAGGGGACCCAAGCCCCCCCGTCCCAAATTAATAAAAAAAATACTTACCCCCTCACCCTAATAATAGTGAGAGGAGCCCAATACATTAAAAAATATATATACAATCAAAATAAAAAAAAGCCAATATAAAATGAAATTGTCTGTATGACACCAAATATTAAAAGTCCAAAGATAACAATTTGTAGCTGCCAGACATAAAAGGTTATTCCGCAAACCTACTTTTGGACGGCTAACTTCTGCTGTCCAGATATTGTGGACTGCATCACCCATAATGCTCTTACAGCCATAATGGTGGCAAAAAATCAAGAGAGATGTAGTCCACAACATCTGGAGTGCCGAATATTGCTGATCCCTGCCTTAAGGCTTTTTCCATGCTATGCAATTTCAGTACTGAGGGGGTTTCCCTACTTTGGAGGATCATTTTGCATGAAGCCCTCAATTGGTGACGATGGATACATTTTTTATGTGTTGCGATTTTTCTTTTTTCACTGCATTTGTTTGTGGTTTATTAAGTCCACCTCATTATTATTAGGGTGAGGGATGTCGGTAGATTTTTTTTAATTTTTTTTTAATCTTTGGGGGTAACTAGGGACTTGGGATCAATTGGCAATAATTAGGGGGCTGAACAATGGCATGCCCATTTTTCCTTATCACATTTGATACCCCCTACCCAAAAGCCATGGGTGGAAGTGAAGAAATCTCCCACCCACCACCCGGGAGACACTAACCCCCCTGTTAAGTTTAACATAGTGGGAACACATCACTGTTTAGATAGAGCTCTACTACAGGCCTACTGATTGATATTGTGCCCATTAACTTTATATGACAGCCCCATTGTAGTGGCAAAGGGGTTGGCAGTGATCTGTCAACCCCTGTTCTTTAAATTAAAGCCCCCACCCAATGCCCAAAGGTGTGGACATGGTGGGGTGTATGTTACTAGTAACTGAGCAGCAATAGCCACTTTCTGTTTGCATCCATGCACCTATTCTTGGCATGTGAGTGGAGGAATTCGGGAGTTATAAGATCTCCCTTGTACTAATAGTAAGCAAATAATGTAACCCTGTTTCCCGAAACAACCATCCATTTGACACTACAGTTGTTTCTAGACCAATTCATGTGATGACTCGAATTTCGTTTTTTAGGCTCAATCGCGATTTTGTTCTGAAACTGATTTTACAAGTGTAATATTTTGTGAACCAGAGCATGCTGTGGTTTATATAACCTTTTACATTTAAACCTCTCTTGAAAGAAAACTCCCCAAAACAAATAGAGATAATGGAGATATATTCATTACTTTTTTTAGAGATATGCTTTCCCATTTGAGGTGCTGATAATGGCTATACCTTTTGTATTTTGGAAAAATATGTGAGTAATTATACTGATTCCAAACAAAGTCTGAAATGTGGTTCTAATCTCTCACTGCTTGTATTTCTGCACGGATGTATTAAATACAGCAGATGTATACCTGTCTAAGAGTCCCATGACTGCTCTCCTATCATGTCATATTGTGTACTGGCCAGGGATCGTAGCTAGGCAACTAAGTCATGTAAGTGATTGGTTCATATTTTATATACATTATTTATATTGATCTTTTGATCATTTTATAGGACAACTCACTTCTGTCTTATTCAAGAATATGAGCTCAATGTAGCAAATATAGTAAATATTAAGATGTTTTCCTTAACGTTGGCAGCTAAGCATACACTTCATGGTCATGCAGTGAGTTGTACTAAAAACCTCGGCTAGAAGTGTGTATTTTGGTTTGGCATAGAGGAAAAGTTTTTCTTTCTACTTTAGTTTTCTTGTTCAATTAATTTTGAATTTTACTACATGACAGGAGGCTTTGTATTTTGCATAATCTCTTTTTACTAGCTCCACACAGCAGCAAAGAAACACATAAAAAAATAACCAATCACAAGAGAGCAGGATGTACATAAGGCATAGTGACCTCATCATTCCCTCTTTCATTGCTGCTCCATCAAGCAGACAGATCAGAGTCTTCTCCATTATTGTATTTCTATTGCCTTTTTGGGATTGTTTTGGGGATTGTATTTCCATTGGCTTTGCTATTTGTTTCTGAGGGGTTTGTCTATATTGTTTTGACAATTTACCTTAATCTGGGTGCTTGGCCCCCTCCCTTCTTTTCTTTGCCTTCTCTGTAGATATTAAGCTAATATCCATGTTTGTAAAGTTCCTCTCAGTCTGTGTAAATATTTTACTTTATGGATTTAAATGTGATGTCCTACATCCATGCTAACTCTTAATATTTTACTTTAGGGGTCTTTTACTTCTTTGGGCCTTTCTGGGGCTTCAACCCTACCCCTCCACGGGATCAGGCGACCCCGGGTCAATGTTACCCTTCGCACCGTTTTTTTTAGTAATCCCGGCTCGCAAGATTGAGGGCAGCCATCTTGCTTCACCCGTACACTGCGGCGGCTATCTTTAATCTTGCGTCTCGCGAGATTGAGGGTGGCCATCTTGCTGCACCCGCGCGTCACGATTTATGTGCTCTGGAGTAGCTGCCTGCTTACACCTAGCTGCACTCACTGCAATTGTGGGAGAACTGATGGATGCTCTCTCTCAGGGCTGTGGCCAGCACTTAAGGGTTCATACCCTGTGCTTCTAGGGTGATGCCCTACTATATGTGTGCTGAGTGGAGGTATGCTGTTGCAACCTCTATTTACTTAGTGAGCCCCAGTCTATTTTATTTGGCCACTGTTCATAGTACAACCCTGCAGGGGTTCTGGGAACACTACCTACTATGGTAGGCTGATCTGTTTGCCCTGCATCCTGAGACTGCCTACTGATTTGTGCCTTCTACAGGGGTATCCCATATCACGATAAAACTACCTGCCTATTTCTTACCTGGACTCCCGGACAGAGTGGCACAGACAACTGCGTTAGACCAGCGTATGATGTCATTCATGGCTCTAGGCGACCGCGACTCCACAAGGGAGACTAACTGCTGGACTCTTTCATGGGTAAAATACCAGAAAATGCCAACACAGTCCAGGAATGGGCTCCCGATATTCGCGAATGGACTCCCCCAGTCCCCCCAGAAACCCCACTGTTTGCCTCTTCTATGGGAAGCGCATAGCAGCACTCCTCTGTATTGACGGATGGTTAGGAGACCTGGGCGCCAAATCATTGGGACCCCAGCCACCAGGCACACTTTTCCCAAGGCAACTTATAGCACCATTTATGGTCCCGCTGCCCTCATCAAGACCCACACCTCCCGGAAGAAGGTGTTATGTGGTAACCCCCATAAGGGGTGTTCTTTGGGCCTGGCTGACAGCGTGACTTCGCAACCACTTCAGGACATCTGACCACGTACCCCACTATCGCTAACTCTATTACCCGGGATGAGCGACAGTCAACCTCTGGTGCTCCAGACGATCGGACAGAAAACACAGAACGCTCAGATGCGCTAGATACCGTTTTCCTCAGGTTAACGCCTAAGGTACTATCGACTGTACTTTCTACTCCGCCCAAAGGAGTTTCCATTTTATGTAGGTGGAAGGCATTCAAACCTAATAAGGAACCTTTTGCATGGACAACTGACCTGACAAAACTGAATATGAAGACACGCCATGGTGATCCTTTTCCATCCCCCTTGACGACGTTATCTAAGTCCCCTGTGACACGATCAACCTCGGCTCTTCACCTGGCCCCTCAACTCGGATCCTTGGTTGGCTTAATGAAACTACCGAAACCAGTGATCAATAACGTATGGGGAAGACGTAGCGTTATCTTACTGGACAATCTCCAGCGGGCGATTCATAGAACTCAAGACTGAGTCAACACTGGAGATTCTCTGTGGTCTGGCTGGAATCGTCGTGTTTCGTGCTGGATGATCCGCTTCTTAGGATCCGTAAGCGACTCCACTCCTTGCACGCGGAAGTTCTTCCCTTCATAGGTCTCCTCTATCCTCAAGTAATTTTCACACGGTCCTTCACTGCAATATCGTGACCCTACCTATGTACACTCAAAAGGATCGTGGGATACTGCCCTCCTCCATCCAGGCCATCTTCCCAGACTCGCTACGTTACCAGGACAGGCAGTGAGGCCTGGTCAGTTCCACTGAGGCAGACCCCTACCATCAACCGAGCTTTGTTTGGATGTTGGATGCCAGCTTGAGGGGCAAGAGGCTGCGAGAACAACCTGCAAGACCACACCCATGAAAACAGGTTCACAACGCAGAATTTCTCCCTTCACGTTGCAGACCTAGAATTCTTCGTGCACTACTTCACTATCCACAGCCTGGTAAAGGAGTACTCCATCCATTGCATCCTGCTACGGATGGACAGAGCGTCGACAGGCATATATACCAATCACCTGGACGGAACTAACTCCCATCTTCTATCAGAAATCATGAAAGGCATCTTCAATTCCTACCTTCCTCGCAGAACCCCGAGGTCGGCCGATCTCCCGGGGGAGACACATATCAGAGAGACCGCCAGAATGCGGTGTTCTTCAATCGGCACATTGCAGGGGGGTGCACAATGGTGATTGCACTCCGGCCACCTGGGCATGTATGCTTTTCCCTCCATTGCGATGATCGCAAAACTTCTCCATCATCTTGTTGTCCAGCGAATAACACCTCCTTGGTTGTCCCGCTGTGACGGAGTCAACCATGTTTCCTGGACCTTACGGGACTGACTGGATATCCTTCTCCTATACTCATGTCCTACTATTCTCATGGATCTGAAGGAAACCTGCATCTTCTATTCCTGGAGGGTTGGCTGACCCTGGTGGCTGGGACTCTTTCTGGGATTCTTGGCAGATCGGCGGACTATTGGAACTGTACCTTGATCCATTATGTGGTGGTTTGGATGGCTCAATGGCCCATGTCCCGGTCTGGGGACGCCCGATGGACAAGCATTCTAAAGCTTACGTACCAGCTACCCAGTGACATCCACCTCCGGCTGATGGTATGTGGAGGTTGTTCTCATTTTTTTTCTACTGGACTGGGGCATCTACTGATGGACTTTTATGCTTGGACTGGTGGCTTTCCGTCAGGTAACAGATGTTTGGGCATTGACGGGGAGGTTTCTCCTGTAGACCCGACATGCTAGGTATCCTGTCGCACTTTCGTATTCTTCATTAATTTTCTATTCCTTTCTCAGCTTTAAAAATGCAAAATATGAAGCATCCTGTCATGTGGTAAAATTGCAGATTAGCTTAAGTGTACTAATAATCTAATTTTAGTGATGACAGGAGGCAAGTATTTTTTCCTCCCTGCTTTGCTAACCCACCCTTTCCGTTCATTTTCTTTGTATGTATCATGGGTCTAAGGTAGGTTTGGCTCTCAATGTTTTGTGCTTACATTGATGATTGTATTTCCATTATTCTGGAATTTTCATTGGAGTTTTACATAATAGTTATTCAGTTATTAGATTGTAATTTACAATGTTCTTCTATGGGATGATGTATACTGTACGCTACTTGGATTTACATGTTCATGACTATGTGTCTTAACTTGTCACACATTTTCCTTTCAGTATGATTCGATACATTTTGATCCTTCAGATTTGATTCATCCCTGAACACTTTTCGTTGTTTGTATGGAATTCACGGGGAACTTTGCTCCTTCGGATGTTGGACTTAGGAGTTATTGTTATTGCTTGTTATATGTTTACTTCTGCTTGATGTTGCTTTTTGAAAGAGGAAGTGATGAGGTCACTATGCTGTATGTACATCCTATTCTCTTGTGATTGTTTTTTTCTATGTGTTTCTTTGCTGCTGTGTGGAGCTAATAAAGAGAGATTATGCAAAATAATTATGCCTCCTGTTATTACTAAAATTACGATTATTAGTACACTAAAGCTAACATAATCTTCAATTCCATAGCCAATACAATCTACAAAGAGTAATAGGAGTTTAAGTGCCAGGATAACATATGTGTTTTAAGTAATTTAATTCCCTATGTACAATTTCCAATAATGCCATACATTATGCAATAGAAACTAAAAAGTAGAGATGTACAATAACCACTTAATTGTTTAGTACAACATTTTGATCTATTTTGCACAGTACATAAAGATGGGAAAATACTACCAATTGTGTATATATAATACATGTATATTAAGAGAAATATTATCTTTAATATTAGTCCAATAACAGTTTGAAGGTTGTAGGAAATGTTTCTAATTAACTTTCTTTTGTTAATAATAATACATGTAACCGTTATCACTTTTTATAGCTCCATTCAGACATGGATAAAGGAGATGGTTCAATCAAGTACATCCTTTCTGGTGATGGAGCAGGGACCATGTTTACAATTGATGGTACTACAGGTGATATCCATGCAATCCAAAGACTGGACCGAGAAGAGAGGTCTCAATACACCCTTAGAGCACAAGCTCTGGACAGAAGGACTAGCAGGCCAATGGAACCAGAATCTGAGTTCATCATAAAAATCCAAGATATAAATGACAATGAACCCAAGTTCCTTGATGGTCCTTATACAGCTTCAGTTCCAGAAATGTCACCAGTTGGTAAGATGGCCAACACCTCCCAAACACAATGTGAAGGATAAGTGTATGTTACATAGAGCAATGACATTAGCCATTTATGACTACAGTTTAGTATCTTTAATTTTTGTTCCTAGGTTTGGGTGGCATAGTTACTTAAAGGGACACTATAGTCAAAAACCTTAACGTAATGAAGCAGTTTTGTGTATAGATCATGCCCCTGAAGTCTCACTGCCATTTAGGAGTTAAATCACTTATGTTTCTGTTTACCCTGGCTGTGACTGACATAGTCTGCATAACAAATATGTACATCAGACATTAACTTGCTTAAGAAGTTTTTTATCTCCTTCTCTGTAAATTGAACTTTAATTACACACAGGAGACTCATGCAGGGTCTAGCAAGCTATTGACAGAGCAGAATATATGCAATTCTAAATTAAACATTATCTCACTTTACAGGAAGTGTTTAGGGAGGCTGTGTAAGTCACATGCAGGGAGGGTTGACTAGGGCTGTGTAAAATTCTAAGTGGCATAAAATTGATCAGTAAGACTGCTTCATTAAGCTAAAGTTGTTTTGGTGACTATAGTATCCCTTTAATAAAACTAAAGTCTTTTATAGCTTTTATGTTCTATTAACCCCTTAACCCCTTAAGGACACATGACATGTATGACATGTCATGATTCCCTTTTACTCCAGAAGTTTGATCCTTAAGGGGTTAAGGACACATGACGGAAATATTCCGTCATGATTCCCTTTTATTCCAGAAGTTGTGTCCTTTAAGGGGTTAATATTGTGTCTTCTGAGACTCAACTACAGGGTTCACAGAACCTTTGAACTCTTTGGAATCCAGGGCCCGGTTGTGGCCCCTTCATATTCTATTGCCAGGGAGCAGAAACGTGTGCTCTACAGCTTTGTGCCCTGCTTTTTAATAGTAGAGAATGTACACAGGACATGACATCATACATACATCTGCTTGTATTTATTATAAGTCTTGCTATGAAGAATAAAATGCAGCCACTCATTATTATAAAATGTATTAAAAACAATCATAAGAACAGATTCACCAAGCAATTAAGTTTAGACTCAGCAGTAAGACTAGTTCATCCAGGTTAGGGCAATATAAGAGAAAATTAATTACACAAATATAGCTTCTCCAATGTTTTATTAGGTGATATTTATACAACTCGATAGAAGACATAAACATATTATTTAGGGTCTGCTCATTTGAAAAAGCCTATTCATCTTCTCTACGTAGACACAAATTGAGCAGTACCTTACACTTCATTTATACAATACCATGCTGTTTAAGCATTGAATAACAATTCCACATTAGGGATGTTTGCCAATAAAAGGGAAGTGTTAAACAATATCTTCTTACAATGTCTGTCATAATTTGTGTCCTCCATCTTCCTTTATTTATTGCTGGAGATGCTGCTGAGAGGTTGAGCTACTAATCCTTTTAAGATGTTTTGTGGGTTCAAATATGCCCTATTTGCTGATTATATACCCATCAGTCATTCTCAGTATATTCCAATTAATTTATGCTGTCACCCATAGCCTTTGCATTGGGCTGTCAGCATCTGTATCCCCCAAAAGACAAGCCTGTATATTGCACATGTCTTCTTTGTTTGTCAATGGGTAAAATAATTGGGGGAGAAGTCGGACAACAAGTTGCATGGCATTTCATTGGGTCAGGGTTTGAGTGCATGGAGAAAAGTGGGCATCATCAAATTCCAGGGTTAAAGTCAAGTAACCCACCATTTTGAAACTTCATCAGCCACCACTGTTTACAAGGTTTCCATAGTCACAATTAAGTGCCTCTCTCAATTAGCATTTCACTTCTCTCATTCTGCTTCAGTACATTTATATCTTCCTACCATCTCTCCAATAATTTTACTAATCATGTTCCCTATATCACTTCTCTCATTCACCTTTCCTGCAAATACTTCTTACATCCCATGTTTAGGGTTCCTTTTCTCCTAGATACCCAGGGGCTCATCTCCCTTAGGCTTTTCTAGTTTGTGGGTATTTTTGAGATGTCCCATGCCATACAACAGAGTATATTCAATAGTTTGATGCAGTCAGTTTTTATCGGTGTTTCAGAGCTCAAGGAGCAGTTGGCCTGGACTCAGTTTTATCAATGGTCGATTTCGGATTCCCTTGGTTAGATTGACCAATAACGTTCTATTCCTGAGATTCCTAATGACATTTACAAAGCACAAAAACTAGTTGATGACTTTTAACCACTTTGAGAAATAATCACATGTTCACTGACATTTTGCATGTTTAAAATGACGATTTTTTTCAACATATGTTTGTTTCTATCTATGTTTTTATAATGAATTAGTCTATTGATGCCCTACCTTTGTTGGCTGTATGGTCTTGAACACAGTAATAGATTATCCTGTTGAATGAATCAGGTTTAATGAAATAGAAACACTCAATGTGTATAACAATCTTATTTTATATGCTCATATTGTTTGGTTAAAATATATTTTAGCTTTCTGTAACTGATACAAGGCATTGCTCATTTAGAACTTATTGTGCAACACATTGTTCTCCCCATGCTTGAATAGTTCACTAAATGAAGCAGAGGATAAAAGCTCAATATATTTTTACTTACCGGGAAATGGCCCAAAAAACATTCTTGCAGAAGAGCCTTATACACTGCTGTTCCGCCTCTGCCTACATTTCCATGCTCTGAGCATAAAGCTCCAAGAACATCACAAAAATGCAATATACTGCAGTCAGCAACCTTCCATTTAGCAAGCGATAAAAGAAAATGTATATTGATAGCACAATCATACATAGAATGGTCTGCCAAATGTTGGAGTAAAATTTTAGTAATTCTCAACAGAGCGAACAGGTGGCATAAACAGCCATCATTCCATTTATGAATGGTAAATTCAATACGTAAGAAGACAGAGGATCATTAATAGCTGTGTGAGCTAATCTCTAAAAACGGTTTCTTATTATATTGTTAGGATACATTAATAGAACGGATGCTGCGTGTGGCAATTAATCTTCTGCTGACAGGTGGTTAAACAGTTAGTGTTGCTGTCATTATGCAAACTTTGCAAGATTTTTTTTTTTTTTTTAATGGAAGAGGCGAAATTAGATTCCCAGCTCTTAATTTAAAAAGGTCAATGTTTTCTATTTTCGGCAGGTACCTCTATTATCCAGGTGTCAGCGACAGATGCAGATGATCCTACTTATGGAAGCAGTGCGAGGGTTGTGTACAGTATTTTGCAAGGACAGCCGTATTTCTCTGTGGACACTAAAACAGGTATTTACTGAGATTGTTTATTTTATGCTGGAGAACTGCAGTTTTGATGAAATGTTCAGTGATTCTCGGCCATAGACAATAATAATGCTAAGTTATGGAAACTGATATTTTACAAGTGGTCTAAATTAAATGTTAAATTTAATTTAATGTTTGCCAGCTATAAATTCTGTTCACTATATTCCATAAGTAAACATGTAAACAGGTGAAGGTAGACACTACATATATTGAAAAAAGGAAATCAAAATTGTTTTTTACATTTAATAGTGGAGTAGACGACAGACATCACACATTTTGCTAACAAATTCTGCTGTAGATGTGATGTATAAATTGCTAGCTAAATTGCTATGGATTTCACTAGTTATGAAGTACAGTTAAACTAGTTCTAAAAAAAATCTAGCTTCATTAGTTATAAATACTATTATAGATTTAATATATATGCTACACAATACAATCCACAGTGTCAGCGCTTAGTAGATGTGTCCCTATGAGATATTCCCAGGGATATCAAAGAAAACAGTTCTGTATAGTATTATGTCCTTATAGAGAGTCTATAAGTCCTTGTGAATAACCATAAAAAAATAATAATAGCAAATTAGTAAAAAAAAAAAAAAGGTGATAAAAATCGTAATGACAAAGGGGAATGCTCGATAGCTGTATCCACTTCTGTATTGGACCACGTAGTACATTGGATATACCTTAAAAATTAAGGAAACAAAATATAGTGTAACACTGAGAGTTTAATTCACCTTTACAAACTCTCCTGCCCCCTCCCCCCCCCCAATTCAAAAACTCTTACAGGATAAAAACATGGTACTTATCTCTAAGGACCACTCAAACAGCATAGTAAGCAATAGGGTCAACCAGATATTATATCCTCATGTGTGGTTACCAGATGCTGCAGAATACGTCCGGCACCTTCAGTTCTGCAGCATCTTGTAACCACACACGAGACTCCAGCATCCAGCGGGACTTACCTTAAGCGTTCCTCCAAATTCAGATCGTGGACGGTCATCTTCAGTGCACGAGGCAGACGCTGTCTCCTCTTGAGGATCGGGTAACCCATCTGAATATCTGGCTGACCTTATTGCTTACTATGCGGTTTGAGTGGTCCTTAGAGACAAGTACCACGTTTTTATCCTGTAAGAGTTTTTGATTTGGGGGGGGGGGGGATTAAACTCTCAGTGTTACACTATATTTTGTTTCCTTACATTTTAAGGTATATCCAATATACTACGTGATCCAACACAGAAGTGGATACAGCTATCGAGCATTCCCCTTTGTCATTACGATTTTTATCACCATTTGTTACTATTTTGCTATTAATATTCATTATGGATATTCATAAGGACTTATAGACTCTCTTTCAGGACTTCATAGTATACAGAACTGTTTTCTTTGATATCCCTGAGTATATCTCATAGGGTCACATCTACTAAGCACTGACACTATGGATTGTATTGTTATTTTAGAATTTGGGAAAGTTCTTTGTGTTTTAGCAGCTGGTACATATATTATGCCTATGGTATTTTGGTTTATTATTTAATTCCATCTATATAGTCAGTTATGCAGATTTAGGTTTGATACAACTTAACCATACCGCACATCTTAATTTGCATATTATAGCTATTTTTTTCATTAATATATATGCTATTGGGCAGACAATGCATTATGTTAACATAGATGGGGCATTGTTGGTGTCTCTTCCTGTCTATCAATATCTACTCAGTAACTAGAATCTATACAACTGCTGGCTGACACAATGCACAAATAAATAATTATTTCTATCCTGATCCCTAAAATGGCTACAAAATACAGAAAATTGTGATACTTTTAATGCATTATGTAGATAATCCATTAACTACTATCCAAAATAATACTACCTTAAGGGTATCCAAAACTGATTGGTCATGTGCTGCTGCCGACTTACCTCCTTTAAGACCAGGAAGACATCCCACCTCTCATTCTCATTTATGAGTTTTTTTTCCCTTATACTATAATCCCACGTGCAGCATAGGTTAATAGGTAAGTAGCTCAGTTCACAGTGGCGGTTCCATTATATAAAACTGAGTTCTTCGCAAAGATCTCTAGGGCCAGTGACCATACATGCATGCAGCCACAACTAAGGCTCTCTTCGGAGCACATAAGGAAAGAGAGAATGATGTAAAGTCATTATGGTGCTTAGATTGACCTTTTACGGGCCTGGTGACATCTATACCAGTATCACAACCTAACCCATGGAGTATTGTAAATGACCATCATGTCCTTATAGAGCACTATTAGCCATTTAGAGCCTTGGTAATTTGAAAGGCACAGAACATCCCATATCAGAAGACACCCTGAAATTAAATTACATCCTTTTTGGAGCTCAGTGATCTGGCTACATTGTAGTGTTTAATATAATATTTTGTCAGACTGCTACTTTATTTTTTCATCCAGACTTACTTTATTATTAGTACCAGTTGTCTTGTAAACAGATTACAGTTTAGAAATTGGTAAAATGATTGTTTAAGTCCCAATGTCATCCTGTGCTTTTAATTTCTACGTACATCTGTTTCATCTCATAATAATTAAGACTTGCATCAAATGATTACATTGATTATAAAGGCACGTCTGTTTGTTGTGTTTGTCTCTTCCCTCTGCGAAAACCATTTTCTGCCTACTCGTAATTCTCATTTATTTTACCTTTTTTCGAATATTATGAACAAAGCTTTCTGTACTATTTACTGAGCCTCGTGATCTTTGATTTAACAGTGTCCCTTCATTCACTTCCCTAATTATGTTGCTTTCTACAACTGCTTTTGTCAATCTTTGTCTCCGCAATTATAAAATCCATCTCCCCCTATTAAAATCTATATATAAATCTTATTTTTTCTTTTATGGTGAAGGGTCTATTATGCTCTCTGTGTATGATGCCGTTTGTTTTTTGTCCTTATATTACATTGTTGTTTTAAACATGCATATCTATCAGACTGAATGCTGTATTTATCAAAGATGATAGGATACCTTTCAGTCTTTCAGTGTACTCAATGGCTAATCTAATTTATGGATATAGGCACTTTTTTCTGAAGTATTGAAATATAACATATATTGTATACTGTCAGCTGTGTGTTGTGTTAATATTCTGTTAACAAAATATAGAGAATTGGTGAAATAAATCAAACCCCTTTAAATATTTTGTTTCTACACTTGCTGGTAATTCCCCAATGCCTACTTTGTATGTTTGTATCATTTGGCTATCCTGCAGATAACTGTGTTCAGTCTGGGTTGGAGGACATTCATAGATCAGGCTTGTCAGACTGAATACAGTGAGCCTAGATTCCTAGAGCATCTGTTCCAGTATGTAGGAGGGGCATTTAACAGGCAGGTGGGCACCCTCATTAGGCATGTGCTTTTTAGGGAAGTGCCTACTGTGCCTAATCCAGCCCTACATATACAACAGTCATCAGACCAGTCTTCAATACACCCCATTGGTCCATATTTTGTCATTATCAACATTGAAGGAGAATTGGGAAATGTGTACATTTCCGTAATTTTCACCGTTAAATGGTAGAATGTACACATTATAACCACCATTTGTAGAGCAAATCAGTTGCTATAATAATGGATTTTCTTTACTCAGTAACAATGTGAAGGTATGCGTGTTTATTGTGTTTTCAAGTAGCATGTAAAGTCCCTAAATGTGTGACCTCAATATATTTCAATTCTATCTACATAATTGTTGCAGATGATAATGCGTCTTGTGCATTGGGGCTTGGTCATCTGAGACAACATACAGATAACCAATAGTCATCATTCCCCTCCCGCCCCCCCCCCCCCCCCCCCCGATTTGTTGCTCTTGATGCTCCTGTAGATCAGTTGAGCTTCTTTTGATGATTACTGCTGTGTTTGTGTTAAATGTGCTTTATTTATTTATTTAATCCGATTTGCCCAAGGTGCTGAAATTTTACAGCTTGCACTTACCTCTATCTTACCTCTCACCCCTGTGTATAGACATGGATGTTTCATTTTTGCATTGCAAATCAATTCAAAACAAAATTTAGTACATACAACTCGATTAACATGTCTTAGGCTCCATACCAGTTCATGGCAAAGATCCTACATTACGTGCAAGGGCTTCATTCAGTCTCTTTCCTTGTCAGTAGCTAGACTATAAATGTTTACCTCTTCCTTCTCCAATACTATATAAAATCATTTATATGTCAGAATACATGGCTTCATTCTAATAGTCAGGGATTGGGGGAAGGAAAAGTGAACATGGTCATACAGCAGATCTTTGCAGGTTACAGTAAAATCCTTGAATGGTTCTGTATAGTACAGATGTGTCTTGATGTTGCCAAGTGAATGTATATATTATATGTGAGCATTATGCATTCATATAGACATACTGCAGGACTGGGGCTGTGATTCAGAGTGCTACACTGATTCTGTAAACAGGTTTTTTTTTTAACAATGTCAGCTACTTTTTTCTACTTAGTTTGCTGAAATGCTTTATGCCTCAAGAGTGTCCTATTTTACACTATATAGATTGACCTGGTTACGCCCCCATGACTTTTAAGCAGACAACCAGTTCTGTTACTTCCTGGTTTGGTTAGGCAGGCAATTGCTCAGAACACCTGCCTTGCAAAGACTTCTCATGTATATTGTAGTATGCACTGATAACATTTTAACATTTTTTTTATCTGACTAAACATAACATTTATTATACATATATACATAGTCACTACTACGACTTGAACTAGCATGGAATTGCTTACTGTAGGGGCACTGGGGTACTTCTGGCACCATAAACATATAATGCATAGAGTGTTACATTAACAACTAGGCTATGCAACAGTAGGCTTGTATGTGCTCAGGGTAGCATATCAGTTCCTCTCTGCTCCCTCGCGTGCTGTTTAGCGACATGACGCCACTCCGGCTCCGGCATAACTACAGGGAGCGCGCAGAGGAGCAGAGAGAAACTGCAAGAAGATTGAGAGACACACTGGACACCAGGGACAGATCCATTCAGCTCTCCCAAAGGTAAGGAGGCTGGGTGGATTTAAATAAAAATAACAATTTGTGACATAATGTGTGTCTATGTGTCTCAGTGTGTGTCTCAGTCAGAGAGTGTGTGCATATCACTGTATGTCTGTCAGAATGTGTGTATGTCTGTCAGTGTGTGTCTCAGTCAGAGATTGGGAACGGAGCTTGCATACAGGAAGGCAATATTCCATGCAGGGGCAGAGCTTGTGTGCCGGGGAAGCTGCTGCACAGTGGCGGAACTAACGTAGAGTGGGACCTGGTGCAAAAACTGTTTTGGGCCCCTGAAGACACATGCCCATTGGGTGGCCCGAATTGCACGGGCCACTCGATGGGCCCCGGTGTAACTGCAGCACTAGCACTCGCTGTAGTTCTACCGCTGTGTCTTCCTTATTACAGGCAAGACACCTTTTCATGGAAAACGGAAAACCTTTTCAGGTGATGCAAGATAATTTTTCATGGTGTTTAGAAGGGGTTGTGGTGAAGTGTGTGTAAAGAGGAGTCTGTTTATGGTGTACTATGTGCAACTTGGGGCTGTAGTTTGAGCAGGTGCTGATGTATAGGAGCTTTTGAGATTGTGTGTGTGCTAAGAGGGCCTGCAAAGTGTGTGAGTATGCATCTAGGGGCTGCATTGTAAATGTATGTGTATTGGGGTCGAATTGTGTGCTTATCAAGGAGCTGTAGTTGGTCAGGGGGTGTAGAGAGTGGGACAGGGAAGAGCTGGGAAGGGGTGGCACAATCAGATCTGTGGTGGTGGAGAATGCTGTCTATCCATCGGGAACAGGGGAGGTCACAAAATGAGATGTATCTATCTTGCAGCTCTAGCACTTACACAGACTGACTCATACAAACCCACAGACTGACCCATACACATACACAGACTGACCCATACAAACACACACACACACTCACAGACTGCTACCCCACACACACTGACCCACACACACACACACACACACACAAACACAGACTGCTACCCCACATACACAGACTGACCCATACATACATACACAGACTGAGCCCCCCCTACACACACAGACTGATCCCTACACACACAGACTGACCCACCCCACACAGCCTGACCCATACACACAGACTGACCCATACACACACACACACAGACTAACCCATACACACACAGACTAACCCATACACACAGACTAACCCATACACACACAGACTGACTCCCAACACACAGACTGACCCATACACACACACACACACAGACTGACCCCCCCACACACACAGACTGACCCCCACACACACATACTGATGCATATACATACACAGACGGACTCCCCCCCACACACAGACTAGCTCATACACACACAGGTTGAGCCCCTACTCATGCAGACTGACCAATACACACAAAATGACCCCCCACCCCCACACACAGACTGACTCCCACACACACACAGACTGAACACCTCCACCCCCCCCCCCCACACACACACACACAGACTGAACTACACACACTGACTCACACTTACCAGCAGCTGCCTGGATGAATCTGTGCAGAGCTGAGCTTCCACACCCTGTCTCTCCCCTGCACTGCTCTATTTGACCCAGGAGGAAGTCCTCCCAACACAGTGCCCCCATCTGGCCGCTTATGGGAAAAGGGTGGAACACAGTGACAGTGCTACTGCAGCTTGTGAAGGGAGACTCAGTGCTCCTGACTTCCATTTCAATTGGTGGGGGCACAAAGGGGGGTGGAGGCACTGCATGATGTAGGGGTGCCCCCCCCCCCCCCAGCAGCGCCACTGGACCAAATATAATTAGACAGTTGACTCAAAAGCTGTTTTAGGGACAGGTGTGAGCTATTACTTAATTCTGTCATCATCAATTAAGCAAGTAAAAGATCTGGAGTTGATTCCAGGTGTGGCATTTGCATTTAGAAGCTGTGAACACACAACATGCGATTAAAGGAGCTCTTAATGCAAGTGAAACAGGACATCCTTAGGCTGCAAAAAAAAAATCAGATATATAGCCAGAACATTACAAGTCTTCAAATCAACAGTTTGGTACATTCTGCGTAAGAGAAGAATGCACTTGTGATCTCTGCAGCACAAATAGTACTGGACATTCAAGGAAAACAACAGTGGTGGATGATCATAGGTATATTTCCATGGTATAGGAAAACCCATTCACAACGCTGAGTAAAGTGGAGAACATTCTCGAGGAGGTAGACATATCATTATCCATGTTTACCATAAAGAAGAGACTTCACAAGAGCAAATACATAGGGTTCAGAAGGTGTAAACCATCCATAAGCCTCAAGAATAGAAAGGCTAGATTGGACTTTTCCAAAAAACATCTAAAAAAGCCAGTTCTGGAACAGCCTTCTTTGGACAGATGACAAATCAGCTTTCACCAGAATTATGGGAAGAAAAAAGGAGAAGGCTAGGAACGGCTCATGATCCAAAGAATATCACATCATCTTTAAAACACAGTGGAGGCAGTGTGATGGTATGGGCATACATGGCTTCCGATGGTGCTGGGTCACTAGTGTTTATTGATTATGTGACAGAAGACAGAAGCAGCGAGATGAATTCTTCAGTGTATAGGGATATATTGTCTGCGCAGATTCAGCCAAATTCAGGATACTTTACAGATGGATAATGACCAAAAACAGACAACCCAGGACTTTTTTCAAGGCAGAGAAGTGGAATATTATGCAATGGCCAGATTAATCACCTGATCTCAACCCAATCGATCATACATTTCACTTGCTGAGGACAAAACTTAAGGCATAAAGACCCACATACAAGCAACAACCAAAGACAGCTGCAGTAAAGGTCTAGCAAGCAACACAAAGGTGGAAACCCATCATTTGGTGATGTCCATGCATTCAAACTTCAAACAGGCATTGCATGCAAAGGATTCTCAACAACGTATTACAAATTAGCGTTTTCTTTCTGAGTGTATTAATTTGTGTGATTGCATTTGAGCCCCTGGAATAAGGGTACTCTGTATAAAAGTAGTTGCAATTCTTAAGTGTTTCATACAATATTTTTGTCCAATCCCTTTAACCCTTCAAGGACCGAGGAACGTCTGACAAAAAACGGTCCTAAACGTTCTCCCTCAGCAAATTAGGCCCCCACAGGTCATGTGATTTCTCTGAAAGAGCAGTCACATGGCTGCTATAGGTGTCCACAGTGCTGCCTGCATGGGCATACAGATACAGGCATACTACCTAAACTGACAGGCAGTCTCCCTGTATCTGTAAAATAAAAAAATGTATGTTAGTAAATATAAAATATATATATATATATATATATAATGTCATACTAAGTGTATTTTTATATTAACATATACATATATTAATATAAAAATACACTTAGAATTAAATTACACATGTGTGTATATATATTTTTTTAAAATTTTCTATTATTTCTAAAAAGATTTTATTTATTTCTATTTACTTATTTATATTTTATTATATATATATATATATATATATATATATATATATATAATTATAAAATATAATTATGTAAATAAAATAAATAAAATCTTTTTAAAAACAATAGCAAAAAAATATATAATTATATCAAAATACACTTGGAATGAAATTATATAAATATATCTATGTATATATAAATAAAAATATGAAATATATATATCCATATACATAATCACATAAATCATTTCATAAATATACACGTAGACTTCAAATATATAAATATGTATTTATATTTACATTCTACATGCATATTTATGTAATATTTTTAGATAATTAAGTAATTTTATTGATTTCAATTTGAGGGACCTGCCTGACAACCTAGGCCAAATGTCCAGAGAATTTAATTTGCTAGCACTGTATTTAACCCTGCAACGTTCCATGACACCGTAAAACCTGTACATGGGCGGTACTGTTTTATTTGGGAGACTTTGCTGAATACAAATATTAGTGTTTTAAAATAGTAAAACATATCACAGAGTGATATTTTCAGTGAAAGTGTTGTTTTTTGCCTTTTCCACATACAAACGGCACTTTCACTGATGATATCATTGTTGGGATACGTTTTACTGTTTTGAAACACTAATATTTGTTTTCAGCAAAGTCTCCCAAGTATAAAAGTACCCCAATGTACAGTTTTTATAGTGTTTTTGAAAGTTACAGGGTCAAATATAAAGATTGATTTTTCCTTTTTTTCACATTGAAATTTGCCAAATTGGTTATGTTGCCTTTGAGAGCGTATGGTAGCAATGAAAACTACCCCCATGATGGCATACCATTTCAAAAGAAGACAACCCAATGTAATGCAAATGGGGTATGTTCAGTCTTTCTTAGTAGCCACTTAGTCACAAACACTAGCCAAAGTTAGTGTTCATAATAGTTTTGGGCATTTTTAACACACAAACAAATATAAATGCTAGCTTTGGCCAGTGCTTGTGGCTAGTAAAAAAGACTGGACATACCCCATACTGAAAACCCTGGGTTGTCTACTTTAAAAAAATATGTACATGTGAGGTGTGATTCAGAGATTTATGACAGATAACAGTGTTACACTGTCACTATTGATACATTTAAAAAATATATATATTTTGAAACAGCAAAGTCCTACTTGTACGTATAGCCCTATAACTTGCAAAAAAGAAAGAACATGTAAACATTGGGTATTTCTAAACAGCACAAAATGTAGAAACTATTTAGAAAAAGTGTTTTTTAATTTTATAGTTTTTTTTATAGTATATGATATGATGAAAATAATGGTATCTTTAGAAAGACCATTTAATGACGAGAATTACAGTATATAATATTTGTGGGTACAGTAAATGAGTAAGAGGAAAATTACAGCTAAACACAAACACCGCAGAAATGTAAAAACAGCCCTGGTTATTAACGGTAAGAAAATTGAAAAACGGTCTGGTCACAAAGGGGTTGAATAGAACTGAAAGTCTGCACTTCAATTGCATCTTGGTTGTCTCCGTTCAAATCCATTGTGGTGTCGTTCAGAGCCAAAATTATGAAAATTGTGTCAGTGTGCAAATATTTCCAGACCTAACATATATATATATATATATATATATTTCCCTCTTCGGTACTACTGGTGAAAATTGAAGTAGCCGTCGGTTGTTTGTAACCAGCAGTAAGATGTCTTAACAGGTAGCGTTACATTTAAAACACTCCCAGTAAGTTAATTGTCTGCAGCATTTTTCTCCTGATGACAGTACTAAATCTTGCACTGGTCAATGTGCTGTTGAGCTAGTCAGACACCGATTGGGTAATCAGTTTTTTGTTACATTTTTACGAGCAGCCATAATCCTGGAACAGTTGATTGATTTGCCTCATGGACTGAAATCTGTCATCATTTGTCTTTCTGAGTAATGCTTAAGGGTTAAAATCCTGTAAAAAAAAAAAAAAAAACACTGGGATATTATATGTTATAGTTTGCTGATTTGTGAAATGCAATGTGGCAGGTAAGATTAAAACATCCTCTGGTGAAATTGTCTTTCACAAGATGTATTATCATTGTAAAAATACAATAATTTACAACAAGGGTTTAGATATGATCCTCTGCATTCTCTATACATTATATGACATTCGTCCCAGGTGGGCTCATATGAGGCGTTGGGTCTATTCAATAAATTGATTGGTAATAAAAGGTTTGTGGTGACCTAAAATTTGACTTGCAAACTGAAGGACAAAATAGCTAAGATGAGAAAAATCTCCAACTGGCTGATTTCTTCCAAGCTTTATTTGTTTTATATTTATGTACCCTAAACATTGCAGACTGGCTCTCAAATACCCAATGCAATGCAAAAAGCACATTGAATATATATATATATATATATATATATATATATATATATATATATATATATAATCATAAGCTAATAAATATAAATGGAATATGCCATTGGGGGTCTATTTATTTCTCTTTTGCCGTATGTCCATATGTGAGGTAACAAATTAACTATTATACCCTCTGAACATTTTGGGGTTTATTCACTGAAAAAATATGTATAAACTGGTTTAGGCTGGAGTTCACATGCTTTATCTATGGCTGAGTTGGAGAACTCTTTTCAGAATCAGAATTTAGCCTATATTTGCTATTAATTTTTATTTGTTTCTCTACAATTTGTTGGTTAGTGACTAAATTTAAATACGTTTATTTCAAATTCCAAATTTTTCACTTTAAATTGCTAAGTGGTTAACTTTTGTATTTACTAATGGGTCACCCATTTTTTAATTCTATTGCAACATGGATTATTCTCAGTTCTGCTATTGCTTTTGCACAGCGCCCTCTACATATAAAACATATACCGTATATACTCGAGTATAAGCCGACCCGAATATAAGCCGAGGCCCCTAATTTTACCCCCAAAAATTGGGAAAACGTATTGACTCGAGTATAAGACTAGGGTGGGAAATGAAGCAGCTACTGGTAAATTTCTAAATAAAATTAGATCCTAAAAAAATTATATTAACTGAATATTTATTTACAGCGTGTGTATATAATGAATGCAGTGTGTATATGAATGCAGTGTGTGTGTATGCAGTGTGTATGAGTGCAGTGTGTATATAATGAATGGAGTGCAGTGTGTGTATATGAATGCAGTGTGTGTGTATGCAGTGTGTATGAGTGCAGTGTGTATATAATGAATGGAGTGCAGTGTGTGTATAATGAATGCAGTGCAGTGTGTGTATGAGTGCAGTGTGTGTATATGAGTGCAGTGTGTGTGTGTGTATGAATGCAGTGTGTATATAATGAATGCAGTGCAGTGTGTGTATGAGTGCAGTGTGTGTATGAGTGTAGTGTGTGTATATGAGTGCAGTGTGTATATGAGTGCAGTGTGTATATGAGTGTGTATAATGAATGCAGTGCAGTGTGTGTATAATGAATTATGAATGCAGTGTGTATGTGTGAGTGCAGTGTGTGTGTATGAGTGCAGTGTATATGCAGTGTGTGTATAATGAATGCAGTGCAGTGTGTGTGTATGAGTGCAGTGTGTATGAGTGCAGTGTGTATGAGTGCAGTGTGTATATAATGAATGCAGTGTGTGTATGTGTGAGTGCAGTGTGTGTGTGTGTGTGTGTGTGCAGAGCATTGGTGGGGGGTTGGGCATTTTATTAATTATTATTTAATTATTATCTTAATATTTTTTTTTTGTTATTTTTTTTAGGTAATTATTTTTTTATTTTATTATTAATTGTATTATTTTTTTTGTTATTATTATTTTAATATTTTTTTTTTCTTATTAGTTGTTTTATTAATATTTTTATTTTTTCGTCCCCCCTCCCTGCCTGTTAGCTGGCCAGGGAGGGGGGCTCTCACTCCCTGGTGGTCCAGTGGATGGGCTGTAGGAGGGGGGCTGTCAGGAAGCTGTTTCCTCTGCAACTCTCGCGGCCGCGCGGAGCGTTGCCACAGTAACCCGTGGCAACGCTCTGACCCCGCGGCTCTCGCGAGAGTTGCAGAGGAAACTGACCTGGGAGCTGCACGGACGGAGGAGAGAGAAGGGAGCTGACAGGAGCTGCTGTGAAGGTAAGTTACAGCTCTGCCAGCCCCCCTCTCCCCCCAGTCTGTATTATGGCAATGAAAATTGCCATAATACAGACACTCACTCGAGTATAAGACGAGTGGGAGTTTTTCAGCACAAAAAATGTGCTGAAAAACTCGTCTTATACTCGAGTATATACGGTAAGTACAACTTGGACAAAATATGGTTCCGTGAAACACATGGTAATATGGTAACTTAATTTCAAGTATCTCTCACTGAAATGCATTTAATTTATTTCCCAGTTTGATATGACTTTGAATACATTTTCACATTTTTCATATTAAAACTACTTTATTTAATGTTCTTTTGTAACATCAGTTGTGCAGTGGAGTCTAAGATTGCTTGAGTTAATTATTGGAACCATTGTAATAGCAGCTGAGAATGCTAGCCCTCCTGTATCATTATGTTTTCAATTCTGGCTGAGGTTTTCTTTATATTGCAAATATACAGAGAATAACAAAAAATCTTGGTTCTCTCTGGTACCATAGCAACAATGTTTTATATTAAGAAAGTAAAGAACTGCTTCACAATGTCACTAAACCACCCAGATTCAAGGATCACAAAACCCAGTCAAACATGGAGTATGTTTGTCCTGATTTTCAATAATGAGATTGCCAGGAAAGGTATATATTGAGACAGAGTAGAAATGAAAATATACATTTTGCAGGTTAATGGTATCTAGGTAAAAGTAAATGTATAATGGGAAATTAATGTGATCAAGGTGCACTGGCACAAAATAATAGCCCATAAGACATATTATTAATGATGTCTACTGAAACTGGATATTACATTATTTTCCCATAATATATATATATATATATATATATATATATATATATATATATATATATATATATATATATATATATATATATATATATATATATATATATATATTACATAATGTTACATGATATTTTTAAGTTAGGGTTAGTTTTAGTATAAATGATAATATAATGTATGGATTAATGGTTAGTGTGAGGATAGTGTAAGGGTTGAGGTTTACTGTTGGGGTTGTGTAAGAGTTAATGTTTAGTGTTAGTGTAGTATAGGTGTTAGAGGAACACTATGGCCTTAGAAATACAAGTATTTATTTCTAATGCTATTTTCCCTAGTCAGCGTTTAGGTAACCGGGCCAATGCTGCCAGGGATAAAAAAGGTTGTTAACGTACCTGTTTTCCACTACCGCTCTGGTGGTCATCGTGGTGAAGTTCTGCCTCTTTGGATGGAAGGGTGCAACAAACTGGAGTTGCAAGAAAGCTTTGCTCTTCTTAGGGTGGAAGGGGTTAGTGGGTTGTAAATTGCCTGTTGACATTGATGTCTTCCTATCATTTTTGGATAAATCTCTTTTTTTTTTTTTAATTGAAATTACTAATGCTCCCCATTTTTCATTAATGCAAGATGGCAAACAGAAAACAATAACAATCAATTATAACATTATAAGTTTTCTCACTTCTTTTTTTTTATCCAGATATATAAAATCTATCCCCCAATTTATTTCTTAATTTAGATTTTTTGATATTTGTTTGGAGTGACTTTTGAAATAAAACATTTTTTAATCTACATGTTTAAAAATATATGTACATTTTTTTATCAACTTTTTTCTTTAACTCATTAATTTTTTTGTTGTTTTTTTTGTAATTCTTTACTTTTGTAATTCTTTATTTTTGCGGGTATGCATAGACATTGCATTCAATTTAGTGCTATATATTAAGATATATTAGACAAACAATGAAAAAAAAATTCGGTATGGAGTACAACAACACATGCTAAAGTCCCTCACGTCTGAACTATGTTAGGTGAAACTTTGGGCTGGAGGTTGCTTACCAGGAACGGGATGCGCCCGATTCATTAAAAGTATAGGGTATGTCAGAAATAATTACTTATGGCACAGATGATGAAGACCTAATGCTCGGGCAGGAGAGCTGTCAACGACCTAGGACCCTCTTATTGCTTAGCTGGTGTGTATGCAGGCCGGGTAGGTCAGCTTTGGAACGTGCCACTGTTTTATTGTGCAAATGAGAAGGAGCAGTGCACATCCCTATAAAATTGTGTTGGGCGGGGTAGGATATTATCTAGGCAGGGTGTCTGGCCGTTAGCTTAGAGAGCCAGTTGAGAGGTGCGAGTATTTGTAAACTAAGATACACTGAAAATAAACTTATCGGTCATCTTGTAAATGAATCATAAGAAACATGAGGTTAAAACAAAACATAGGTATAAAAAACATGGAGTTGCAGCATATCGACAGCCGTTGACTTCAGGCAGGTGGGTCGGAGGTGCTCGGCCCCATTCCCCTTGGTACGAAGGGCTTGATATTGGCAACAGTCCAAAATGGGTCCGGTTCTGCTTGCAGGACTTTGGTCGGCACCCCAAGAGACTTGAAGAAAGTGGGAGCCTTGGATAGGTTTAATAGAGGGTGCATCTTGCCATTCTTTTCCACCAGCAATTGGTGTGGGCCCCATGGATAGGGGATGGAATTCTCTTGGAGCTGCTGCGTGACTTGCCTAAAAGACCTTCTCCACATTAGGGTGTGCCTGGAGTAGTCCCTGAAGAATCTGCCCCCTCAAAGGTTACCATGGGAGAACCTTTTGCAGCTCCTATGAGGACTCCCCAGTCAGAATCCCGAACAAACTTTATGAGCACATCACAAGGGGCTTCCTTGAGTGCTTTGTTAGCCCTGGGGAGGTGAAAGCAGGAATCAACTCCCAGTTGCTTCACTTGTTTAGGCAGAAGGTGAGTAGCTATGAGCTGTCGGCAATAATTGGGTAGCTCAGTATTAGTGATTGATTCGGGTATCCCTCGGATCCTCATGTTGTGTGCTTTGGCCCTGTCCTCCATATTGGCTAATTGTGCTGTCAGGGAGCTGCTTTGCTTCTGCAGCGAACCCAGGGCTGCATCTGTGGCTTTTTGAGCCACACTGATGCCTTGGATAGTTTATTTAACTGTAGCCACACTGCTGGTGAGCGTAGAGACTTCCTCCCGTACCTGACCCATGTCGGTGTGGAACATAGTTCCAATGTCCTTCATCAGAGTCTTAATGTCGGCTTTCGTGGAAGGAGTAGCGTCCCCTAGCTCCAAAGGTGCCATAGGCTTCGTCCGTACCTGTGATGTTGCAGGTAAGTCGGTCAACAGGCTGTCGTCAAACGACGAGGGAGATGTGTAGGCCTCAGCCCGCACCATATTTGAGGGGTCAGGCTGCATGGCCATGCGCATATAAGCCCTGATATCTCGGGAACCCGGGCTGGGGTCCGCTCAATACTTTTCCGTCTTCTTCCCCATGTCATAGGGTACACGTGGAGCTGTTTAAGGCTTGGTTTGGCTTAAGTGTGCCTCTTTTTGTCTGATATCAGCAGCTATCAGATTAAGCAGACAGAGCTGCGGTAAGATGTGTCTTGTTCTCGCCGGCGCTGGCTCCGCCCCCACCTTTTATCTACATGTTAATCAAATTAATTGTATTAGTTACACAGGTGATGGGACTAACTTAATTTATTGTATTTTCTATAACATATGTTTTGCACTTTAAAAGAGGATTATCTACTAAAGTGTTTCCTTCTCTCCCTCATTCTAATTCATTATTTTTTCTTTATTATTATCTCATTACTGCTCTAGCAAGGTTTGATCATTATGTTTGCCAAAAATATATAATGTGTATATAATAGTGTAACGGACCGTTTTTCTCACCAGAGGTTAAAAACCGTTTAGGCAATATTCCCCTTTCCAGATACACCGACAGCTACTGTAAGCACCAATCTCCCGAACTGAAAAACATGAACCCTGGAAATATCTGAACAGGAAAACCATACGAAAGGGTTACACTACTGGCAGTCAGCATACAATCCAATTCCCCGACACTTCGTTTTGAGGGTTAAGCAGAATCTCACTGTCCTGCCACGTACAGTCTCTTTTATTCCCAATCCACAACCACAGTACAGCCCACAGGGTATTACAGAACAACCAATCAATCCGTACAATACACACAGACACTCCCACACAAAATCCTCCCCTCTGCCTGTGATATGATTACTGAACACAATGGGTAATCTCATTATCACCGGCAGAGGAATACAGTTTTTACACAATATTTATAACTTCTAAAATATACATGCCATAAACATAAATTTTCATAAGCAGCATACTCCAAATACAAACATATGTCAAAATCATCGAAATTGGTCCATTGGTTCAAAAGATAGATCGAAGTCCTTTGTGACCAAATGAAGCATGGCTTTTCTGCCCAAAACCAGTTCCACAGAGTCTTCTATCCTGGAGATAATTGAGAAGTAATCCAATTATCTCCAAGGACAGAGGCAAAACTCCATTAGCCACATGTCAGACAAGGGACAATAAAAGACATAAAAATACAATAAAATACACAAGGTCACATTTATTACATAAAATACAGACATTCTACCTATCCCCAGATAGTTTAGATCTGTAAATTTAGGACTGCCAGTTTAACCAATCATTATTCAGTGAGTGTTCATGTGTTAGCCCTTAAATACCCACAACCAAGATGGCGGAACTATCAGTTTGACATCCTGACGAAGCCATACAAGCGAAACGCGTAGACTGAGTGACGCAATTCAGTGGGCAGAGACACGTAAGTCCTGCCAACATTGTACTTGCTTTGAAAGCCTAAGGATCGAAAGACGCTTGTTTAGAGCCAACAGCACAGAGCACTTTATGTACTAACTGGGTGGCTGGAGCACTGTATCTACTAACTGGGTGGCTGGAGAACCTTTTCCCCATGGAGGATACTCAGATCACGGCCTGGGATTACAGCAATATCCATTATGAACAAAAGAGTTTGTGAATAGCAGCTTTCAACTGAACATACTCACTTTATTCCATCCTGTAAGAGACTTTATATACAAATGTTTTTATGCTGTGTTATTGTATCATTTTTATTGTTCAAATTAATCAGCTGAACTTAAAGGACCACTATAGGCACCCAGACCACTTCAGCTCACTGAAGTGGTCTGGGTGCCAGGTCCCTCTAGGATTAACCCTACAGCTGTAAATATAGCAGTTTCAGAGAGAGAAACTGCCATGTTTACTTCAGGGTTAATCCAGCCTCTAGTGGCTGTCTCATTGACAGCCGCTAAAGGCACTTCCGCTCTTCTCACTGTGATTTTCACAGTGAGAAGACGCCAGCGTCCATAGGAAAGCTTTCCTATGAGACTGGCTGAATGCGCGCACGGCTCTTGCCATGCATGCACATTCAGCCGATGACGAGGGAGCGCGGCTGGAAAAAGGTAGGAATTTAACCCCTTCCCAGAGATTGAGGGGGACCCAAGGACCCTATACAGCCAGGAAAACGAGTATGTTTTCCTGGCACTATAGTGGTCCTTTAATTTGTTTAATAAACAGTTACCTTTTATATTATACTTTATTTTTTGTCAATCTTTCTTTTATTAAAGACATTTAAGATGGGGTACAGAAGAGAAATCTGGGGAAATGTACGAGTGATTTACAGTATAGGGTTGATACAGCGAACAGCATAAGTAGGTTACATTTCCAGAATTACGATGCCTCATTTTTTTTTTTTAAATAAGGAAAACAACAAATTAATTAGATAACATCAAGCTTGATCATGTAGGTGATTAGCTTGGCATGGTGAAGCTGTATATGTACCATAAGTACACAGGATGATGACATTAAATATGATTAACCAAGAAAGATCATTAACTTTGCTTGTATGTCATGGGTTTTGCGCTCATGGGTGCTTAATACAGGAGAGTAGGGTCACTGGGACCGTAGCCTGACTGAGGGGAAGTCGAGCCCCGGCGGACACTGAGCCCATAATATATATACCATTATATTTGGTGTTAACAACACATGCCTGAGGGTAGGAACACTTAGATGTAAGTAAATGTAGCAGAGACCTGTCTGCAGATGCATAAGTATGAATATACATAAGTTGCTGCAAGAAAAAATTAATGTAGCTTAAAGACCACTGGAGCTGACCACTGTGATTTTATATGTCTCTGTGTGAGATCAGATGAGAATGGCGCACTGGCTGTTTTATCACATCGGGTGAGGCTGCTGTCCCCCAGGGGGTTCTTGTCCGCTTGGGCTGTTATCAAGGCTGTGCTTGCACATGAAGGGTAATCTTAATTTTGAACGGGTAGGCACCACAGCAGTTCGGCATAGTGGGGGTCGCTTGTGCTTCCAAGAGTTAAAGGTCCTCATCTGTGTATGGTCGATATCCCTTTATCAGGTGGGGAATTCGTCAGGCTTGTAGGTGATTTTTAAGTCCGCATGGCAGATCTGTGTTGCGGCTCGATCTCTCAGGTCCCTTGGGCATGCGGTGAGGCTCTCCGCTGGGGCCAGAGGCAGGACAAGGGCTTGCATAGGCTCCGTGGTGCAGGAGCAGTCTGTGCAGTACCATGAGTCGCCGCCATTTTACCAGGTAGGCCCCGTGTGGTCAGTGCTCCCTAGACTCCTCTTAGTTCGAGCTCTCCCCAGTGGGGACCGGGATGACCCCCCCGGCCCAGAGGGGGGGGAAACAGGACCGGCAGGTGACTCGTGAGGTCGGCGTGTGGCAGTTGGAGAGGGAGGCAAGGTTGCGGCCGTCCACTCTGCACCTCTCCTGGGTAGGCCGCAGCCCCCAAAGACTCATACTCCCTCCAGTGGGGCCCGAAACTCCCGATCTCAGGGTCTGCTACCTCTGCCACAGCCGCATGAGTATCTTTCAGGTTTGTTTTTGGTTAGGTGCTTTCAATTGTAGACTAAGAGGACAGATTTCTCCGGAGCCTCTCTTGCATGCGACCGGTCAGCATGGCGGTCCGGCCCCGCCCCTATACTTTATTTTTACATACCACCATTCTTATTATTAGGTAATTTTACTATAGTAATCTTAATTCATATATGAATATACCATTATTTTCTCTTGCAGTACTTCACTAATATGGGTTTTTATTCTAGCTTTTTCTATGATTCTGAGCCTTCTTTGACATAAAAGCATACTATTTTACGCGCTCCACCAATATAAGTATATCTTCTGTATTTACATTGTATGTGTTTGGTGTCAGGGTATAACACAGGCGTGCAGCAGCTGTATTTTATACACTTTATATATTACACATCGTATATAATATATAGGTGGTTGGAGAATAGTTTTTCCACATATTTTTCTCTTCACCCACATTAGCGTTTTTTTACTTAGACATTTTATCATTGACTTGATTAATCTAAATTTGGCAACTCGGAATTAGCATTGCAAAGTTGGCTGATATTGCGTAGTTATTAGGCCAGGCAATATTGTAGCCATCTTTCCAAGTCAACAGAGACATATGTACCTTTGTTCCTGCTTTTCTGGCTGCCAGAATTGGTTTACTGCACTTTTGTTCTGCAGCAAACTTCTGCTAAGGATAAGTGGACTAAATTTTGACATCCCAAATATTTTGGCCTTTTCTTTGGCTTAAGTGGAAGAACAACATTTTTCCTTCTTGTACAAGCCTAATGTTTAGTGATAGTAATGTAAGGGTTGAATTTTAGTGGTAGTGAAGTGTAGCATGGTGATTACGAATAGAACAGTAACCTTTTACCAGTCCTCTCAGAGTTTTAGTGGGGTGTACTGAATGCCCACCAATCTTGCACAGACTGGGACATGCATGTCACAGTTCTGCCCAAACTGCAAACTAAAAAATTGGGTGTTGTCAACAACATCAAAAACATGATCTACCCACTGAGGTAAAGACTGAGCATGTAAGATAGATAGACAGGCAGGCAGGCAGACAGGCAGTCAGACAGACAACAATCTGTTATACATAAGAACAAAATTAAAGACACATTTTGGCCATATGTCGGTTCACCTTGGCATAATTACGGTTTGGGAAACTAATCAGACAAATCAAAAGCGTGAAAAAATAGGCCAATCAGTGTCCTGCAAAATATAATATAAGTAAACAAAAGAGGGAAAAACAGGAGGAGCAGTAAAAAAGTATAGATTTTTATTTACTGCTCCTACTTATATCTCTTTATTAGTCACTTCCTACTTGATCTATGAATAAAATAAACATTTAGTGACTGTCCCTTAGCCATCAATAACTTTATTCCTGTCATTCATCTCTTCAAAATCAAAACAAAATCCTCAACCATTGTGCATGTCGTTTGGTTTGTGATTTGGCTACAGTACAGCATGAGGCTCCGAAATTTGTACGGTCACCTGATCTGCCCAAATTCAGATGAATTACAGTTCTTTTTGAAAGGAATGCCAAGTCTATACCACTTTATTCAACCAATCATGTATTTCATTTTCTTAATGCACTGTATTCCTTATCTTTTTAGATTTATGGGCCAGTCATTAAAAAAATGTTTTAAATCACACGTAAACACACATACACCTACCTTTAATCCAGTACCAAGGTAGGTTCTTAGACTGTTCCTTTAAATACACTACATAAACATGTGTTAAAGGACCACTATAGTGCCAGGAAAACATACTCATTTTCCTGGCTCTATAGGGTCCTTGGGTCCCCCTCACCCTCGGGTCCCCCCTTTTTTCAAGCGCCAGGCTCCCTCGGTGCTGCAGACTCTCCTCCTCCTTTCCCTGTCATCGGCTGAATGCGCATGCGCGGCACAAGCCGCGCGCGCATTCAGCCAGTCCACAGGAAAGCATTCTCAATGCTTTCCTATGGACGCTGGCGTCTTCTCACTGTGAAAATCACAGTGAGAAGCACAGAAGCGCCTCTAGCGGCTGTCAATGAGACAGCCACTAGAGGCTGGATTAACCCTAAAGTAAACATAGCAGTTTCTCTGAAACTGCTATGTTTACAGCAGAAAGGGTTAATCCTAGATGGACCTGGCACCCAGACCACTTCATTAGCTGACGTGTTCTGGGTGCCTATAGTGGTCCTTTAATGATCTGAGCATAGAAGAGGTGAGTATTTTATTGCACATCCCTTCAACATTAAAAGAGTTAAAAGGTATTGAACAATACCATGTGAAATATATGGCTTCCATCACACCGCTCCTTGAGAGTGTGAGGCATTGTTTTGCCTTGTATAGCGTGCAGTTTGGAAGCTGGAAGGGTTACCTCTAAGCATCAATATTTATAGACTAATACATTTTGCCAGTTAGACATCATGCTCTCCTGGTCTTATCATATCATGTTGAAATCTAATTGAAATTCTCTACAGCTCAAGACGTCAGTAGAGAAACTGGTTTTATGCTCTTGTACAAAACGAGAGTAGACGTTCCAAAAAATCCTGCTCTTAGGGGGAATATCCTATGAAGAGGTCAGATTTATTAGAGTCTTTTCAGGAAGAGCAAATGCATCTTTGTAGTAGCGCTTCAAATCAAGCAACTCTTGTCAGCTTCGAATTATTTGAAAATAAAATTGATCTCGACCTCTTATAAGACGTATTGCTGCCCCCTACTGATGCTAGCTGGTATTTCGCTGTAAGATTACTTTTCCTTATGGGCGATTGCAATGTAAAAGATGTAAATGTGCATCACTTTTGAAAAGTAAAGTTAGCTGTGTGGAGAAGGCAGTCATTGAGTTTATAATAGTTATGATCTTATGGTTCATATGTGCCTACATTACAGCAAGATAAAATATGTTTTGGAATTGCTTAATTGCACATAGAATGGAAATTACATTTGTGGGGTGATTTTAGCATATGCACAATTACCTCCAGCTTACTAAATGGTCTGCATCATGCCATATGGAAGGATATCAAGATCAGTTATTTTCACAAAGTGTTTTACAATATGCAGCAAAGAATCTAAAATACATTTTAAAGCACATGTTAACTTTATTTCTGTCCCCCAGGTATAATCAGAACAGCTTTAACAAACATGGACCGGGAAGCAAGAGAGTATTATGAAGTCATTATCCAGGCCAAGGATATGGGTGGACAGCTGGGGGGATTGGCTGGCACAACTACAGTTAATGTCACTCTAAGTGATGTGAATGACAACCCTCCTCGATTTCCTCAGAGTAAGTATTGGAAGCATGACCAGTCTTACTGAATACAGCCTGAACAGGTCTTTCGTTCCTGTCTCTTTCTCTTTATCTATTGCTCTTTTCTCTACTTCTGCTGAAGGGTTAATGCTCCTGTAGCACGGAAACTGGACCCCCCCTATATAGATAAGAATAACATTAGGCTTGAGAAGCAGCATTCAGTGCACCTTGTTATTAAATGTGGTCTGCTAGAGCTTTGTTTGTTAGAACACTCAGTAAGCAGTCTTGCTGTATACATATATTATTCCTTTCTCTCTTGAGTTTGAAGCATTTCTGAGCAAAATGACACATAGAATTCAAAGTTTAGTTGTTATGCAGGGTTTAACCCCTTAATGACCAAACTTCTGGAATAAAAGGGAATCATAACATGTCACACATGTCATGTGTCCTTAAGGGGTTAAAGCGACATTGGAGCATATTGTACAGAGGTCTGGTTAAGGTAAGAGGAAAAATAAATAATGAAAATAGACACTATTCTTCAACAAAGGAAGCAAGGTGTACAGCAGGACAGTTAAGACATAGGCCTGATTTACATCACAAGCACCTGTAGACGCAGAATTCTCAAGTCGCCCCAATGCCCTTCTTCCAAATGAATAAAAAGATATATATAATTTACTGTTTAAATATGCTAACAATTGTTGTATATATACACACGTAAGAGTAGTAGTGTGTTTAAAAAGAAAGATAGCACAGTAATGATACAGTCACCTTTCCAATTAGCCAAGCTTTGTCCCTGATATTTTAAATACAGGGTCAGATTTACATCTCAGGTCCATGTAGACACAAACTGGGATGTTGATCAAGACAAAACACGAGCTATTCTGGTGAAAAAAATGCTAAATATGCAACTATAACCATAGATGCCAATAGAATGTCATTTAGCTCTTTGTTCCCAGAATGGCACCTGTCTTGTAGATAAAATCCATTTCTCAATACTCAGGTGATGCTAACATCTGTTTGTTTTCTGAATAGAAGCCAATACCCTCTCCTCCCCCTCAGCAGAGAAAGGGTTAAAAAGAACCTTTAGTGACTTACCCAATTCTAACTCCGATGTCCTTGGTGCTGGCTCTCCACCTACTCCAACAATATCCGATGGGGGTGCCTAATGTGCAGGCTTGGTGAGCACCACAAGCACATTATACCCTCTCATAGGAAAGCATTGCTTCAGTGCTTTCCAATGGGGGCGTACTGACACTGGATGTCCTCATACATAGCGTGAGGAATTAAAGTGTGAGTTGGGCGACTTAAAGACCGATAAGATCCCGGAAGTGCCTCTAGTGGCTGTCTGACATCCGCTAGAGGCAGTTTTACTCCTGCAAGGTAATCACTGCAGTTTCACAAAAACTGCAATGATTTACGTTGCAAGGTTAAGGTGACAGGGCCTCTGCCCCCAAACCACTTTAGTGAGCTGAAATGGTTTGGGTGTTTATAGTGTCCCTTTAATATGAATCCATTGCTATATCATTTTTAAGCGTTTCTGGAAAATTTCATAGACAATGTTATTTGGCAAATTGGTTTGTTATTTTAAAGGGTTATTTCCTAAAGTAAGAATTCAAAGAGAATTTCCTCAACTGGAATATATCTCTAAGTCAGCTATACTTTCATTTCATCTATTTTTGCCTTAAATTTTAAATTCACTTTGAATTCTCATTTTCGTTAATAACTCTGTTAGACCTTTGTCAAAGCATCTATACTAATTTTGAAATTAAGGCATTGACAAAGATTTACTTTGTGGTCATCACTGACCTTCAGTAGTGAAATCCCACCATTTCACAGCAGTAATGTGTTTTTGTTTGCCATGCATTTCACATACCTTTAGAGTTACTATTCAACGGGGCCTATTAGATCTGTACTGTGTGACAGTGTATTCATCACTATGCATGCCTAATATTTGCCTAAGTGACTGAAAACTGATGTCTCTAATAGCCGACAAGCATAATAACTAATTAACAGGTTTATTCTTCAAGTGCTGATGTGGCACATCGCCCAATTCCCAGAGATAACTTCTGTTTACTTAATTGGCAGCTATTGCTATAAAGTGAATTTACAATCATAGAGTTAGCTAAAGAGGTTTCAAAAATGCCACAGCCTTTATGTAACTCTAGAGGACTATTCACTAAATGCTGAACTCACAGTTAATTTATCAATATAGTTATATGTATATTTTTTGGGAAAATGATCCATCTCATTAGATGGCCCGTACCCTCAAGCTGTCCTCTTATTTCAACTTCATATTTAGTTAACAAACCCTCATACAGAACACAGGTAAAACAGGTATTAAAAAAAAATAATCTTCTATGTGATGTAGAATGACACATTGAAAGGTAACCAACTGTATCATTTATTTAAGTGAGTAAGCACTGGGTATTCCTGGGGAAGTGCATTACTGTAATTCTTCAGGTGCCATCTACCTTTGTTGACATTACTGACATACGAACGCAGTCCATTATCTTGTCAGTTCATCCACTGTTTTGCACAGTTTAAAGCATGTGGCTGGTTGGAGAAGGCAGTAATAGGACTCAAGATAATACTTTGAAAGTAAATGTTGTAATGTAGAAATAAAGCATTCTATCTTGTCATTTTAAAGATTTATCCAAGAGGTGTTGACAAATCTTTAATACATTTTCAAAGCGTTTTGTTTTAGACTATAGAAATGGACATCAGCGTTAAAATTGAAGCACTCAAATGTAATTAATCATTCATCCTCATCTGAAGACTTAAGTAACCAGATTGTGAGTTGTCTGTTAACATACTCTATCTTTATGTATCAGAACACTACCAGATGAATGTTTTGGAATCATCTCCAGTGAATTCTACTGTTGGGAGAGTTTTGGCAATGGATCTGGATGAAGGAGTTAATGCTGAAATGAAGTATACTATTATAGATGGAGATGGGATGGATATGTTTGATGTCAGCACAGATCCCACATATCAAGTTGGAGTTATTACCGTCAAAAAGGTAAAAACAGAATTCTTCTAAGAAACTGTGTTAGTGGAACTCGACTGTGAGATTATAGAAAGCCAGAGATCAGGTAAAATTATTTTTATTTTTGGTAGTTCCACTGCTTTATTATGGTAATTTCCATTCAAAGTTCATGGCAGCTATTTATTTAATTATATCTTAGATTTTAGTCTGGTGAGTTTGGATCTGCACCTTCATTGATGCGGTTTTGTATTTATATTACATTTGCTAGATATACATCCATTAGTTTTAAATAATTTTCTGGATAGATGTTTATTTTTGGATCGTTTAACTTATTATTTTTTATTTCACTCCATAAAGGCAATAAAATCTTACACTATGCAATTATCACAATTGGTTACTAAAGAAAGAAATGTTCCTAGTTTCCTATCTTTGGCAGCTTCAAGAAGCCTTACAGTCCTTAACCAACTGGGTCATTCTATTTTGGAATAAGAAATGTATTGCACAGATTATAGATCATTCATAGAGGTTAAACCACTTGTTTAAAACACTTTGAATATATGTGGATCTCTCTGTTATTTGTAGCTGTATTGATTTGAATACTGTTAATCTTTGTTATTTCAGATATATTTTTATTTAAATGATAACACGGGCACCAGAGCCAATATATAGCTTAATATACTGACTCTGATATCTAGAGTCTGTCCCAGCAGAGTATTGTAAGCACTGAGCAATGATTCCATTCCTGTCAAAATCCATCTTTAGGGCAAATGTTGAGTGCATCTCCACACTGGTGGCTACTCACCGTAATAAAAGAGTAGCAACTGGGCAGAAATGTTGCCCAGTCGCTAGTAGCATGCACCCTTTGTGCCTATTATTAAAAATGAAAAAGACCCAAAACTCAAAAAAACTGTGAAAATATAAAAATCTCAATGCATTAAAATGAATTAATCTTCACCGATGTTCATGTGCAGACTGAGCTTAAAATTACTTTTCCCATGCAAGGCCAGCTCAGTGGGAGAGCTCTGATGGCTAGTTCACAAGCCACCCAATCAGAGCACTCTGGCTGAGATTGCATAGTGTTGGAAATCTTTAAATGCTAGTGGACACCTAGCCACCCAGAGGGGGAAATGGGCATTACATTCAAGAGTTGGCAATTGAATATTCGCCCCCTTTATCACATTGAATAAATCCCCAACTAAAGCCATTTGTGTAGGGAGTGGACAAAACATGTACATTCCCCCATAGTTTATTAAATAGCCTCCACCAGTCATCCATCGTGGAGGTTATGGGGGCATTAGATCCATCTGTTATTAACTTAAAAGCCCCCACTTGCCACTCACGGGTGGGTGTTGGGGGAGACACTTGTTTATTTTAATAAGCAGCCAGCTTAATTAGTATCCAGTAGGCAGTGGTCAGGGACAGCGGGGACACCCGCTGGCCACAGATGGGTGCAGGGGTGTGGACAGACATTATTTAATTTAAAGCCCGAACCCGATTCCGATGTGCCAGGTAGATGTTTTACAGGTAGCTTCAATTAGCAGCTAGGCTGCTCACTGTTTAGTAGACATGCACCCACCTGTGGCATGGTATGGTTGAGGGCATGACTGAGATTGTATACATCCCTTCTACTAATATAGGGCACCCACAGAAAGTTTTATGTCTTTCTTTTTATAGAATTTTAACATAGTAAGCACTGACCAGCTGCCACATGATTATCCTTTGCCTCACCAAAGTGTTTAATTTGGCTGAATCCGTTTTCTCGACTAAATTTTGGCCAAACCGAACAGTCACATTGCAGAGCGTCAGACGACCCAAACACAATTTTAAATTCAGAAAATGTCGTTTGGAAGATCCAAAGAATTTCGCTGTGCCCACGTCTCGTAAGTACAATGAGTGTCAGAGAGTTCCACACAGTAGATAGACAGGATTACATACCACAAAAAAGAGGAAATGGCAGAAATTAAAATAGAAAATCCAGCATACCACAGAAACCAAAGAAACTCCTTAATCGTGTAAAAAGAAAAATACAAAAAAAATAGGAGTATGCAGCAGGCCAGATGTTGTGAAACGACATTTCTACAATGTAAAGTTGCTGAGAAAGAATTTTGAAAAATTTAGTTTAATAGGAGCTGGAGAACCAGGGTTTGACGCTCTTCTCATAGATGATCCTACAACTGTGTCATAGTATTGCATTGATGTAGGACCCAAAAGAGAATCAGAGGGGCATACGCACCAGAACCAGAACTAATACGCACCATTAGGTAGCATATGTTAAACTATGCAGTTTTCTGTAGGTAAAATCATTCACTATCACTAGAAAGATTTTAGTAAAGGTGGGATATACTGTAAACCTGAATAATATACCCGATCTTATTTCATTTTCTCAGAAACCATCAGTAATCCAATAAAGGTATTTTTACTGATATTTTCAATCTTTTTGTTGAAATGTAATTGTTCTAGAACCTATGTGTAAAGGTGGCAATACAAGGGCGGTCAAAACAAGGGGTTAGGTCAATCCGATTATGTCATGCCATAAAAGGAATAGAGATCATACCGTAAAATATGAGAAATAAATGTTGAGTCTTGACACTTTTTTTCTTGTGTTGCTGACCGCTTTACAAGATGTTCCCCATAATATGATTATTATTTTCCTGCCTGAGGTATACTACATATGAAAATGTTTTCCTGCAATAATCTGATTGATCACAGCTGGATAATAAAAATATCTTGTCTGTGCCTCCAACATCAGGACATAGAGAAGTTGGAACTAGAGTTTTTTTTAAGGACAGAAACAGTTTATAAAACTAAGATTATCTCAATAAACCCAGGACAGATGGCCTTTCTAATCTAATGGGAATATAGCAATAGCAACATGATTTTGCATTTTAGCACCTTTTTATATGGTTGACAACACCCTCCGTATGGTGATTATAAATTTAGTAGAAATGAGACTAAAATATGAACTGGGAGTGAAGGAAAGCTTTCTCTGTCACATTTGTTTACTTAACTGTAAATGATTTATTATATTTAGATAAAAAGTAATGTCTTTCTTTTTACACTTCCAGCAAGTGCTTGTTTTGCCACAATCACACAGGGGACATTGCAACTACATTCAGGGCAAGTGATGTCCTCCAACTATATCATGTTATGGCATTGTATCTATATAAACATTCAAACAGACAAAATGTGAAATCTTGATTTTAGGAACAACACGCATAAATAACATGAATCTAGGATTCACTCCTGCCTCGTATCAATGGCACAGAAAGTTGGTGGCCATGTAATGGTGTAGACAATATTTTCTTAGTACATTTGACTCTAATACCAAGTGAACAATATCTGAATGCCATTGCATGCCATATTGCTTATTGTACCCTAAGTCAAAAGGGTAATCCAGGAATGGACCCTGTGCTCACCGTGCTTAGAGAGGTATCATGTAAACAGGTCCCAAGGAGGTTTAAATGATTGCCCAAGGTTGCTGTAAATCTCTTGCTGAGAGTACTCCTGTTATGGGAGGGATCTGTCTGATAAGCTAATGATATAGGTTCTCTCTGCAATGGCTCAAGTGAGCAAAAGTTTTTTTGAGACCTAAGCAGGGATTACCCACAGGGCAAGCTAGTAAGTTTTCTGAGCTGTTGCCAGGTCGCAGAATCCTCATATTCTCGATTTGTTCTGCAGTTAATTAGCTTATATTTTCCCAAAGTCAAAAGAGTGATTAAGACAAAAACCCTGTACTCCCTGTGTCTAGAAGGGTATCAGCTACAATGCCCAAAGAAGGCTGAAATGATCATCCAAGGTTGCTGTATCTCTCGCAGGAAGAAATAACTTGCTGATATTTCAGGATCTGGACTGCGGGATAAGCCTGATATGATCATTGTATAGGCTCTCCCTGAAATGGTACATGTGAGCACAAACCTTTTTGAGACCTGAATGGGAACTAACAGCAAGCTATTGCGTTTTCTGAACTTTTAGCCTGTTATTGCAATATCCCATTATGGCCCCTTAGTACTCACATTTTTTTGTACTTAGAGCACTACATCATGTCCAAGCACATATCATCGTCAAGGCTGTCTTAGCACATGGGCACACTGGGCAGTTGCAAGGGTACTCCCCGAGCATCGGGGCCCATAGTCTTGCCAACTTTTCAGTATATTATTGTGGGAGATTTATTCGGAGCCTCAAACCCTCTGTATTAAAATGTTTGTGTGGACTGATCACCCCAGTAACAGCTGTTAACTGTGCATGCAATCTTGTTGTTGCAAATGCATATTTTGACCTTGACGATGACAACTTAAACTTACTAATACATATGCAAGACAAAATCAACACACATAATTTTAAAAGTTGTGAAGCTATAATAAAGTTCTCCTAATATTTTTAGTCCATATCAGTTACCTCCCCCTGCTATCTACTAAATGTTTGTGTGAATTAATATATGCTGTACAGCATGTTTTTACAGCATGTTTTTTTATGTTTAAACACTTATTTTGTTGGAGGTAACAATAAATGTAAGCAGAATTCTATCGATAATTTACATTTTCATTCATGTCAGTGGTTGTGTAGGCAGGTCTCCAGTGCACTGCTTTGCCGGGGGGCCTATAATGCTGTTAAGACGACCCTGATCATCGTTAGCTGGCTTCACAAATATGACAGCAATTACAGTTGACCCCAGCAATGAGCTACATATACCTCAGTGCTTACTCTAACTGAGTTAGCAAATATCAAAATCTAGTTAAAATGTTTCCATGTAAAATTAAAATCTATGCCACATTAAGCCAGTGCACAGGGTTAACATGTTGGAAAGAGGGAAAGTGAGAGAGAGTGTGTTAATCTGCATGTTGAAATAGTAACAAATAATGGGCTATAGTATAGTGGCAGGATTGTGAGGGAAAGGAATTGCATTAATGGAAATATTTGCTTCAAGAAGTAACGTTAACCCTTTTATTTATTTGAAACATGAGATCCATAGCTAGCATTTATAATCTGCTGTTGAGGGATACCTTAGGCCAGGGATAGGCAACCTTCGGCTCTCCAGATGTTGTGGACTACATCCCCCATAATGCTCTTACACACATAATGCTGGCAAAGCATCATGGGAGGTGTAGTCCAAAACATCTGCAGAGCCGAAGGTTGTCTATCCCTGCCTTAGGCAAACCTTTTGGTAAAGGGTTTTCTGGTTTACATAAACTGAGGTTAAATATAGCAAAACATGTTCAAAGATAACACATACAGAATTCTAGGAGAAAATGTTGGAATTTTGTTTATCTATTTAGAAATATGTTGTGAGGTTATTGCCTGCAACGTGGATGTTTTTTTTGTTTTGTTTTTTTAACAATATTCATATCTGTACAAGGCTTGTTATATTACTCTAGTGTACAATAAACAGCAGTAAAAATGAGTTTAAACTATTTATAAAACAATAAAACTCACGCAATTTATAATTGGAGCTTTCAGATCCATAAATGCTAATTCAGTTCAAGAAGAAGCTTTAGATGTAACAGATGGGGTCTAGTAGTCCACACAGGGTAAAAGAAAATGAAATATTACTAGATTTAAGACTGTATCCACAGACAAATAGCCAAATAGTGTTCAGTAGTCTGCATCATTCAACTCAAATATACCTTTGTTTACTGTAAATATTCTCATTCTGGTAAATATAATGTACTAGAGATCCCTTGGTAGCTGACTATATCAAGGTATTTGTATTACAGGAACAAGACAAGGTAGTTGGGATAATTCACTAAAGTCCACATTTGGACTGCAAAATCCAAACATTGTTCATGCTGTTTATGCTTTTTGATTGTTCATGCTATTTAACAAAATGCTGCCGGGCCAGCCTTAAAAACAAAATAATAATAAAAATAATGTGTCCACTGACAGCGCTCACAGACAGCTCTCATAGCAGGGAAAGCCCTTATAAAGGCGTTTCAATGCTATGTTAGCTGTTGCAAAGAATAGGAAAATGTCCCACACTATAAAATATGAGTAAGTTTGCTCTGATATATTTTCCCCATTTTCTTTGCTATGCAAACCATTATTTAATGGGTTCTACGTCCGGAAAAATCTTTTTTAATGATTTTACCCACCAACTTTGGCACCAATGGGCTTCCACCCCAAGCATAGGTAACGTTATCTTAACAAATAAAAAAAATCCTGAAAGCATACTCTTTTACTTGGTCTACTAACAATGATATAAAATATTGGTTTACTAGTATAACGTGCTACAGTTTTCACGTAATGCTTGAATACGGTACCTCTGTTATAACAAACACCTTGCATAATTAACTCTTAAAAATATATTTTATATCTTTTTCACAATATGAAGGTATCATTCTTGCCTTTGTACTTCATTATGCATTTGGAAATACAATTGCTAGGAAAAAATGGTATATATCCATTAAATAGCAAGTTGTGGTGATAGGAGAACCACCTTGCAAAACAGAGATTAAAATAGTCAATGACAAATACAAATCTCTAATTATAAACTTAAATATTTGCTTTATGTGAATTGAAAACTTAATAATGTCCATTTTCTTTTCAGCCACTGAATTTTGAAAACAAGAAAAGTTACACCCTTAAAATTGAGGGTGCCAATCTACACTTAGAAGTACGCTTTCTCAGCCTTGGACCATTTCGGGATACCACCTCTGTACATATTAATGTGGAAGATGTGGATGAACCTCCTGTTTTTGAGTCAAATGTTTATTTTGTGGAAATTTCTGAAGATGCTGATCTTGGAACCACAATACAAATTGTTTCTGCCAAAGATCCAGATGCGACCAACAATTCAATCAGGCAGGTTTCCATTATCAATCTTGTCGGTTCTATGGAAAATATAGTTATTGACCTACATCAATAAATTAAAGTATATAATTTGTGAATTTATTTTACAAAATGGTTTATTGCTAATTGAGTCACACTGAGACCTTTCCACAAATCTTTGACTTGGACACCTGGACCTATAGTGCTCAGCATAGTGCATAACATAATTATACGTTTGTGTTGTGCTTGATTGTGCTTTAGAAAACAAACACATAATAGCAGAAAGGGAGCCCAAAATGAGGACGGTCATGGCAGATCTGGGATTTTTGGAAGGCATGCAGTTATACTGGTTGTAAAAAAGGTTCATGCCTGTATTTATGAAGTTCAAGCTTTTACAAATGTGGCAACTAAATACTTGAATTCATCTTCCAAACACTATATAGAGTGTTTCCTGCCCCACTTCCTTGACTGGAGAGTACCATCAATGGCTTACCTGCTGTTCTTTCAATACACCAATACATTCAGCTAGTGGGTGAGGGATGATCTATTTCCCAATATAATAGTCTGAGTTAATAGTACAGTGTTTACATCAAACTAACTAAACCGCCTAAACTTTTTAATTATCAGAGAGCTGAAAGAAAGGATTGTAATAAACATCATAATGCTAAGGAAATTATATTCTGATAAGGACATTTTATTAGAAAATTATCTAATTTGAGTAAATAGAAAGAAGCTATTCTGTAAAGATCATAAGCATTGAATAAAATGCTGTTTAAAATGTAGGTGCTTTTAAGTCCTGCTCTTGAATTTTTTTGCATCATAATGTTTATTTGGCTTATCTAGAACAGTTGCCCAGCAAGTAGCAAATGAGAAATAATGGAATTTCAAAGTCTTTTAATTACTAGAGAAAATAGGGAATGCAAAATAAAGGTAATACTTCTACAAGTCCACATCAGTGATTCATCAATCACAGTACTCCTAATCTCAGTTCTAAAAACTGACCTTCAAATGTCAGGAAAATATGAAAATGTGTCAGGAAAACTCCACACAGAATTGTTTAACATCTAAAACACTGAAGATCAAATTTATCTTGAGTGTCTGAATAGCCATATGAGGTTTAGCTAGCTCACTAATAAATTGATATGCACGCACAGAGAACAATCACTATTTGTGAACAAAGCGGACAGCATTGTACGGATCCTCATTCAGGATATCCTCACATTAGAGTACTGTATGTTACGAATCTGTAATATAATGGGGTAAACAGTAAATTATGGTGGATTAAACGCTGAGGAATAGATAGCGGATTTTACCCCAAAAAACTGGGAAAACTTATTGACTCGAGTATAAGACTAGGGTGGGAAATGCAGCAGCTACTGGTAAATTTCTAAATAAAATTAGATCCTAGAAAAATTATATTGAATATTTATTTACAGTGTGTGTATATAATGAATGCAGTGTGTGTGTATGAGTGCAGTTTGTGTATGAGTGCAGCGTGTGTATGAGTGCAGCGTGTGTATGAGTGCAGCGTGTGTGTATGAGTGCAGTGTGTGTGTATGAGTGCAGTGTGTGTGTATGAATGCAGTGTGTGTATGAATGCAGTGTGTGTGTGTGTTTGTGTGTGTGTGTTGCAGAGCATTGGTGGGGGGTGGGCAATTTTATAATTTTTTTTTAATTATTTTAATATTTTTTTTTAATTATTATTATTTATTTTATTTAATTATTATTTTTTATTTTATTATTATTTAAAAACATTTTCGTCCCCCCTCCCTGCTTGATACATGGCAGGGAGGGGGGCTCTCACTCCCTGGTGGTCCAGTGGATGGGCACTGTGTAGGGGTGCTGGCAGGAAGCACTAACCTCTCCTGCAGCTCCTGTCAGCTCCCTCCTCCTCCGCGCCGGTCCGTTCAGCACCTCTGTCAGCTCACAGTGTAAGTCTCGCGAGAGCCGCACTATGACCCCGCGGCTCTCGCAAGACTTACACTGGGAGCTGACAGAGGTGCTGACCGGACCGGCGCGGAGGAGAAGGGAGCTGACAGGAGCTGCAGGAGAGGTAAGTAAACGCTCTGCAGCCCCCACAGCCCCCAGTCTGTATTATGGCAATGTAAATTGCCATAATACAGACAGTGAATCGAGTATAAGTCGAGTTGGGGTTTTTCAGCACAAAAATATGCTGAAAAACTCGGCTTATACTCGAGTATATACGGTAAATATAATAATAATAATAATATAACAATTCCCAAATCCTTCTCATGTGTTGTTATCCCTAATTCACTGCCACTTAGGATGTAAATAGCTTGTGCATTCTTTATCCCAAAGTGTATAACTTTGAATTTATCTACATTAACTTTCATCTGCCATTTGATACCCAGTCCTTCAATCTATCTAATTCTCTCTTCAGCTAACTATTATCCTGCTTGCATTATATTACTTTACAGAGTTTTGTGTCATCTGTAAACACTGAAACAATTACTTTCAATGCTTATACCAAGATCAATTCAAGATCATTAATAATCCTACTTTTTTACTTATATTGTACTCTGATCTACTTTAAGGTCTGAAATGCATTAGACTATTGTAAGTATAAGCTATTATATCTCCCCTGCAGGTACTCAATTGACAGGAACAGTGACCCAGGGAGATATTTCTATGTTGACATCACCACAGGAGCGCTGATGACAGCAAGGCCATTGGACAGAGAGGAAGTGTTGTGGCATAACATCACGATTTTAGCAATGGAGATGAGTAAGCAAGCTATAAAGATCAATATTTTCTGTATAGTAATAATAGTATAGTACATAGTATAATAGTAGATCTTTGTCTAAATGCTCTCTGGATTAAATATTCTGAATGTGGGCGGTTGTAATAATTGTAACATTCAAATATGTGATTATGTTTAAGTGTGCTCTCCTAGGAATTTATAAATTGGGAATTTTTCTTTCTTTTTTTTTTTTTGGTGCCCTAGTCAAGACGTTTAGTAAGGTATTTTTGTGATCTGCCAAGCTGTGAGTTGACAGCAGCTATATATAAGTCTAACTGGGATGCATTTACACATCTGGCTCTATAATGTGGATTGTATTATACAGGCATCACCAAAATATGCAGGCTGTTGTTCCTAACAGTCAAAAAAAATGGTACTCAGTGGGGCTTTTTATTAAAAATTGGGGCAGTGAATTTTTAATATAGATCTACGTCGCATATTGATTAAGTCAGTATTTTCTTATTTCCTCTTAACTAGATCCCAGGCATTATTCCCACTGTGAACATATTTACGTGGTTGAGATGTTCAACATTCAAAGTGTATTTCATAAAAAATAAAATGCCAATTTTAGGACTCCGCATTCTACGTGTTATATAAGTGTACCTAGCCCATGGATTTTGGTGGAGCTATATATTTTGCTCTAGTTTTGCCATGGTCACTATTAGACTTACCACTATTCAATACACAGAGAGTTATTTACTAAAGTGAGAATTTTAGGGAATTCAAAGTGTAATTGGCCATGGGCCTCACTTTAATATTCTTCAATAAGCTATTCAAATGATTTAATATGTTTGAATAAACCTTAAAAATCATTTAATGCTATGATAATTATTTTACATTTGTAGTGTTTTTATACTTTTTTTACATACTTATATTTTTCTTATATGATATATATATATTTTTATATTTTAATGTGTTTAAAAAAATATCCATAAATACTAAATGATTTGGAAAACTTATAAAAGTTTATGCAAAAATATTCAAACATTTGGAAAGTCTATACAAAAAAATAATAATAATCAAGGGCCATGTTTGTTAGAAGGAAAAAATATATTAAACTAACCAATCATTTCTTCATGTAATCTGTACTCATACAAGAGCTCTGATGACTGCATGCATTTATAAATTGAATGAAAAAAAAATGTTTGACATTTTTAAAAAGCAGTGTTATAGTTTAACATTAAATAGAAAGATTCATGTGTTTTTTTTTTAACCTCATTATTCAAGCTAAGGCTTTTGATACATCAGATGTAGCTTGTTTGCCATTTTAGTTCGTAGGCTGTTCAATAACTGTACAAAATTAAGCCAAATATCGATATACCTGACATTAAAAATAGTTGTGAATATGAGGTCATGTTGTTCTGTTTCCAGATAATCCATCACAGATTGGCAGTGTTCCAGTTACCATTAAGGTTTTGGATGTTAATGATAATGCTCCAATATTCACTAAATTCTACGAGACCTTCATGTGTGAAAATGTAAAGGCTGGACAGGTAAGCTGTGTTATGCTCCAGCAATGTATTGTGTGCAGTATAGTTTTAATAAAGCAGTTTTGAATCAGTCATCTGACCTTGATCTTGAATTACGCAACTCTATTTTTAGTTGTTTAAAATTAATTTAACATGTATTTTCAGCAGAGATGACTATGTCATATCAACCCTTTGCTAACACATTCTTTTGAAAAACATAATTCATGCATAACTGTAGAATAATATAGTAACTTGAAGTGTAGATTGCTACTCAGAGAAAGCCCCCAAAAATATATAGAATTATTTCACTTTCCGAAATTTAGTTTAATTTATTTGTTCATTCTTCATATAAATATTCAGAGGATAAAATCTTGTAAGAATTAATTATTTTGTACATTCCAGACCAGGCCTGATCTAAAAAATAGAATCAGCAATGCAACTTGTGTCACATACTGAATATGTGGAATAAATAGATAAATAAGAATGGCCAGATAAAAGATGTATACAAAATAGTATCCGGCTTATGGGTATATATAAGGAATCTAAAAGCAGCCCTGGAAAAATATTCTATACCAGCCCAATATATAATATATATAATAATGTATCGCACCAGCATAGTGTGCAGTTATAGAGGGGGAAAGATACCTTAAAATGTAAAACTACAACTCCAAACATGATAGAAAGCACTAACGGTGTTTCAAAATAAATAAGAGTGGATTTATTTTAGGCAGGCATGTATTTGCATATAATCGATGTTTCAGTCCAACTACCTTGACATATTAAGGAAAGTTTGGTAATGGGACTGAAAGGGTGAATGTATACTGTTGCACAACTATAAAACAATTAATTATCTTGTTTATTGGAAGTCATATGAGCTTTTCGCTCTGAATATTTTATTCCCAATACGTGAAAATTAAAATAATGAAATTTATGTGCATGTATATATTCACATATATTAATATATGTGTAAATATTATAGGGCTAATTATATATATATATATATATATATATATATATATATATATAATATAATTTTATATATATATATATATATATATATATAAACAATACACACATCAATAAACATGCATATATTTGTGTATACATGCACATAATTGTGTGTGTTAATAAAATATATATATATATATATATATATATATATATATATAACAAAATACAGGCAGTCCTTGCACTCACGGTTTTGTGAGTATTTGCCGGGTGCTAGTAATCGAGGGAAAAATATGTAGGTCTCAGGTAGCGATCCTGATCCTGATCCTGATGAAAGTCCCAGTGGGGACTGAAACGTTGATCGTATTTTAATGGAATTTTAATAAACTTCGAACTTTTAACTTTATAAGACTGTGAGTGCTGATCACTACCTGAGACCTATATAGTGAGGGAAAAAAGGTATTTTATCCCCTGTTGATTTTGAACGTTTGCCCACTGACAAAGAAATTATCAGGTTATAATTTTAATGGTAGGTGTATTTTAACAGTGAGAGACAGAATAACAAAAAAAAAAATCCAGAAAAACGCATGTCAAAAAAGTTATAAAATGCATTCCTGCTCAATTAAACACAAATTAAAACAACAATATGAATAGATCAGTGATATGGTTTTCTTGTATACAATTATAATACTCAAAATATAAAATATACTAGTTAAATAACCTTTAGTGGAATCAGTGCAAAACAAGTGCAAATATAAATATATACTTAGTAAAAGCACTGATAACACAGAAAAAATACCTAAAAAAAAAAAAAAGAAAATTACATAGTGTGAACTGTAAACACAGATGCAACTGTAGGTGAGAATAAGAATATCACTCACATGACCCAAAACCATACCATGGTGCCACTGTAGGCTACTGGATCAACTTCTCAAAGATGGTTCAGATGGCTCCACAGAAAATATTTTATTGAGATTAAAACATAGATATATAAAATAAACAGCTATACTGATCACTAGGTACTTGTAGGACGGGTATAAATCTATAAAAAGTCACAAATATAATGTCCCTTACCACCTTAAAAGAATGCAGGAAAAAAAAAGTCTTATAAAATAAGTATTTCACAGCAGACGCGTTTCAGCTATATTAGCCTTCTTCTGGTGCTGTCCGACTTCCACCTCATCTGCAGTATTTATGATGTCAATAAGCAAGAAGAATATTTTTTTTTGGCACTAATATTGAATTGAAGAAGCACCTTACACACACTTTTTTTTACCTTTGCTTTGTACATGTATGTTCATTACTGGAGAATTGCACACTTTCAGAATTAAACATGACATGCAAATTAAGTTAAATCACCTTTTTAATGTGCAGCAGGTTAAACAAAAAAACGTACATAACACATATCAAATGCCCATCTTACTTGTATGTTTAGGTAGTCTGCATGCATTTATAGGAATTCCGATTCTCTTTGGGCACAGGTGACTGTATAAACCAGATACTTGTATTTCAAAGGCATTGTCTGTTGTTATTACAACCTACACATATATCCTAATGCTACCCTCCCCCAAGATACTATACACATTGATTTGTGAAGATTCCCGTATAGTGCTAGCTAGCTATAGTTTTTCTGCACATATGGTGCTTTGGTTAATAATAGGTTTGTCAACCTCACAAAAAACTCATAAACTCTGCTTGTCCTAGAGATAGAAGAGGTCCATCTTGCTTATATTTAATACATGATTTTCTTTCCAAACATCAGTAACTGTACAGATATATCACATTCTCATTATCTTCCTCTATAACCTGTGTGTCATGAAATCACTGAGTGTACCCATAATGCCCCAGTAGAGCTTCTATATATTATACAGTTTATTGAAAGGCAACATAATAAAGACCAGGGATTTATTTTTCGCTTTCATACTTTAGTTGCCCATTGTATTTTTCTAGCTGATTCAGACCGTAAGTGCCATAGACGAAGACGATCCGCAAGAGGGACAACACATCTACTACAGCTTGGCACCCGAGGCAGCAAATAATCCAAATTTCACCCTAAGGGACAACCAAGGTAATACAATAAACCTTTAGATTCTGTATAAGTGATCTAAATGTACTGTGAAATGTTATATTAGTCTGGTTGCTGTGTGCAAGTTGCAGAAACATTACTTTGTAGCATCAATATAGCATAGGAAAAAGAAATATGATGTTTTGTTTCCAAGAACGGTGTGGCTTAAAATTCAGTGGTAAGAAATATTATGTGAAAACCGCTAAACACATTTCAAGTGGATTTGTTCTTTTCTTAAACTCCTAGCACTGAAGAATAATGTAGAGCCAAATGCACTCTGCAGTAAAGGCTAAGAGCACTAACTCTTTTCAAATTAAGTACGTTCGGCTGTATTAGTGAAAAAAGGGAGTTATGGTTAGCTGAGAATCATCTAGAAAAGTGTAGACGAAAATAGAGTTTTATAATGTGTTGAGTTCTGTAAAGTTCGAGACTACTCTCTTTTTGTTGAGCCAACCCATGTTTGTTGATAGACAGAATATTAAGAACAGTGTTCATAATCTATAATTTGGGAATTGGCTTTAACATTAAAAAGTCACGTCTCCTTTGAAATGTTTGAAACGTTTGCTTGTTTTAGTACACTTTCTTTTAATATAATCGTTTTTTTGTTTTCAGTGTTTATAAACTCTCTATTATACGTAAAAAATGTTTTTTAAAAATTAGGGAATTACAGTGATGACTGTTAACAAATTACTTAAAATACAGGAATACACTTTTGCAGATCCTTAACACCTTCAATATGAAGGGGTTTACAAAAACCAACAGCACAATCCGAGTATTTTGAGTGTCCTGGAAGCAGTGGCAGAACTAATGTAGAGGGGGCTCTGGTGCAAGAATTCATTTTCCCACCCCCATTGCAAGCATTGCAAAAAGCTAGATTACAGTCTTTCGTACAACTTTCACAATGCTTTGCGAGCTGTGGATCTACCATTTGACCATCCTTGCAGAGTTGTATTTAGCACTTAACAATGCTGTATTTCTGCCGCCTCTTGGAAAATAATGTTTACAGTTTTGTTTTTATTTCAATTTGTATAGTAGATAGCTCATTATTTAATGGATATGCATAAATAACTCATTATTTAATGGAAACAAAAACAAACATTTTTGGTTAATAGAAAAACTCTTTTATGTTTTCACTTCCCATTGCATTGCCCATACTATATCACCCTCACTTTACAGGCATGGCCATACACACATACTGATGCACAAAGACACACACAAGGCGTATAGTCACTATGTGTGTCTGGCAGGGTGTATGTGGCATGATCAAACCCTGGTCATTTATATTTCTCTATTGTCCATTTTAATCTCTTTTGTTTTTTAACTGATATGGCTTGTTATATATTGATGTTCTTATGTGGTAGATAAATTAATAAATAAACGTTTTAAATTATTCAGCACATACAAATATATTCCTAATGGAACAGTAACGTCTATGTAGCTGTCATCTCTACTATATGGGTATTTCTCTGTGATTTAAGTGCCACCCTGTGGATTAACTTGAGAATTACCATTTTTACTGTTGTAGCCATAACCATGGTCTCGATTTAATATTTTTCGATACGCTTTTCAAAGAGTATAATATTTTTTTAATAAACTTTTACATTATTTTTATTAAAATAGTTGAATATAAAAAAATATGTTTTTTAAACTATGCTTTAAAGCTGCGCTGTCACTTGTTGGGACTTTTAAATTTTTGCAAACGGCTGGGTGCCATATAAGGCAGTGCCTGAAAGGAGAAATTAGATATCAATTATTAATTTTGAGTCTCAGATAAGCCATGAAGCTACCTAAATCCTGAACAGAGTTCTATGGGTCATGCTACCACCTATATTTATTCATATCTGTCTCTTGCTCTCCTAAAGAGCCACACTCCACTCTCACCTCCAGTTCTGCTACTTTTGCACCTTGTTTGGTGGCTGTCACCCTTGCTGCCCTAATGTGTTTTTGTACCCCACCTCCTCTAGACTGTAAGCTCGTTTGAACAGGGTCCTCATCTACCTATTGTCCCTGTGTCATTGTGTGACTGTCTCATTTATTGTAAAATGTTCCTCTTTCATTATATTATAAAGCGCTGCGGAATTAGTTGGCTCTATAGAAATACCGATAATAATAATGTCTATTATGTATTGTACAAAACGATACCTTTACCCATCAGTCATCGCAAGTGATGACTTTTGGAAAATGCCTAGGAAAGCAAGATAAATTCAATAAAGCTCTATCTTTTGCATTATTTATATATATATATATATATGTACAAAGTAAGGACTACTTTGACTGATTTACAACATTTGATTGTCTTGAAATGTCCGTGAAATTCCAGCTGATTACATACAAGGTTTTCTCTGAATGAAGTTTCTAACCATGAAATACTCTGAAGTGTTAGCGCCACATTAGGATTAAGTATACACCCTGAAAGCTATGGCCAAATCTATCAAGTTGCTTTTATTTAATTTAGCTAATGCTCTAAATAGTTTAACTGTTGCCTGAAATGTAACTGTTTAGCAGCGCTTACAACTATGAAATATATCAGTCAGCAATTTTAGATTGTATTAAGGTTTTAGCCCTCAAATTCTTACTTTAACTTTAACTGTTTGAATTATATGGCCATGTGATTTTAAGCAAAATAAGGCATTTTATTGAATCCCTTTTTTCTACCTTAATTACATTTGGGATAATATTTGTTTTTTTTCTGCAGATAACACGGCTTGGATTTTAACCAGAAGATCAGGCTTCAGCCAGGCTGAACAGAGCACCTTTCATATTCCTATTTTAATCGCAGACAACGGACAACCCATGCTGAGTAGCACCAGCACCTTGACTATCCAAGTGTGCAGCTGTGATGACGATGGAGATATCATGTCCTGTAATGCCGAGTCATATACTTTACCCATAAGCCTCAGTAGAGGGGCGCTCATCGCTATTCTTGCCTGCATATTTGTCTTACTAGGTACTTTTTGCTTGCTCTATAGATATAGCTGAAACTTTTGAAATTTTGAAAATGAAAATATGTTTGTATGGTATTACATCTATGTTTCCATTTCATGTTTCCTACGTATACGCGCACACATTATCTCACTCGCTAGCACGTTCCAGTATTTCAAGAAAGAAAAATACGTAGAATTAATAATGACAGTGGCAAATTGCTGGCCGCAAATATTACTGTCATTATTCTAAGAATATATACTGTTGTAATCAAAATTATTCAGGTCATTATAAGTTGCATTTTCAGTTGAATTAGGGGAAACCTCTTGCATTCATGGTGTTGAGCTATTTCAATTGCTTTTGTTTGATGTGTTAATTGCAAACAGCTGAAAGTCTGTAAACTGTGACAATAAACCTGGAGGTTGAACAATTTTGATTACAATTGTATATCCTGGTGCTACATTAAGAAGGAAGCAACTATAAGAATGAGTAAATATATCCCTGTATATTCGTGTCTATATGCGTATAGTGTATATGCACATTTGTATGTCTGTTTGTGTATGCATGTGTGATGCATGGAGTAGCAGTTAAAACTTAAACCTGGAAATCGTTTTGGGCCAATCAGGTGATCGGCTGTGCTTTGAGCCAAAATGCACCCAAATCATGGACCAGCTGAACTGCACAATTGCAAACATCTTTGGTTTGGGTTTATGATTCTGAATTCCACCCATCGCACCAAAATAAGAGATGTTTCTGGTTCTGGGAAAAAAATAGATAAATGATAGATGGCTAAAGGACAGGCACTAATTGTTGATTTTAATCACAGATCAAGGCAGAAGTCAGCAATGTAGGGAAAATAAGAGGACCAGTAAAAAAAAAAATCTATATTTATATATTACATATTGCATAAGTATATACTATAGAAACACAGTTTATTTTTACTGCTTCAAAAAAACAAAAAAGGGAGCAAAATACTCCTTTAAGAGTAGTGCATCACACTGATTGGTCCATTTTGCTCCCTTTTTTGTTCTTTTGAATTAGTTTCCAAATCAGAATCTCAGTCCTGGAGTCTATCCAACATGTGTCTCAAACTCGGGTATCCAGAAAAAAATCGCAAAAGATACCTTGTCTGACCTGAATTTTCTTGATGTGCACAAGTCTAGTTGGAATGACAAAGAACAATCTCTGGCATTCCAACTGCCATGGAACAAATTTGAATGTAAATATTAAAAGTAAATTTGCATACCGCAGAAGATGTATGACACTGAAATGTGTTAAGAGAGATTATGTAAGTTGTAATTCTAGAGACATCTGTAAATCACACAACCTAAGTTACAGTGCTTTATGATGTTGAAAAGCATTTTACCATAATACTATATTATATATTTACATTTATGTATATAATGTATGGAAGTTATATATCCTTACACCACTGCCATTAAACTATCTGCTTACATTTACTTGAATTCTGGGTTCTAAACCCAAACTCTAATAAATTTGTAGATCTTACAGGTTAGAGTTTGGGGGTTAGAGATATTTTATTGAGTGGTCTGAGGGGTTACAGTGGGCATTAGTAACAGGGACTCTAATTACTGCAATGGTTGGGAAATTAGGGTGGTATGGAGATATGTATTTTGGGTTTGGGGATTTTTTGAGAACACGAGTTAATGTTTTGTACTGCCACAAATCCACATGTTCCCTTGCCCTGTGCTATACCTGTCAAAACAAATATCATGACGAAATAAATCTGCTGGGGGGAAAACATATCCACTGTCTAACTGATTGCCCAGCATACAGGAGACACATCCTATTCTATTGATCTTATTGACCAGCTCCTAGTATATGCCAGGGCATGTATGTACAAGTATGTATTTTGTTCAAACTTAAATTCCTGCTCTTTAGATAGTTAATTAATTCAGATAGCATTCCCATAGCTTCACACAAAAGATAAAAATAGTATTAATTGTGAAAGTTCAACATATTTACTGAGCTGGCAAGAAATGTGATACGCCATCAATGGAATAAGCTATCTAGCTGTTGGTTATCCTGTCAAGGATGCTAGTTAATGTGGCCCTGGATATTCATAGACCTGAAGGCCACCGATTTACCTCTGTTTAAACTACTGTAGCATTCATTCTAACCCTCCCTCTTCCAATACCACACAGATTAAATTGCAATACATCCTGAAACCAACTTGTCAAGCTACCTTATAATTTGTGTTCATATGTTGCATCTCTGAGCCTAATTAACACCATGTTTCAGCTTTTGCATCATAGAATAGACTTTGTGGTTTCATATCTTTTGGTACATGCATAGCATGTAAATTAGTTATCAACCATAGACAAAAATGAGGGCAATTTTGAGTATACAGATCATTTTACCACATGTAACACTTTTAATTACAATTCATACAAGAATCATGCAGAACAATTCCAGTGAGTATACTGATGTTGCTTCAGACAGGGTCTTGAACCAAATTTATTTCCTATTAAAATTGTGCAGAAGTACAAAACATTTCATCTTTAGGATTTATGCTTTTAGATATATCATTAGAATTTTCCTTGTGTCCAATTACAATGTAACCTTTCAACTTACAAATTAAAATTCAGTTGACCTTCCAAGTTTGCAATATATATATGTGTGTATGTATGTATATATTAAACAGAAATAATCAATAGTGGATGCCTTTGTGTAATGGTATCGGTATTTAATGATAACATATAAACAGTAAATTAAAAAGTTATAATATTGATTTTACATGTTACAACAAAAAATTATATTATCAACATATATTTCATGTTTTTGAGAGCAATAGTGTCTGGTAGAAGAGATGATTTCTTTCTGACAATAAAAGACTTGATGATAAATTATACTAACTATAATTATTTTTCTTTTGGCAGTCTTGGTTCTTTTGATATTGTCCATGAGGAGACACAGAAAGAAGCCTTACACTATTGATGAAGACGATAATGTTCATGAGAACATTGTACGCTACGATGATGAAGGAGGAGGAGAAGAGGATACAGAGGCATTTGACATTGCAGCTATGTGGAACCCAAGAGAAGCCCACGTAGGGAAAAGTAGGCAAGACATGCAACCAGAGATCGAAAGTCTTTCACGTTATGTACCGCAGACGTGTATGATGAACAATAATGTTCACAGCTACATGCTAGCTAAACTCTACGAGGCAGATACAGATGTCTGTTCACCTCCATTTGACTCCCTTCAAACATATATGTTTGAAGGGGAAGGATCTGTGGCTCAGTCTTTAAGTTCATTACAATCATTAAGTACAGACTCAGATCAGAGCTATGACTACCTAACAGATTGGGGTCCACGATTCAAAAAGCTTGCTGAAATGTATGGTGCCAAGGACAACAATGGATCTTTGTGATGGCAGTATGAAGATATGATCATTTTAAAAAGGTTCACTGAGCCCGACCCCATTTGAATACATTTGCTTAGGTATTTAAGAAGATATACAGAGAAAGACATGGATAACATGATTACATCACCAGATATGGATGAGAAAAAGGGGGTAGCTTGCTCTGGATCAGCTTTATTTGGTCATCAATTTGTGTTTATGAAGAAAAATATGTGGATAACATTCATAGAATGAAGAAGATAAAACAGATACCTGGATTACAAATGGACGTAGTGCCAAAAAGTTCCAGAGTAATAAGACATATATTTTTATACAACGCTCACATGTTTGTTATATAGACCCGTGGAGCCATTAAGTGTGAAAGGACTTTAGAACACATTGCAAAATCCTCCAGCAATCCTAATGAAAAAAAAAAAAAAAAAAAAAACAGCATAAAATGCTATTAACTTAAAATGAACATTATTTGTCTAAGTTAAATTAAATTATGTATACACACACAACATTCATGTGATCCAAAAACATAAAAGTCTTGAATATTTACTTATATTCCACTTTAATCTTTAAAACTAAGATGATCACACATTCCCACAGCCACGCATATATTTAATAGATATTGCCTCATTGATGAACTATAACAATACTAATAGTCAATGTAATATAAATCCTTTTTTTTTTTTTATCTGAGCCATTTTTCCGTGGCACTTCTCAAACTGAATCATACTGAACTGTATCTAGTCGCACAGGATGTGTTAGTCCACGTGCCACTTGCAAATAGTAGATGTCAAAAAAAAAATGAAAGCCAAATACATCATTCAACAATTTGAGTGCAGGAGTTTTGGCTTGCACTCTACCATGGCACTTAGATTGTTACGACATATACTCCGTTCTGTAGGCATTAGAGGACTTTCCTAATATATGTCAGTGTACACCAAGAACTATTTACACGCGTGTAATTACCTAGCTGAACAAATCCAACATTGAAGAAAACTGAGAAAATGCAAAAAAAAAAAAAAAGTTTTTTTGTACATTTGTCAATAATTTTGGTAATAAAATATGATGTACTGAATGGCCAGTACTTTAGCACTTCTATAATAAAAGGTTGAACTGAAATCATATGTAGCGAGTTCTTTAGATTGTGATACATCTAATTTTCCAGGTGATCTGCGGGTATTGGAGTGATTCCCAGAATTTGAGATCATATGCCTGTATACTTTTATCGATAAAGCACATTTGATTGTAACAAACCTCACGGGAAGCCATTTTATTGATTTTAAAGGAACATTACAAATGCTGAAGGCAGTTTAGCTTGCTGCAGTACTTTAGGGTTTAATAATTCCACCTCCTTCTTAGTTTACAAAAGTGCTGATTTTAAGAGACATTTGCACTTTATAAAGCTCCTAATTTTCCCAGTTTTCAATCAGATAGCCAAGAGGTCGCTTTTCCTGATTGCTTTCTGCCTCAGCACCAGGTGACCATTCTCACAGTGAAGCATTACATTCAATATGACTCTATGAGATGCATTGCCAGTTCAGCATGCTGATTGCAGTGCACAGACTCTGATTCCCATTGTTCTGGAGTGTTGTTTTAATAGGGTAGAATGGCCATTAGTTTGACACACTTTTTGTACTGGCAATTTGTAGTGGCAATGGATAACGAGAGTTGTCTTATCTTATGTTTAATATTTCGAAAGATTCATAGTTCGATATTGGTGGTAAGAGTAGAGAATAGCCTTTACATTAAAACTGTAGTATTGCCAGGACAGTCTCGATAATCCAAGCCAAAGTAGCAGAACTTCACAGAAGAACCCTGCACTGCTAGGGAGAAAAGTTTAATAAACAACGTTATTTTTAACCCTGGCAGCACTGGTCTGGGCCTAAACGGCAGGGCCGGATTAACATAAGGGCTGATGTAGCTGCAGCTCCAGGCCCAGGCCCATGGAATAGGCCCATTTTTTTTTTTTACACACTACTCTTAGGGTTGACCTCTGGTCTGTATTTATTTGAGGCTACCTGGCCAGTGCCGATATTGCAGTATTACCGGCAATACAAATGCCTGTATTTTTCTCAGTATAAACAGAGATTACTCTGCAATACCAGCACCGGCCAGTAGGGGACGCTGTCTGTGTGGAGAGAGGCAGGGATAGGAAGTTACAGCATGTACCTGCATCTCTCTACTCACTGATCCGCGGGGGAGCAGCTACACAGCACAGAGAGTCCAGACAGCAGCTCCCAGCCTGCAGAGACAGTCTACAGCTCAGGGAAGTGAGGGATGGGGTAAAGGCTGCAGCGATAAATGGGGACATTGAGACACTAGGGGACACTGTAAGACATGGAAACACAGGGAGACCTCTGGGACGCTGATACACTTGGGGACACACATAAGGACACTGAGACACATGGGGACACTGAGACACTAGGAGACATGGGGACACACACCCACATGGGGACACTGAGACATGGGGAAACAGACACACATGGGGACACTGAGACACTTGTGTGTCCCCATGTCTACCAGCTAGTATCAGTGTCGCCATGTCTCCCAGTGTTTCAGTGTCCCTAGTGTCTCAGTGTTCCCATGTCTGCCAGTGTCCAAAGTGTATGTGTGCCCATGTCTCCCAGTGTCCAAAGTGTATGTGTGCCCATGTTTCCCAGTGTCCCCATATCTCCCAATTTCTCCCAGTGTCTGTGTCCCCATGTGTGTCTCAGTGTCCCCATGTCTCTCAGTGTCACCTAGTGACATGGGGACACATACACTAGGGAACACTGGGCGACAAGGAGACACGAGGCAACATGGGGACAAAGAAACATGGGGACACTGGGAGACATGGGACACAGGCACTGGGATACATAGGTACACTAATACATAGTCTCAGTGTCCCCAAGTCTCCCAATGTCCCCACATGTCTTGTGATTTACATCATGTGATGTCACGCATACATAATTAGTTATGCAAATTAGTAAGGCCTGTATTTTTTTTCCAAGTAAGGTGGCAACCCTAACTACTCTTCACACCCTCTTGCTTAAGTATGGAAACTTAAGAGGAATAAATGGAAACTAAACTTTTGTGGACTAGCTGAAATGAAATTAGTTAAGCTTATGCTGACTTTGTTCTCTCTTACACTGTGCCATGTTCCCTTTCTTCTACACTCACTACATCTACCTTTTCTCTGTCTCAGACTGTATACCAGGAGCTTCTACCTGCTAGTAAGAAGGTAAGTAGAAAAGTTGACATGTGAGTGCTAGGGGACAATTCTTAGAAAGCATTGAGAGAGCGCATCATTAGACACATTGATGCCAAGCTCAGGATGCTGTTGGCCAGCATGCATGACTGACAGGCAGCCTGACATGCATTAATGCCAGGCTAGACATCCAATTCTTTGGGCAGACACCTGACACATGACGCATGACCCGCATCAGTGGCCCACCCTTTTACACCGCCCATTGACTTACTGCTTTACTGGACACTGCTGTTAGGGTGTATGGATTTACCTGAAAGATGAAAGCATGAATCAGAGAGAGATTATGATATTTTTAGAGAATCTGAGTTTTCTTATAGCTGCATCCTATGTGTTTCCCTCCAGCAACATCTCCACCAGATACATAATGATTGAAAGGTATGACTGTTTTAGTGTTTTGGGTCGATAAGATTCTGTACTTAGGCCCCTCATAATTGTCAGCACCAGGCCCACTGGGCTCTTAATCTGGCCCTGCTAAACGGTGACTAGGCACTATAACATTAGGAATACATATTTGGATTCCTAGCACTATAGAGTTCATTTAAGGTTAGACTTCCATGGAGAATGTGAGTATTGGCATAAAATTAAATAAATCAACTCATCTTTGCTCTTACAAAAACGTAATCACTTAAATGACATAGTTGTACCACATAGTATTAGGCCCATATTCAGGTGGTAAATTATATAGGACAGGTTATTTAGTAAAAAAAAAAAATTAAAGGTGTACACATAAAAAAAGATCAGCACAGGGAAAATTGTTTTATTTTTAGAGAAGTGCTTTTTAATTATTCTGAAAAAAGCATTTTTTAAATGAGAGAATTTTATTTAGAGCCACCAACAAGGCAGGGTGCCTTTGCACTAAAGTAAATACTAAAGCCAGCAATGGTTAAACTGAATAAAGTGCATGGAATGATACAGAAGGAATTATAAGCAGCACATAAACTGTGTGTACAAAATGTGTGTTTTTTTTATTAATGTAATATCCAGTAAATAGAGCAGTAAGGCTTTCTAAAAAAAAAATCTCTGCATGAAACTGAGGTTAGGGGAAGAGATTGTAGTGTCAAATGCATGGATATGATAGGTAAAACTCTAATCATTGTATACAAAAGAGTATAGGAGGAGACCAAGAACAAGACCTCTCTTACTTGGCAGCTGTGACAGAGATACATTATAGATACAATCATCCTTTATAACATTGTAAAGCGCAGTGGGATAATTTGGCGCTATATATAAATGCTAATAAGAATAAGAGAAGACGAAACACAATCCACACAATTAATGTCAATGGAATGATGAATATAGAAGAAAATAGAGAAACTGAAAGCTCAAGAGGTGAGTATAGACACTTGGATTTTCACAAGAAGATCACTTGTTACATGTATAGGTACATTTTCTGTTGAAACTAGTACTGAGGATGTTTTTTTTTACAGTTTTATAGTTAGAAAAATATACAGGTGATAAATGATATGTTACTTGAACATTGAGGAGGCAAAACTTTTTTTTCCCTTCATTTTAATAGTATCCAATACATCTTTTAATCTACAACTCTATTTTATAATATATTAAACTGGCCAATTTAGTGTAGGCCAAATCACACTAATCTCACTGTGGTATAGAAATATAGAATAGTCTTGTTCCAGCCAGAAGCTCACATTGGCTGCTTTGGAGATTGGGAGGCCAGACTAGGCATGAAGAGGACCCCAGGGGCAGACTGAGTAACTGTTGAGGGTTGGGTATATGACTTCACATCCGATCCCTTCTCTGTCTCCCACATCCTATCCCTTCTCTGTCTCCCACATCCTATCCCTTCTCTGTCTCCCACATCCTATCCCTTCTCTGTCTCCCACATTCTATCCCTTCTCTGTCTCCCACATCCTATCCCTTCTCTGTCCCCCACATTCTACCCCTTCTCTGTCTCCCACATTCTATCCCTTCTCTGTCTCCCACATCCTATCCCTTCTCTGTCCCCCACATTCTACCCCTTCTCTGTCTCCCACATTCTATCCCTTCTCTGTCTCCCACATCCTATCCTTTCTCTGTCTCCCACATTCTATCCCTTCTCTGTCTCCCACATTCTATCCCTTCTCTGTCTCCCACATTCTATCCCTTCTCTGTCTCCCACATCCTATCCCTTCTCTGTCTCCCACATCCTATCCCTTCTCTGTATCCCACATTCTATCCCTTCTCTGTCTCCCACATTCTATCCCTTCTCTGTCTCCCACATCCTATCCCTTCTCTGTCTCCCACATTCTATCCCTTCTCTGTCTCCCACGTTCTATCCCTTCTCTGTCTCCCATGTTCTATCCCTTCTCTGTCTCCCACATTCTATCCCTTCTCTGTCTCCCACATTCTATCCCTTCTCTGTCTCCCACATTCTATCCCTTCTCTGTCTCCCACATTATATCCCTTCTCTGTCTCCCACATTCTATCCCTTCTCTGTCTCCCACATTCTATCCCTTCTCTGTCTCCCACATCCTATCCCTTCTCTGTCTCCCACATCCTATCCTTTCTCTGTCTCCCACACAGCTCAGCTACATATGCTCCATAGCTACAGCGTTGAGCTGGACAGGAGGGGCAGCACAGCCATTCATTATAGACCCAAGCCACTTTATATTATATTTGAGCTATTTTAGTGGGAATGTATACATATGTTAAAAAAAAACACTTTATTAAACGCAGCTTAACGGAGGGAGGGCAATAAAGTTGAATGGGAAGGAAAACGACTAAAAGGGAAAAACAAGGAGGTATGAAAAAAAATTAGAAGAAGGGGTGAGACCAAATAAAGACAAATGGCACTTGAGGTAAAATAAGGGAGGTTAAAGAGTGAATGACTGTAAAAACATCTATAAAAGTTAAGAAAAAGCACACTGTTTGCACTGTACTCAAACAACATGTACTGCAGACTAACACTTCACTAAAACACAACCATGCATTTGCACACATTGCCATACTGCTCAAATACACCACATGTTCACTTGTTCTGCTACAATACATAAATATACCCCTGTAGACATATAGTTTGTGTGTGTTGTGGAAGAGAGAAAGTATATTTGTGGTAGAGAGAGAGTGTGTCTTTTGCAGAGATAATACATGTTTAAAATAAAGCATTCCTATAAATTCTTTGCAGTCTTTGTTACCCTACCATATACCGACTCGATAACATATCTAATGTGATGGAGAACAAAGGACTCAATATAAAAATTAAAATAAAATGTTTATTTAATGCAGTCGTGCAACAACATACAGTCAATATTTTCCTTTTCTGGTTGGGACTGCAACTCTTTATCCTGGCATGATGTGTTAAATTAAGTATGGATAGGGGGTTACAAATGAAGCACTTGTCCTTATGTACATTCTGACTATGCTAAATCTTGGAGCTATCAATCTGCTAAACATTGCGTAAGTAGTGTTAGTATTTGTGTTTGGGTTATTAGTAAGGTTAAAAGGGACACTACAGGCACCAAAACACTTTATTCCCTTAAGGTATTAATCCCTCCAGGGGCCAACTGGCATCAAAACAACTTCATTTAGATGACATTGTTTTGGTGCCAGAAGTGTTTTTTTTAAACGTTAGGGTTAGGTTTAGTGTTTGAGTTAGCTAGGATTTAAAGTAACACTGTCATGGCTGAATCTGTTTTTTTTTTTTTTTAAACCCCCCCTCCTGACTCCATCTTTGTGTGGGCAGATGAAGGCCCTGTGAGACACGTCATCTGCCCACACTAGATAGCGGTATGAAAACACTGTGCATCCCCAGGTAAATACTTGGGCATTCCCTATTCGGATGGGAATTTCGTCTATTCATTCACTCGTCAGAAACCTGAATGAATAGAAATTTCACACGAGCAAACAAAGACTGAATATCGGCCACTTCCTAAGCCTCCCTCACTCTATGGGGGTCAATACAACCCCCATATTAGCATAAGGGAGATTGAAATCTCCCAAATGACCATACTTGCGGCCAGGGCCGGACTGGGAGAAAAATTAGGCCCGGGCATTTTTTTAGCACAGTGGCCCACTAAGAAGGGGGCGGGGCAGAGAGGGTGTGTTTCGTCATCACCAATGACAAACACGCCCCGTCTCAAAGTGAGCGTTGGGTCAATCATCTTCCAGGGCAGAGCTCTGCTAAAGAGCTCCAGCACGAGAAAAATACAAACCTGTATTTGTTCTGCACAGTGCAAGCAAATTTAATAACATGCTTGCGCTGTGTTTCCTTGCAACTTGTCTCTGGTGTCTCTATAAATGGATACCAGGAGATAAAAGGGCCAGGAAAGAGTATTGTGCATGTGTTTGGAGCCTGCTTGTGGGATTGTGTGTGTGTAGAGTGAGCTGATTGTGGTGTGGTATTGTGTAATAAGGTCAGTTTTAGTCGTGTTGTGTTTGTGGTGTAATGTAATGCATATGTGGCTAGGGGCTATAGAGAATGTGTGTATAGGGGATGTAGTAAGTGTGTGCATACAGGCTATAGTGTGTGTGTGTGTGTGTGTGTATAGGTGATGTAGTGGTTGTAGAGAGTGTGTGTTTAGGGGTGTAGCATGTGTTTGTTTACAAGGAATCTAGTGTGTGTATAAGGGATCCAGAGTGTGTATGTTAGGAATGTAGTGTGTGTGTAGGTGGTGCAGTGTGTGTGTGTGTGTGTGTGTGTGTGTATACAGGAGTCTAGTGTGTGTTTGAAGGACCCAGAATTTGTAGGAGATCTAGTGAGTGTGTGTATATAACGGAATCAGAGTGTATATAGGGATCTAGTGTGTGTATATGATCCAGGGTTGGGTAAGGGATCTAGTGTGTGTCTGGAATGTAATGTGTTTAGGGGTGAAATATGTGTGTGAGGGGTTCAGTGTGTGAGAGGGGTGCTGTAGTGTGTGTGTTTGAAAGTATTGTGTGTGTGTTTGGTGCAGTGTGTTGGGGTTCTGTATGTATGTGTGAGGGGTATGTATGAGGGGTGCAGTGAGTGTCTGTGAGGGGTGTGGTGTGTACATGAAGGGTGCAGTATGTGTTTGTGGTGGATGCTGTGTTTGAGGGTGCTGTGTTTGAGGGGTGCTGTGTATGTGTGTGAGGGTGCCTTGTATCTGTATGTGTGTGGGGGTGCTGTGTGTGATGTGTTTAAGGGTGCTGTGTGTGAGGGTGTTATGTTTAAGGGTGCTGTGTGTGAGGGTGTTGTGTTTAAGGGTGCTGTGTGTGTGAGGGTCCTGTGCGTGATTTGTGAGGGTGCTGTGTGTGTGTTTTGTGTGTAAGGGGGCTGTGTGATTTGTGGGGGTGCTGTGTGTGATTTGTGTGTGTGGGTGCTGTGTGTGAGAGTGCTGTGTGTGAGAGTACTGAGTGTGATAGTGCTGCGAGTGATGTGTGTGAGAGTGATGTGTGTGAGGGTGCTGAGTGTGATGTGTGTGAGGGTGATGTGTGTGATTAGTGTGTGTGGGTGCTGTGTGAGAGTGTGCTGTGTGTGAGGGTGCTGTGTGAGAGTGTGCTGTGTGTGAGGGTACTGTGTGTGATTTGTGTGACGGTGCTGAGTGTGCTGTGTGAGAGTACTGAGTGTGATAGTGCTGCGAGTGATGTGTGTGAGAGTGATGTGTGTGAGGGTGCTGAGTGTGATGTGTGTGAGGGTGCTGTGTGATTTGTGGGGGTGCTGTGTGTGTGTTTTGTGTGTGAGGGTGCTGTGTGATTTGTGGGGGTGCTGTGTGTGATTTGTGTGTGTGGGTGCTGTGTGAGAGTGTGCTGTGTGTGAGGGTGCTGTGTGTGATTTGTGTGACGGTGCTGAGTGTGATGTGTGTGAGAGTGCTGTGTGTGAGAGTACTGAGTGTGATAGTGCTGTGAGTGATGTGTGTGAGAGTGATGTGTGTGAGGGTGCTGAGTGTGATGTGTGTGAGGGTGCTGTGTGATTTGTGGGGGTGCTGTGTGTGATTTGTGTGTGTGGGTGCTGTGTGAGAGTGTGCTGTGTGTGAGGGTGCTGTGTGTGATTTGTGTGACGGTGCTGAGTGTGATGTGTGTGAGTGCTGTGTGTGAGAGTACTGAGTGTGATAGTGCTGCGAGTGATGTGTGTGATTTGTGTGTGTGGGTGCTGTGTGAGAGTGTGAGAGTGTGCTGTGTGTGAGGTGTTAGTGGGTGCTGTGTGTGATTTGTGTGACGGTGCTGAGTGTGCTGCGTGTGAGAGTGCTGCGTGTGAGAGTGATGTGTGTGCGGGTGCTGAGTGTGATGTCTGTGAGATTGCTGAGAGCGATGTGCGTGAGGGTGCTGAGTGTGATGTGTGTGAGAGTGTTGAGAGTGATGTGTGTGAGGGTGCTAAGTGTGATGTGTGTGAGAGGGATGTGTGTGAGGGTGGTGAGAGTGATGTGTGTGAGAGTGCTGAGAGTGATGTGTGTGAGGGTGCTGAGTGTGATGTTTGTGAGGGTGCTGAGTGTGATGTGGGTGAGAGTGCTGAGAGTGATGTATGTGAGGGTGCTGAGTGTCATGTGGGTGAGGGTGCTGAGGGTGAATGCTAAAAGAGATTTTGTGTTGGGAAAAAAATAATAATCTAATAAGCATGCATTGTATCCCCCTCCCTTCTTACCTTTAGCCTGGGAGGGGAGGGGGGGGTCCGGCACGGTGGTGAGTGGGAGGGAGGACCGGCACGGTGACACCTTCCCTGGTGGTCCAGTGGGTGAGTGAACTAGAGTTCACTCTCGTGAGATTCGGTCGTTGTGCCGGCCCTGCATACACCGGCAGGGGATATCCTGGGACCTCCCCTGCCGGCCTCGGCCCCTGCCCACCGCGGCCCACCGGGCATTTGCCCGGTGTGCCCGATGGCCAGTCCGGGCCTGCTTGCGGCATAGCTGTGGCAGCCAGGTACCTGTTTAGTTGAATAGCCCCAATTCATGGGGCTATGTCCCCCAGTTATTTATTTGAATAGGTGCCCCACAATGGGGCACTTTTTTGGAGGGGAGGTTTTTTTTTGTTATTTTTACAACAGTAAAAATAGTGCGCCTTACCTGATTGGTTACTTTTTTTTATTTTATAAGTTCGACGGGTGTTATTGATTTTAATTTAGCCGATTAGCTGAAAAAATAAGGTTTTTCTTTTTATTTAGAGGTATTTAGTTTTGTTCTACCTCACTATTTTTAGGGTGAGGGGGGTAGTTAGGACTTTATTTTTTCTTCTTGGCAAGGGTGATTAGGGGCCCGGAGACCCATGATCACCTAGGGAGGGGGGACATTTTTACATTTGCAGGTGGTCCCGCCAATGTTAGTCCCTACTTTGTCATATGTTTTAAAGAAAACTAGATCAGAAGAAAAGAATAACAGATCCAGAGAGAGGGAGACAAGAGGAAGCGATTGGGGAAAGGTAAGTTTGGCATTACAGTGTCGCTTTAAATACCAAAACAGTGAACAGATAGTGTAGTAAGGTTAGTTACAATTAGTTTTAGATTCAATAAGTTTAGCAAGTACTAATCTACTAATTAGTAAACAGTATTATATATTATTTTTGTTGAGATTATTGTTACATAGATTAGAGTTATTCAGGTCAGTTATACTGCTGGACAGTAACTCATACAGTGAGTTTTAGTATTTTATGATTTTTTTTTTTTGCTACAAACGTTTACTTTTGAATACTGAGCGTTATTTATCAACACACTGTTTTGCTTAATTATTGTTAACTGAATCCCTTCAATATTAAGCATTAGCCGTGTTCATTAGTTTCCAGAAAATGCTAAATTGAGCATAATTATATTTTAATTACAGCCCCTACCTGCTGGCCATGGGTGAAGAACACTGGAGCTACAATACCACCTCCATTTTGAACTTAGAGCCCCACCATGGTGGCATGGGGGAGGACACTTGGTCCGTCTCATTTTATTTTACTTATTTAACTATATTAGCGCCACAATGCGTCATGCGTGGTCGACAGAGGACTAGGGTGGGGTCACAGTTGATGTATTTCACTTGTAAGTGGGCAGCAATAGCTGACCTGTCACTGCAAATCACTGTCTGCTTGCTGTTTAGCAGATATGCTGTGAGTGGGGGCATGGGAGATATATTTAATCTTGTCCTTTTACTAATGAGGAAGTTATATTGACCCCCATATGCTTATATTTATTTTTTAACATCATTACTGGTTTAATTTGAAAATGAATTAATCCTGTTCCCAAAATTTTGGTCAAATCAAGAAGAAAAAAAACTAAAACACTTACCATGCATATGTCTTCTGAGTGCAAAAGAGGAAGACCAACGATAAAGAAAAAATCTAATACGTGGTCATAAATATGGTCAGAGAGGTAATGTGGGCATGACCCAAGTTAATTAGAAAAAGATACATATCACACAACCACGTTGCACGTGTTCTGGGACTGTCCCCAATTAGGAGACTTTTGGAAACAAATTCAGAGCATGATTTTCCACAAGACAAGGCTTTTTATCCCCTTGCACGTAGAAAAATATTTACTCCATATTATCCCTGGAATTAACATACATCCCCATAGAAAGGTGATTTTAAACATTCTCACAGTAGTAAAAACAGCTCTAGCTAGTAATTGGAAGAGCAAGGATATACTTTCAGTAGAGAAAATATATACTAAGATGCCGTTTTGGGGGAGTAATATGTACCAATTGTTGCTTTCTTTTTCTCATTGTTTGGGACTTTCTCTTTCTTAGGAGGAGCCATGTGTGTTGCAGGGTCTGCTACTACAGTTTCAATACAAAAATTTAGTTGTATTTGCCACTATGTTAGCCTTTTACGTATTCATTCATTCAGTATGTATAACTTGATTGTGCGACAGATAGCTAGTACAAATAAATGGCAATTTGACTAAACAGGTTGATTGAGTATAAGTTATCTGTCTCAACAGGTAACAGGTACATATAGATTGTAAATTTGTAGATATCTCTTTGTTTGCTCTCAGGAATTAGTTTTTTGTGTTCACTGGACTTATTTGTCTCAACAGGTTGCTATTACAATTTGATAGCAAATAACTATATCCTTAGATAGACATAAACCATTTGTCTCAGCAGGTAAACAGCAGGTGCCCGTAAATTACAGATAGGTAAATCTTTCTCTATTTCCTTGCAAATACTCTCTGTCTCCAGCTTGCAGTCACCTCTTGCCTCTTTTCTTCCCCCTTTTTTTTTTTAAATGCTTCTTCTGTTTCCTTTCACTTTAATTACACTATTAATTTTCCTCCCTTGCTCCCGTCCCCAGCACACCTCTCATGCCCCTCGGATCTTTGCCGAAATGGCTCTTCAAAAAGCCCAGGTACCTGCAGACAGGAGTTTGTAGCTGGTCTTGTGACACCTTATCGTCCCAATCAGCCTCCCCTTTTCGGCCACCTCAGTTTTTTGTGCCGTCGAGCTCGGCGTCCATGCTGCCTCTCTGCTGCCTCACTTCCTGGTCCCCGAAGCGTGCGGACGTGCGCACGTGTTACGTCACGTACCGCCCGCCCATCTCCCCCCGTGATAGAGCCAAACAATGAGTCCCAAACAATGAGAAAAAGAAAGCAACAATTGGTACATATTACTCCCCCAAAACGGCACCTACAGAACGAGAGAAGCAACGTAAATCTTTGCCCTTAGAAAATGCCGAACTCTCTGTCCAACATATGTCTAATTTATCAGAGGAGAACTTTCTACACTTGCCAAAAACCCCACAGGGAATGACGCAACAACTACTATCTGAAATGCTGGACAACCTACATAAAAAAATTAAAAATGACATGGAACAAAATACAAACGACCTGAGGTCAGAAATTTCCATTCTCTCTGAGCAACTTTCAAGCCAGGCAACTATATTACAAAAAGTTCAAGAAGATTATGAACACATTAAATTATCCAATATACAATTAGAGAAGAGACTGCAAGATATTGAGAATAAAATCACAAATCTAGAAGATCGCTCCAGGAGAAACAATATAAGAATTAGAGGCATACCAGAATCAATTAAACAAGAAGATTTAAGTTCTTATCTGGATAGCTTCTTCACATATATATTGTCTCCACAGACCCTGGGTCTTGAACCATTTGAAAGATTTCACAGACTGCCTAAACCAAAGGAAATCGACAAGCTCCACCCAAGAGACGTTATAGTCTGTTTTTCGAGTTTCCGGATAAAAAAATTAATCATGCAGAAAGTAAGGAACAAGACCCTGGATACCGATGAATGGAGACATCTTAAAATTTTTCAGGACTTATCTCAAAAGACAAGACAAGCAAGAAGAACCTTTGCAGCGGAGACGGCAATTCTCAGAGATATGGACATCCGTTACAAGTGGCTGTTTCCGATAGCAATTATGGTCTTCTTCAAGGACCAACCATATATCTTTAGAGATAAGACGGTACTAAAAGAGAAACTTATAACTTGGAAGCTCACTCCAACCTTAAATTGAAAACGTACCTCTTTCTCTTTTTTTTTTTTTTTTCCTTATTGTCATATAGCACAATGACTTACACTAAATAAGGTGAAGGGTTAAAGAGAAAGAAAAGAAAAAGGGAAAACTCACAAGATAGGTTGCATTTTAATGAGCAAAAATATAAAGAATGATAATGATTAATTATTATGCACAATTTGAAAATATATAAAAACTATAAACATATAAACACTATAAATGCTCAAGACAAAAAGTCTCCCTAGTTTAGAAGCACTGAAAAGAATGAAATGAGTATTATAAAAGCACAGATTAGGAGGGAAGGAAAACGTAAGGGAAGGGGCAAGAGAAAGAATAAGAAAAAGGGAAAGAAATATGTAGAGAACATGTACTATAAACGCACTTAAAATATGTATATCACTAAAATTATCACAAAATATGTAATATATGTATACCACTTAAAATTTGTATACCACTAAAATTAATACAAAATATGTAATCACTTTAAAAAACAGTCAAAGAAGAATCAATTTAGAGGAGAAATTGGGAATAGAGGAGGCGAGAAAGTTAATCGAGGAAATTTGGTTTATAACAACAAAAATGAAAAGGAAACTGTCCTAGATAGATTCAGATAATTGTATAAAGGTTTAATTAAGGTTCAATTAAGGAACCATTCGCAGATAAGTGGCGGGGTTAAAATATTTATTGAAAATTAATATTGTAACGTCTTTCGTTAAAAGGAAAATAAGGCCCACTATCCTGGTTCGGAGACCTGCGACGGCAGCAGGCTTAAATATGAGGACTTCACATAGAAGTTCTTCATATAATGGAATGAATGCTCAAGTAGATTGTGTGATGTGGAGCTTTCTCTGGAGGCCAGATATTAGACGGCCGAAAGGGGAAGACATGAAAGGATTGGGGAGAAGGTTACTATTTGAGGGGAGGTTGGAATGGAGGAGGGACTGGGGGGAACAGTGGCTAGATGTCACTTAACATTTTATCCATTAATGCAAGGGGTTTAAACTCAGGACAGAAAAGAGGTCACCTGTACAAATTACTGACGGATAGCAAAACGGATATTGGTTTCGTCCAGGAAACCCATTGGGTTAGCACTGAGACTAAGCTATGGAATTATAAAAAATTTCAAGTGGTCCATAGAGCTAACCTGATGGGAAAAAATAAGAAAAGAGGAGTAGCAATTTTTTTTTCAAGTAACTTGAAATATGAGCTTGTTCATGAGGAGGCTGACCCTGGTGGCAGGTTCTTAATAGTAATAGCTCGAATTAATGATATACTGTATACTCTTGTAAATGTATATGCTCCAAATCAACTTCCATATAGATTTCTGGATAGCTTAATACAAAAGGTTGACCGCGTATCGTCTGGTAGTTTGATTATCGGTGGGGATTTTAATTGTATTGTAGATCACAAGGTAGATAGGAACAGAAGTAAGCCTGCAAATAAAGATGATAGTCATAGAATAGGTTCATCAATGATGCAGACTTTTCTAGCAAAAAATAGTCTGTATGATTGTTGGAGAACGCTAGACCCAGAAGTGCGAGATTACACTTTCTATTCAAATGTCCATCAATCATACACTAGAATCGACTATTTCTTGGTTAGGGCAGGCACTCTGGAACGAATAAATAAAGTGACGATTGGACCTATAACATGGTCCGACCATGCACCAGTATGCTTAGTTATAAAAAATAATCCCGAATATAAAAGCAGAGACAGATGGAGATTAAACGAAACTCTATTAAATTCAGAAATCAATGTAGAAGAACTGAGCATTCAGGCTAAAGAGTTTTTTGAAAATAACGATACCGGGGATGTTTCTAACGCTATGTTGTGGTGTACATTTAAATCGTACATGAGAGGATGTCTCATTAAACTGGGGGCTAATATAAAAAAAAAGAAAGGAAGAGAGCTGAATGAGCTTAATATAGATCTGGCAAAACTGGAACATCTTCATAAGACTACTCTAGATCATAATATCTTGGAGGATATTAAGGAGATTAGAAAAAAAATCCTAGTAAAAAATCAAGAGAAAATTAATAAAGCAATGCTAACATTAAAGCAAGGATGGTATTATGGAAATAATAAAACAGGGAAGAATCTCACAAATAAATTAAAAAACAAAAATAAACTTCAATCTATAAAATCCATAATAGCTGGAAACAAAAAATGTATTTCGCCAACTCAAATAGCTAATGCATTTGAAGAATATTATAAAAGTCTATACAACTTAAAATATAATGACCCGTCCGAAGGGGAAATACAGCGTTTTTTGGATAAACTAAATTTGCCAAAAATAACTACTGAGAAATTAAACCAGCTAAATATGCCATTCTCCATACAGGAGATTAGTAACACCATAAATGCATTAATAGCTGGTAAAGCCCCAGGCCCAGACGGCTTTTCATCAATCTTTTATAAAAAACTCAATGGCATAATTTCCCCATACCTATTGAAGACATTTAATGAATTCGCCATTCTCAAAGTTATTCCAGCAGAAATGCTTCAGGCTTCTATAATTCCAATCCCTAAACCAGATAAGGACCCAATATATACGTTAAACTACAGACCAATTTCTCTTATTAATTTAGACATTAAAGTCTATACAAGAATTTTGGCAGATAGACTTAAAAGAATTATACCAGATATCGTACATATAGATCAGAGCGGGTTTGTAGAAGGTAGAGGTACGTCTGATAATATCAGGAAGTTATTGAATGTTATATACCATGCAAGTCAAAGTTCGTCCCCTTTTGCCTTGGTTACCCTCGACGCCGAGAAGGCCTTCGACCGAGTAAATTGGAAATATCTGGAAGAGGTTTTGAAGGCCTTCGGCATAGAAGGCTTATATAAGGAATGTACAATGGCACTATATAAAGATCCCCAAGCTAGAGTTACAGGATTTTTGTTTCAATCAAATTGGTTCCCAATTAGAAACGGGACACGACAGGGCTGCCCATTGGCACCCCTTTTATATATTCTTTCTATAGAGCCTTTGGCAGCTGCGATTAGACAGAGTGAGGGTATCAGCGGGTTAATGGTGAATACAAAGGAGAATAGAATTACACTTTATGCAGATGATGTTCTGCTGTCCCTTACGGACCCCATCAGATCCATTCCAGCCACATTCTGTCTCATTAAAGAATATGGAAAAATTTCTGGCTACAAACTAAATATAAAGAAAACCCAAATTCTGACAAGAGGCCTAAGTAGGCCTGGGGAAAATACGCTTAAAAAAGAATTTAATTGTGACTGGGAAGCTAGTAATATAAAGTATTTAGGGGTAAGACTATCTTTGGAATTCAGAGAAATTGGAGAACTTAATTATACAGAAATTGCAACCCAATTTAGGAATACTCTAAAAAATTGGAGGGGGCTAGAATTGTCCTGGTTGGGGAGAATTGAGGCAGTAAATTCTTATCTACTCCCTAAATTGACATTTTTATTTGGCAACCTCCCGCTGAGGGTGTCCCCCCAGACGATACGTGGTCTCCAGAAACAAATAACAGATTATATCTGGCAGGATAGGCGACCTAGAGTGTCACTGGAAATCTTACAGAGACACTGGAGTGATGGGGGAGTATCCTTTCCGGATATACAAAAACTCTATATAAATAATATGGTTGCACACTTATTTAAGTGTGATAACTTTACAACATCAAGACCAATTTGGTTAGAAATTGAAAAATCGGATTTTGGTAATATCGAACCTCTATTTCTTTTGTGGTGCGACAACGAATTTGTAAAAAATATAAAATCTAACAACCCAATGAACAACGCAATGATATATATAGTAAAATATCTAAAGAAAAAATATGGTACCAATCATATATCAAGAAATGCCCCATTAACCTGTTTAAAATATTACATAAAAGATATAAATATTCAAGTATGGGAAAACTGTGGAATTGTAAGATTTACGGAACTATTAGAAGACAATAAAATATGGTCATTCCCAATACTACAGTCTAAATATAATCTCCCTCCCAAAGAAATATTTAATTACTTAAGAATAAAATCTTTTATTATGGGAAAGACTTTTTCGGAAACTTCTCCAATAGATCAGTTTACACTATCTCATTATAGGAAAAAAATTGCCTCCAGATTTAATCAATTCATAAGGAGACAAACCCAAATAGACAAAGTGACAGCAATGATTAAATGGGAGCAAGAACTCCATTTTTCTCTGCCGGTCGAAGACTGGCTTTCGGGCCTAAAATTAGTTAAAAGACATATACATGGGGTAAATGTACGGGAAGTATACTTTAAACTAGTATATCGATGGTACCTGGTACCAACACGCCTTCACAGATTTCAACCCACACTTCTACCAGATTGTTGGAGATGTGGCAGGGAACTAGGCACATTCCCTCATATATGGTGGAACTGTGAGGAGTTGAAACCTATGAAAATAATTTTGTCTGATTTGGTAAATTTCATTTTGAAAGCACAAACTGTTATCACGGCTCAAATGTTTTTGTTTCACTTAGATATGCCAAGGGTCAAGATAAAATTTAAAATCCTAATGATACATATATTTATGGCAATCAAATTAGTAATGGCCAGAAATTGGAGAATTATGGGACCGTTAGATTGGCATGATATTTGCATACAAGTGGACTATCAAGGAAGGATGGAAGCTGGCATAGTAACAAATAAAGTTTCCAAAGAGAATTACGACGAGATCTGGGCCCCTTGGAATGGATACTTTATCACTCAAAATTAACCCCCCCCTCCCCCCTAAATGTCAATCTCTCTAAGGCAAGGTAGTAACCACATGAGGAAGTGTATGTAGAGTCTTTTGAATGTACTTCTTTGGTTTTTTTTTCTTTTTGGATTATGTAACTAGAAAGGATGGGAAAATGAGTGAAAAGGGAAAGTAAAGAGGGAAGTGTATGTATATACTGTATGTATAATATTTAACTTTTGATAGTATATCAAACCTGCTTCTTTTTATTTGTCTCTTTGTAAGCGTGTTAAATGGATATGTATGTAATTTTTTATTATAACGAAAAATAAAATATTAATAAAATATATACTAAGATGAACATGATCAGTGCATATGAGAAGATGGCTAGCGAAGTTAATGGATGTATAGATAAATATAAGAAAGAATGGCGTAGCTGAACGACCAATCATACGGCTTAGAAGGGGTCCAATATAATATAAGAATATAAGGATTTATGGTGGCCTGACAGATGTGACAGAAGAGGCTCGACGATTGACAATTAAGGTTGAGACCTCCTATGGAAATATAGCTAATAGGACTATGAAGGCAAGGATTTTAGCTGAATTGGGAAAGGAGGGATATTGCCTCTAAATTGAAAAATGACAAGTAAATAAGTAAGTGGAGAATAAACTAGGGTTTTCCCCTTCCCTTATTCCCCTTTTTCTTTTTTCTGTACCTTTCTCCCCATTCATAGTTAGTTAAATAAATAAATAATGCAACATGCCAATACAGTAGTACACCACAAAACGCAAGCTATAAAGCTCATTATAGTCAAAAATATGCAATATACAATTGGAATGTGTAAGGCATGTATATGTTTTATCTATTGAACTATTAAGTAGCATTTTTTTTTTATTTTTTTTTTAAACATCAAAAGACATATAAGGTAAAGGAATCTGTCTAACACAGGTAGAAACGATCCTTACTGAAATGACTTCCTAAGTTAATCATTCAAATGTAATGGCAAAGCAACAAAAAATGATAATACATTTTATTTAAATAAAATCCTAAAGTTAAAATACGATAGATAGAGTAACGTGAAAAAAGGGAGAGCAGGGGAAAGTGTCTTGTAACAATCAACTAGTATAAAGGGTATAAAAAATCCCTATATAAAACCTAAGTGTGCTGCATGCACAAAACAATATGTATGGTATAGCCAGAGATAGGTAATAGCCAGGGGGGTTCTATGAATACGACCCCTCAGATAGAGTAGTGGGAGTAGACATGCATCTAGGTGAATGGAGGCAGAACCCCACAATAAAATCAATGGCAGCCAAACCCAACTCCCAAACCAGTCGTGCTTATAACCCTCCGTAACTAGGAGGCTATCCAGAGAAATGGCTAGAGCTATCCAACCTAAGCACCTAGGCTATAAGCTGCTTCATGGCAGCTAAACGATTCTATGTAGCTTGCCCTGCGTGTTTAACATAGAGCTGCAGCTAACACAAATGGATAGACAAACTATTCTCCCCTCAATAGAAATGGGAACTAAAAGAATAAGTGCAAGTTTGGTCAATTTTCACACCGGGGCCCCATGGGTCGTGTGTACGCCACTGCACCCACATAAAGTAAACACAGATCATATATTTCTAAAATAAAGATAAACTGCTCTAGCAATCCTTTTTGAATGTCTGGAACTGAAAAGGTGGAATCCCTTCATTCCCCCTCCCTAACTTTAGAGCCCATTAACACTTCATTTACAAGCATTTTATCACTGGCTAGTGCCTTCTGACAGAGATATGTTTTCCTCTATAGACTGGTGATTGGAACTAGAGTATAAATGAAGCTTAATGGGCTAGATTGAATTATGCAAAATTCATTAAAAAAAACTTGACTGCGGAAGTGAAGTGGTTAATTTATGATTGATTTATTCTTTAGGCTACATGCTGCACACAACTACAAAGTCCATTGTCTGTAAATGTTCTTATATCCACAAAGCATAACCCTAACAAACAGCCCAAGCCGTTGGCACATTGTTTTACAGTTATAGCTTATTCTTTTCTCCCTCATATTTATACTTTTAAACCACGTTACTTTGGTTTTAATAGAATTGAAAATCTCTCACCGAGACAGATTTTAGCATCATTTGCATTTGATGTTTATCTTTGTAGTGTAAACAAAGCAAGGGGAGTTTTTATATATATATATATATATATATATATATATATATATATATATATATATATATATATATATATAGTTTCTTTAAATGTGTTTGTTTCCCTGTATAACTGTCAGGACAAGGACAATGATATCTATCTATCTATCTATCTATCTTTTTTTTCTAAATTTTTTTAGATTTAAAGTCATTAAGTCAATTCTCCACTAGATGGAGCTACATGCCCACAGCTTAAAAAAATACACTAAAGAATAGATTGTAAATTAGTGATGCAACATAGTTTTCGTTACAATTATATATACATTTATATAGTATATATAGTACTAATATTTTTATTTTATTTACATTTTAAAAAATGTTAAAGATACAAATATGGCATTTCAAGTTAATAGACAGATAGATACTTGTGCCGCATTACTTGATCTAGCACAAAACATTTGACATTAAACCATATAGGTGGTTGTTAGAGGCATGGTTTGTGTTACATGGGTCTTTAGTTAGCATTTTCACTATTCTTATTAGCACTATTTGCATTCAAAATAGATGTAAAATAGAAAATTTAATTTCCACAGTTATGCAACCTTGAGAATATATATAGCATATGCTTTTTTTGTCCATTGTGCAGCGAGTTTCCTAATAACTATTTGTTCTATGGATGTTGTCAAAATAATCATTTTTCTATAGAATATTTTGCAGAAGGAAGCAGAATAGTGTTTAATACAGGTTAGTAAATATAGTTTCAGATGGTTGTCAATGAGATCCAGTGTAATGGGGGATTTCAAATCAGAATGGACCGTAGTGGAAAGAGCGGTTCTTTTGGATGGGGAGCATGAACACAAAACCTCAGGTCAGACTCCAACCATCAAACAAGCTAAAACCCAAAGCCATTCACAAGGCCTTAAAACAAATACAGCCCCCATTGAAGGACACATAGATTCTAGTAAAAATGAACAACAAAGCAGGGAATTCTTATAACAATGACAAAGGGAGGAACCAGGAACAGTGCTTTTCTTGGCAGAGATCTTAACACTCATATTCTGGGCAGAGAACATTGTCTAGAGTTTAAAGACTATACCTACCAGGTGCATTAAACACATACGTGGACCTCCTAAGTGGACACATAGCATCTCCAGAGGAATGGAACGTGCAACGAGAAATCCTCAGGGAGATTATTTCAACATGAGGCTATCTAGATTTAATCTGATGACCATAGCAATATATTCCCCCCCATCCCTCTTATCCTAAGAGAAAGGAAAATTTGGAAAGAAGAGGCATGGGTGATACCGATAGCTCAAGTTTGGTCCAGGATACCTTGGTAACCACAGCTCCAGAGAATGATCTCAAAGAGTCTGTAGATTCTACTAGCAAGAAGAGGACTTCTCTGCCAATGACCAATTATACATCCAAATCCTCAGACTCTCAAGCTACAGGCATGGATCTCGAACGTGAACTATTACTTGCTAACCAAGAAATGGGTTATCTTCAGGTCTTGCATTCAAGAAACAGGGAGATCATTTCAAGAACCTGATTGGTCAGATATACTAGAGTGCCTTCAAGTAAGCCTTCAAAAGGGACTCAGCTTGAATCCATTGAGAATTCAAACATAATATTTGTGTGCCCTCACTGATGTTAGATGGGAATAAGACCCTATAGTAAAGAGGTTCTTTAACCCCTTAAGGACACATGACATGTGTGACATGTCATAATTCCATTTTATTCCAGAAGTTTGGTCCTTAAGGGGTTAAGGCAGTAATGAAAAACCATCATTCCCATGGCAGCACCAACTACCCCTTCTGTGGATGCTTTGTAATATAATTACCGTATATACTCGAGTATAAGCCGACCCGAATATAAGCCGAGGCCCCTAATTTTATCCCAAAAAACTGGGAAAACTTATTGACTCGAGTATAAGACTAGGGTGGGAAATGCAGCAGCTACTGGTAAATTTCTAAATAAAATTAGATCCTAAAAAAATATATTAATTGAATATTTATTTACAGTGTGTGTATAATGAATGCAGTGTGTGCGTATGTGTGTGTGTATGAGTGCAGCGTGTGTGTATGAATGCAGTGTGTGTATGAGTGCAGTGTGTGTGTGCATGAATGCAGTGTGTGTGTGCATGAATGCAGTGTGTGTGTGTATGCAGTGTGTGAATGCAGTGTGTGCAGGGCCGGTGCAAGGATATTTGCCGCCGTAGGCAAAAAACATTTTGCCGCCCCCTCCCCCCCCCATATGTCCTGACTTCCCCTCCTCCTCCCTCAGTGGTCCTTACCTCCCCACCCCCGTGTTCCTTCACCCCCCCCCAGTGGTCCTGACTCACCACTCCCCTAGTGGTCCTTACCCACCCCTCCCCTAGTGGTCCTTATCCCACCCCCTCCCTCTCATAGTGGTCCTTATCCCCCTTCTCCCTCCCATAGTGTTCCTTATCCCCCCCCATCCCTCCCATAGTGGTCCATATACCCCCCCCTCCCTCCCATAGTGGTCCTTATACCCCCCTCCCTCCCATAGTGGTCCTTATCCCACCCCCTCCCATAGTGGTCCTTATCCCCCCCTCCCTCCCATAGTGGTCCTTATACCCCCCTCCCTCCCATAGTGGTCCTTATACCCCCCCTCCCATAGTGGTCCTTATACCCCCCTCCCTCCCATAGTGGTCCTTATACCACCCCCTCCCATAGTGGTCCTTATACCCACCTCCCTCCCATAGTGGTCCTTATCCCACCCCCTCCCTCCCATAGTGGTCCTTATCCCACCCCCTCCCTCCCATAGTGGTCCTTATACCCCCCTCCCTCCCATAGTGGTCCTTATCCCCCCCCCCCCCTCCCTCCCATAGTGGTCCTTATACCCCCCCCCCTCCCATAGTGGTCCTTATACCCCCCCTCCCTCCCATAGCGGTCCTTATACCCACCTCCCTCCCATAGTGGTCCTTAACCCACCCCCCCTCCCATAGTGGTCCTTAACCCACCCCCCCTCCCATAGTGGTCCTTATACCCCCCCCTCCCTCCCATAGCGGTCCTTATACCCACCTCCCTCCCATAGTGGTCCTTAACCCACCCCCCCTCCCATAGTGGTCCTTATACCCCCTCCCTCCCATAGTGGTCCTTATACCCCCCCCCCTCCCATAGTGGTCCTTATACCCCCCCCTCCCTCCCATAGCGGTCCTTATACCCACCTCCCTCCCATAGTGGTCCTTATACCCCCCCCCTCCCATAGTGGTCCTTATACCCCCCCCCTCCCATAGTGGTCCTTATACCCCCCTCCCTCCCATAGTGGTCCTTAACCCACCCCCCCCCCTCCCATAGTGGTCCTTATCCCCCCTCCCTCCCATAGTGGTCCTTAACCCACCCCCCCCTCCCATAGTGGTCCTTATACCCCTTTTTTGTTGTTATTAATTTTTGTTTTATTATTATTCTTTTTTGATTATTATTTCTTATTTTATTTATATTTTTAGTCCCCCCTCCCTGCTTGATACATGGCAGGGAGGGGGGCTCTCCTTCCCTGGTGGTCCAGTGGCAGTTCAGTGGGGGGGAGAGGGGGGCTGGCAGAGCTGTACTTACCTGTTCTGCAGCTCCTGTCAGCTCTCTCCTCCTCCGCGCCGCCCATGCAGCTCCTTCTATCAGCTCACACTGTAAGTCTCGCGAGAGCCGCGGCTCTCGCGAGATTTACACTGGGAGCTGACCGAGGTGCTGACCGGACGGCGCGGAGGAGGAGAGAGCTGACAGGAGCTGCAGAACAGGTAAGTACAGCTCTGCCAGCCCCCCTCTCCCCCCAGTCTGTATTATGGCAATGCAAATTGCCATAATACAGACTCTGACTCGAGTATAAGCCGAGTTGGGGTTTTTCAGCCCAAAAAATGGGCTGAAAAACTCGGCTTATACTCGAGTATATACGGTACATGTATTTATTCAAATTAAAAGATTTTCCATTAAAGCAGGCACATGCTCGATAATTATTATTTTGTTAATGCACTGGTGCTTTATTTGTGTTTGTTATATACATTTTATATATTATTGTGTATTATATTTATTATTTGTCATCCATGGCTTGCATAACTTAAAGAGCAAGAAATGAAAGAAAATATCATTTGAAAAAGGGAAAAGGTGGAAATATGATAGCCAATTCCATTAAAAGAAAATGATAACAATAAATGTAATACTCCATTAGCAATGTATCAGTACATGATGTTTTGATCCATCTTCCTAAAGCTATTTAGATGCTCAAATATTTTATTAGAGGATGTACTGGGCCCCACCACCACACTGCAGCAGGTACATTACAGTGTGGCAAATAAGTCTAGGTTTGATATTTTTTTCAACAGTACAACTACTTTTAAATGAAACGATTATGCATTAAGTGAAATTGTAGATTATACTAGCTTTAGTGTAACTATAATCTTAATTTTATTAATGACAGGAGGCTTCATATTTGCTTAAGTCTCTCTTTACTTGAACTCCACAGCAGCACATTAACATAGAGAGATAAACACCAAAGACAAAACATCAAGTATCTATATAAGGCTCCTCCTAATCCACCATTTCCTCTTTCATGCTGCGACAAAAGTAAACGTATACAACAAAGACAATAACCATAAAAAGAACAATATAGCGTAACAAAGAACACCATCCGGCAGTACTTCGGATAACGGAAGCTCTTGATCTTTATCCTGTCAAACGGTTGATGAAACGAACTGAAGTCGAACCATTAAACTGAAACGAAATAAACAGAGTCGAAAACACTGATTAGTGAACGAAATGTACTGAAAAAACCATAAATCCCACGATCCAGTACTGATAGGATAAAAAACCTGAAAGCCATCACTAACCATCATAAATACAATAAAACTGAGACTCCCCCCTATCCCCAAACATCCCCAGACTACCAGGCCTAGCCCAGGAACCAAACAATTCAACAGAAATACAATAATAGCAATCCATCCATATAAGGGGGGGGGGAAGAAACCAAAAACTGGGTGGGAAATATTCGCCTCCTGTCATTAATAAAATTAAGATTATAGTTACACTAAAGCTAGTATAATCTACAATTTTATAGCATGACAGGAGGCTTCATATTTGCTGTTTTAACGCTCCGACAGCAAAGCAAAAGAAGCATGGTTCGACGGTCTAAAGTAGAATTGGCGAAATGTCTCTTCTCGTGACCAGTCCGCCGAACGCAAAATGTCCTGAAGGGCAGCACCCGCCAAAAACGCTCCGGAAGCAGCGGCGCCCCTAACCGAATGTGCTCCGAAGGTCGCATTCACGCCCGCCAGAGTCAAAAGCCATCTGATCCAACGAGCCAGTGTAGGGGACGAGACCGGTTTATGGGGCCTGACATACGAAAGCAACAACTGCCCAGAATGAGAGGATCGCAAAGGAGCGGTAACCGCAACATAACGAGCCAGTGCCCTCGCTACACAAAGCTTAGGCGAGTCCTTGAAGTAAGGGTATGATACAACCGTCGAATACGACTTGGTACGTCTAACCACCTTAACCCCTTAAGGACACACGACATGTGTGACATGTCATGATTCCCTTTTATTCCAGAAGTTTGGTCATTAAGGGGTTAAAGGAAACCCCCTCCGGAGAAAACGAGAAAGCGTTGACATCGAAGGCCCTGACATCCGAAACACGCCTGAACGAGACCAGACACAACAAAAGGGCAAATTTCGCCGAAAGTTGGCGAAAAGAGAGGTCCTGGTTATCAGGCCAATCTTGAAGGAACGTCAAAACCGAACGTACGTCCCAGAGGGAAGAATACTTGGGCGCCGGAGGGCGCGCCAGTCTCATTCCACGCAGGAGTCTGCAGACTAGCGGATCCTGGCCAATGGGAGAACCTCGAAGCGGAACATGTGCCGCCGAGATAGCTGACCTGGCCACGTTAACCGAGCGGTATGACCGACCCAGTTCAAAGAGATGGGACAGAAAATTCAATACGCTAGATACAGGACCCGTAAAGGGATCGGTATCCCGTTCCAAACACCAGCGACACCAGGAACCCCATGCTGAGAGATAACACCTCCTCGTCCCGGGAGCCCAGGAGTCCCAGAGAAGGTCTCTAGCCGATTGCGATAACTCCTCGACATTCCAGGTACCCCTGAAAGAGTCCAAGCTACTAAGAGTAGGTGGCCGTCTCCCACCAGCGGGTGGGGATTGCCCCGGGGGTCCGAGAGGAGCAGTCGAGAGGAAGGCAACAGGAGAGGGTCCTGACAGGAGAGATCCAGGAGCTCCGGAAACCAGGCCTGACTCTGCCACAGCGGGGCCAGCAACACCAAGGACACACGTTGACGTCGCACTTGTAGCAACACCCTGGGAATCATAGCGAACGGAGGAAACGCATACGCTCCCTGCGAAGGCCATTCCTGGAGAAATGCGTCCACCGCTGTGCACGCCGGATCCGGAAGCCAACTGAAGTACCTCTGGGTCTGGCGATTCGTCCTGGAGGCGAATAGGTCCAAAATGAACGGGCCCCTCTGCATCTCGAGTTCGAGGAAGACGGATCGCAGGAGTTTCCAGTCGCTGGCATCCCGCCAATGTCTGGAGAACCAGTCCGCCGTCAGGTTCGACTCCCCCGGGAGATACTCCGCCTGTAGGGTGATGTTGCGCTGGAAGCAGAAGCTGTAAATCTCCTTCGTCACCTCCGACAATGCTCGAGATCGAGCGCCTCCCAAGCGGTTGATGTATTGCACCGCCGAGATATTGTCCATCCGAAGGAGGACGCAGCAGTCCGACAGGTGGTTCGCCAGGCTCCGAATCGCAAACGACCCCGCAATCAATTCCAAGCAATTGATGTGGAAATCCGATTCCTTGTCCGACCACGGCCCTCCCGTGGACCCCGTCGCGCATGTGGCACCCCAACCCCACAGACTCGCATCTGACTCCAGCACAAAGTCCGGGGTTGGTCCGAATATTGCCTTGCCGTTCCAGGCGGACATATGCAGGAGCCACCAGCGCAGCTCGGTCTTCACGTCCGGGGACAGGGATATCATCTGGTCGTAGGAGGGTCTCCTGCGCAGAAAATGAGCCTTCAGCCGTTGCATGGCCCTGTAATGGAGTGGGCCCGGGTAAATCGCCTGTATCGAGGCCGAGAGGAGACCCACCACGCGAGCCAACGTCCGGAGGGGGATCTGGTCTTGACGCAAGATCCGTCGTATCTCCTTTCGAATGGTCGCTAGCTTCGCCAAGGGCAGTCGAAGAACACATTCCTTCGCATCGACTTCGAAACCCAAGAACTCCACCGTCTGGGAAGGCCCCAACGCTGATTTCTTCAGATTGACCACGAACCCCAGATGCTCCAACAAGGATATTGCAGAGTGAGTCTGATATCTGAGCCTGGAGGGGTCCTTGCAGAAGATCAGCAAGTCGTCCAGATATATTATGCATCGGACACCCTCCGATCTGAATCTGGCGACTACCGGCTTTAGGAGCTTGGTGAAACACCAAGGGGCCGAGCTGAGGCCGAAGGGGAGGCATGTAAATTGGCATGGAATGCCCTTCCAACGAAAGCGAAGGAACCTGCGACAGTCCTCGTCCACCGGGACGGACAGGTAGGCGTCCTTCAGATCTAGCCTCGTGAACCAGTCTCCCGGCCGTAGGAGGTCCCGCAGAAGATGAATTCCCTCCATCTTGAAGTGGTTGTAGACCACGAAGGCGTTCAATTCTCGTAAATTGATCACCGGGCGGAACTCCCCGGACTTTTTCCTCACAAGGAAAATCGAGCTGAAGAAACCCCCCGAATCCGGGGCTCGTTGGACCGCGCCTTTGGCGAACAGCGCCCGAACTTCCGTATCTATCAGGGACTGTTGTTCTCTTGTGATGACGGGGACCCTCGGGGGTCTGACCTGTGTCGGAGGGGAGTGGAAATCTATGACATATCCCCGCACAGTCTGAAGGACCCAAGCATCTGAGGATACCTCCCGCCACCTTTCCCTGCAGTGAAACAGTCTGCCCGCATGCAAAGTAGGGTGAATGAAGGAGGAAGGAGGTGTACTCACCTGCAGAAAATCTCGCCCGTCCTCTGGAGCGGTATCCGCGACCTCTATCCGACCTCTGAGCGAAGGGGGCCCTGGATTGGTAGGACGGAAAGAAAGACGGACCACGGGATCTGTGGCGGCCCGAAGACCAACCGCGGCTGGAGACACGACCCCGCTGTCGTCCAGCCCTTCCAAAAACCCGGGAGGTTTGTGGCCGAAAAACCTTCTTCATGGAAGACTGGGCCTTGTCCAGGGAGGTAAACAGGTTGACATGTTTCTGTAGCTCCTTAATGAACGGTTCCCCGAACAGTAGACCTTTAGCCAAGGGGCCCAATTCTTTGGAGCCCAGCTCCAACAGTTTGTTGTCCATGCGGAACAGAGCTGTCTTCCTGCGCTCAGTGCAGAGGGCCACATTGGCATTGCCCAGCAGGCAAATGGAGCGTAACGCCCAGTCCCGCATGGTGGCTGGATCCAGGGTCGTACCCTCCGTGTAGGCCTCGTCCGCTAAGGCTAACATCCTGCATAGGGGTCCCAGCACGTCCAGCTGCTTATCCTGCGTGGACCGGAGGCTCCGTTCCACCCCTTTCTTGGGGTCCCGACCCGTCCGGGTCAAATACGTGGCCACCAAGGGGTCAAATTCCGGGGTCGTTGCCACCTTGTCCGGTAGGACGGTCTTGGGCATTCCGCCCTCAATTTCTTGCGGGCCTCCCCGTCGAGGGGCCTGCGGACCCAGTAGTGCACAAACTGTGCCAAATGGTCGGGCAGCACCCATTCTGAGGACCTGGGGTGTCGGATAGACCGGGGATCAAATAGGGGTTGCCCCGTAGCATCCAGAAATGCGTCGCCCTCCAGGGCCGCCACATCGGACTGAGGCGCATCTTCGTCCTCCCAGCGCCAACCGAGGTCCTCCCCGTGGTCCTCGTCCCAATCTCCATCTTCCTCCGAAGGGGACTGGTCTGCCCGCCACTCATCCAACACGGCCATATTAGGGGGGGGTAAGGAGGCCTCCTCCCCTGCGCCCGACCTACGACGGCACCTGGCCGGTGAGGCTGACAGCCTCGAACCCTGTCGCTTCGCCGGAGCCTTGCCCTTCCGGGAGCGTGGTTCAGGGCCTTCACCCTTCCAATAGCGCAATTGCGCACTTGCCTGCTCTCTATCCTGAGAGTCTGACTCAGCCGAGTCGTCTGCCAATAGGGGGGATCCTCTCGCACCCCTGTCAGTATGAGGTAGAGCCCTCGCCAGGGCTTTCTCCACAGAGGCGGTCACGGCCGCATTAATCAATGCCTGCAGGTTTTGCTCCTGTGTAGCGGCTTCCATGACGCCTGAGATACGGTACGTGACACCTAAGGAGACAGATAATAGGTATCAGTAACAGGCAGTAGGGGCAGCACCCCTAGTATGGCAGAGGCAAGTAATAATGCATGCAGGCTCAACACACCTTGTTCCCAGGGAGGAGCCGTCCGGTCAATAGCATGCGTTATATGGCACAGACAAAGCAGGCCAATCACGGGGCACTGACAAAAGCAGGCCAATCAAGGGGCACAGACAAAGCAGGCCAATCATAAGGGCATAGACAAAGCAGGCCCATACATGGGTACGGGCAGCACCGGCCCAGTGGTATGCAAAGGTGGAGCGTAGGCCTCTGTGGTAGGCGTGCGGGCGTAACTTGACATGCAGTGTAAGCAGGGTAGAGATGCAGGTGCAGTGACCTCACAGTAGTGTCTCATGCAGGAAACCAACAGTGGAATGGAAATAGCCACCAATATCCCAGGGGCATGCAGTAAGGGGGTACACAGCAAAGGCATGCACACTGAGACCATGAAAAAATAACAGGCAGTAGGCAGGGGTATAGAAAAATTGAACATGGCAGGGGAAGCCAGAGAAAAAGGGGGGGCTAGTCCCCATGCAGGGGTGACACATAAGCACAAGACAATCAAAACAGCCACTCTCCTATACTAAACAGAACTACAGTGTTAAAATTAGTTCAAAGCAAAGATACAGGGAAAAAGACACAATAGTGTACTGTGCCCTTAAGGGGCAGCCAGAATGTGCAACCGGGACTCGGCCGTAAAGCCGCGCACCCCCGTGGTCGGCCACGCGGTCACGGGGGAGGAGGGGTGCTCAGAAACGGAGGCACCCGCGGGGAGCAAGCCCGACGCCCAGCTCCGTCCCCACACAGCTCGGGGAGCAAATCGCTCGAGCGGGGACGGGAGCAGGGTAGGGAGGCAGAGAGAGGATTCCCGCTCGGCGGAGGAAGCCGGCGGGCGGGAATCAACATAAGTGACACGTGGGACCGCTGGAGTCTTTCTCCGCGGTCCCGACGGTCGGCACGGAAAAGCGGTCGGAAGACCGCTTGCCGGCGACCGCAATAAGAGAAACACACTGGGAAAACCAGGAAAAGGACAGGGGAAAACGAAAAGTGAAAAGGGGGAAAATAGAAAACAGTAAAGCAACAGGGCAAAGGGAAGAAAAGGAACCCAAGCCCAGAACAGAGCACAGAAATAAAACGCAGCAATATAACAAGCCCAAGGCAGAGGGCATAAGTCACAAGTATAAATAATAAATAATAAATCCACAGCCACCCATATAACACAGGAGGCAGTGGTACTCTGACCTGTGCTGTCCGCGGAGCAGCAAAGAAGGAGGAAATGGTGGATTAGGAGGAGCCTTATATAGATACTTGATGTTTTGTCTTTGGTGTTTATCTCTCTATGTTAATGTGCTGCTGTGGAGTTCAAGTAAAGAGAGACTTAAGCAAATATGAAGCCTCCTGTCATGCTATAAAATTGTATACACTAGAGCCGTGACAATTACGAAAACTTTCAACTCTTTCTTATTCTCTACTTATCTAAAGATGCATAGTGATAATATTCAATTTAAATGTGTAACCCTTCTATTTATGGCTAAGGGGCACTAAAGTCACCAAAATAACTTATTGAAGAAGTGAAGTTTTGGTGTATAGATCATACCACTGCAGTCTCACTGCTCCATTCTATTTCATTTAGCTGCTAAATCACTTTGTTTATGTAGCCCTAGTCACTAGAGTTGAGCGAACCGGGTTCGTACCGAACATTACGATTTTTAGACCCCGAACCAGAACCCGGACATTTCAGTAACAGTTTGGGTTAGAGTTCGGTGTTCTGCGATTTAATGGCGCGTTTTGAAAAGCTGCAGGGCAGCCAATCAACAAGCGTTTGACTCGTGTGCCCTTAGAAGCCATCACAGCCATGCCTACTAATGGCATGACTGTGATTGGCCAGTGCAGCATGTGACCCAGCCTCTATATAAGCTGGAGTCACATGAGCTCTTATTAGTGTAGGGAGAGGATGCTGCAGCTGTGAGGGACAGATTAGGAAAGAATTCTGGTGTTGAATCTGCAAACTACAGCGATTATTTTTGTGGGTGCTATACTACATTTTTGTACCCTGCCCTGAGCCCAGTGCCACAGAGAAATAAGCAATCAGTCTGTTTGTTAGGTGGGCATTTTTGCAAGTGCAGTGCACTTGCAACTGCAAGTGTGCCAGGCACATTACTTTAATCCTGTTCTGGTAGTTCAGTGGGCAACATCTAGGCATTTTTAAATACTGCTGTGACATTGCAGTTTGACAAATTCACATTTGTTTGGTGCTAAAAAGTAAATTTGGGGTGTGCACTTCATATCTGAGAGTCAAACAGAACCGTCAAATACTGTGGTTACATCGCACTTTGAAAAATTCTCATTTTTTTGGTGCTAAATAGTACATTTGCGGACTGTGGTGCATTTCTTGCAGTCCAATAAAATATATCTCCCTAACTGCACACTGGGCAAATGTAGTGGCGGCTGGGCCTGAGGCGGATAGTAGTTTGGCGCATGTCCTTCCGCCACCGAGGATTGCAGGGCATTTCTCTTTGCCTCCTGTTGCCTCGGCTTCCTCCTCCTCTACCACCTCCTCATCCGGTCAGCGTAACACCTTCACCACCAACTTCAGCACAGCCAGGGGGAAACGATAGCAGGCTGTTTTAAAACTCATGTTACATAGTTACATGGTTACATAGCTGAAAAGAGACTTGCATCCATCAAGTTCAGCCTTCCTCACATATGCTTTTGCTGTTGATCCAAAAGAAGGCAAAAAACCCAGTCTGAAGTGCTTCCAATTATGCAACAAACTAGGAAAAAATTCCTTCTTGACCCCAAAATAGCAGTCAGATGTCTCCTTGGATCAAGCAGCTATTATCCCACTAATTAGAAATTGTATCCCTGTATGTTATGTTTTTGCAAGTATTTATCCAATTGCAATTTAAACATCTGTATAGCCTCTGACAAAACCACCTCTTCCGGCAATGAATTCCATATCCTTATTGCTCTTACTGTAAAAAAAAACACTTTTCTTTGCCTTAGATGAAATCTCCTTTCTTCAAGCCTAAATGTGTGACCTCGTGTCCTATGTATAGCCCTGTTTATGAATAGATTTCCAGATAATGGTTTTTACTGGCCCCGAATATATTTGTATAATGTTATCATATCCCCTCTAAGGCGCCGTTTTTCCAAACTGAAGAGATTTAAATTTTTTAACCTTTCTTCATAACTAAAATGCTCCATTTCCTTTATCAATTTTGTAGCTCGTCTGCACTTTTTCTAGTACCATGATATCCTTCTTTAGAACAGGTGCCCAAAATTGCACAGCATATTCAAGGTGTGGTCTTACCAGCGATTTATAAAGAGGCAAAATTATATTTTCATCTCGAGAATTTATGCCCCTATTTATACATGACAAAACCTTACTGGCCTTAGCAACGGCAGATTGACATTGCATATTGCTACCTAATTTGTTGTCTATAACAATTCCCAAATCCTTCTCGTGTGTGGTTATCCCTAGTTCACTACCATTTAGGGTTTAAATTGCTTGTGCATGCTTAACCCCGAAGTGCATAACTTTGCATTTTTCTACGTTAAATTTCATCTGCCATTTTAGTGCCCAGTCCCCCAATCTATCCAAATCCCTCTGCAGCAAGGCAATATCCTGCTCACATTTTATTACTTTACAAAGTTTTGTGTCATCTGCAAACACTGATACATGGCTTTCAATGCCCATTTCAAGATCATTTATAAATATGTTAAAGGACCACTCTAGTGCCAGGAAAACATACTCATTTTCCTGGCACTAGAGTGCCCTGAGGGTGCCCCCACCCTCAGGGACCCCCTCCCGCCCGCCTCTGGAAAGGGGAAAGGGGTAAAAACTTACCTTTTTCCAGCGGTGGGCGGAGAGCTCTCCTCCTCCGATCCTCCTCTTCTCCTCCCCGTCGGCTGAATGCGCACGCGCGGCAAGAGCTGCGCACGCATTCAGCCGGTCACATAGGAAAGCATTCATAATGCTTTCCTATGGACGCTTGCATGCTCTCACTGTGATTTTCACAGTGAGAATCACGCAAGCGCCTCTAGCGGCTGTCAGTGAGACAGCCACTAGAGGAAATAGGGGAAGGCTTAACCCATTCACAAACATAGCAGTTTCTCTGAAACTGCTATGTTTATGAAAAAATGGGTTAACCCTAGAAGGACCTGGCACCCAGACCATTTCATTAAGCTGAAGTGGTCTGGGTGCCTAGAGTGGTCCTTTAAATAGAAGCGGTCCCAAAACAGAACCCTGAGGGACACCACTTACCACTTTTGTCCAGCTTGAAAATTTACCATTTATGACAACTCGCTGTACTCTATCCTTAAGCCACTGTTCTACCCAAGAACAAGAATATTCATCTAGACCAATTTCTTTTAGTTTGAAGACTAACCTATTGTGAGGAACCGTATCAAATGCCTTGGCAAAATCCAAGTAGATCACATCCACTGCAACACCCTGATCTATATTTCTACTTACTTCTTCGTAGAATGCAATTAGGTTAGTTTGACATGACCTATGTTTCATAAAACCATGCTGATTATTGCTAATAACACAGTTCTTCCCAATGAATTCCTGAATATTATCCCTTAATAGCCGTTCAAATAATTTCTCAGTCACAGAAGTTAAGCTCACAGTTAAGCTCACAGGTCTATAATTTCCAGGCAAGGATTTTGAACCCTTTTTAAATATAGGAACAATATGTATGGGGGGAAAACCCCACACCACGCAGGAGCTGTGGACGGGCATGGAACAACAGACCGATGAGTGGTTGTTGACGCACATCCCTTGCCTGACGCATGTGCTGAATTTGGTGGTGCAGAAATTCCTGAAAAACTACTCAGATATATCAGAGCTGCTGCAGAAAGTGCAGGCTGTCTGTGCGCGCTTTCGGTGTTCTCACCCTGCTGCTGCTCGCCTGTCTGCACTGCAGCATAACTTCGGCCTTCCTGCTCACTGCCTTATATGCGACGTGCCCACAAGGTGGAACTCCACCTTGCACATGCTGGAGAGACTGTGCGAGCAGCAGCAGGCGATAGTGGAGTTTCAGCTGCAGCACGCACGGGTCAGTCGCTCTGTGGAACAGCACCACTTCACCACCAATGAGTGGGCCTCAATGCGAGACCTGTGTGCCATGTTGCACTGTTTTGAGTACTCCACCAACATGGCCAGTGCCGATTACGCCGTTCTCAGCCTTACTATCCCGCTTCTATGTCTCCTTGAAAAAACGCTTCGGGTGATGATGGAAGAGGATGTGGCACGGGAGGAAGAGGAGGAGGAAGAGGGGTAATTTCCACGGTTATCAGGCCAGTCATTCACAAGTGGCTCGGAGGGTGGGTTCCTGCACCAGCATAGGCCAGGTACACAATTGTCCAGCCAGGGAACAGTTCTGGAGGATGAGGAGGAGGAGGAGGATGAGAGGAGGAAGAGGAGGAGGAACCGTGTTCACAGCAGGGTGGCACCCAACGCAGCTAGTGGGCATCACTGGAGCGTGGCTGGGGGGATACGTAGGACACAGATGATACACCTCCCACAGAGGACAGCTTGTCCTTGCCTCTGGGCGGCCTGGCACACATGAGCGCCTACATGCTGCAGTGCCTGCGCAACAACTGCCGAGTTGCCCACATTCTAACTTGTGCTGATGGCTGTGGTCACGCTGCTGGATCCCCGTTACAAGGAGAACGTGCCGTCCTGGAGCGTGATTGGAAGATGCACGACTACAAGCATTTGCTGGTAGACGCGCTGCTGAGGGCATTCCCAACTGACACCGGGGGCTCAGTGAAAGCACAAGGCGAAGGCAGAGGAGGAGGAAGAGGTTGACAACGCAGCTGGGGCACTGCAAGCCCCTCAGAAGGCAGGGTTAGCATGGCCAAAATGTGGAAAAGCTTTGTCACCACGCCACAACAACCAGCACCACCAGCTGATATGGAACGTCTTAGCAGGAGGCAGCATTTTAGCAACATGGTGGAACAGTACATGTGCACACGCCTACACGTACTTACTGATGGATCTGCTCCATTCAACTTCTGGGTCTCCAAATTGGGCACATGGCCTGAGCTTGCCCTTTATGCCTTGGAGGTGCTGGCCAGTGTATTGTCTGAACGTGTGTTTAGCACGGCAGGGGGCGTTATCACAGACAAGTGCAGCCGCCTGTCCACAGCCAAAGTGGACAAGCTCACGTTTATGAAAATGAACCAAGAATGGATCCCACCAGACTTTTCTGTACCTTGTGCAGAATAGACATTTATGCCGGCCTCACCCAGCCATTGTTATACTCAAGTGCACTTATTCTTTGTTTTCTTTTTTTATATGTCCCAATATTTTGGGGGCTACCCCAATACAAAAAAATAATAATAAAAAACAACAAACAAACAAATAAAAAACAGTGTTGGCTACCTCCTCCTCCTCCACCGCCGCTTCCATCTACACCGCCACGGTCACTGCCTCCTCAACCTCCTACTCCACATCCACCTCCTCCTCCTAGTTCAAGATTATTATTTTTAATTGTTATGTATTTTATGTTATTTTAAGTTATTTCCCTATCCACATTTGTTTGCAGGGCACTTGTCCTACTCTTACCCCATTGTACTTCTTTTTGCAGCCCTCAAGCCCTTTCCAGGACTTTTTTAGAGCCATTTTAGTGCCCAAAAGTTCGGGTCCCAATTGACTTCAATGGGGTTCGGGGTCAAGTTCGGGTCAAGTTTGAGTCCGAACTTGAACTTTTTGCCGAAGTTCAGCCGAACCCGGCAAACCCGAACATCCAGGTGTCCGCTCAACTCTACTAGTCACACCTCTCTCCTAAATACTTCCTGTAAAGTGAGATTGAATGTTTGTACTTACTTCATTGCACAGTCTGTTTAATTTAAAATATATTAACTCCTGCTCTGTAATGAGACTTCTAGAGCCTTCAGGAGACTCCTGAGATAAAATGTGCAAGAGATAAAAACTTCTAAAGAAAGTTAACATCTGATTGTGTAAGAAACAGGACACTTACCTTGCCAGTCAGCCGCTCCCACACAGAAGAAAGATACATTAAACATCAAGGAAGCCGACCGCTGTACACCCGCCCCTTTTAAAGGGGCAATGCAGTCACATGTTAGCAAAAGAGCTCTAAACAAAAGAGCTCTAAACAAAAGAGCACAAATGACTCTTACCTTTTGGGGGCGTGGTTATGTCCCTAATCATATAAAAGCCCAGCCTGCCTTCAACTCAGTGCCCTGTTGTGGTCCCTAGTGTTCCTTGTGTTCCTAGTTCCTAGTTCCTCCTCAGCACGTTCCTGTTTGCTTCTTTGTGTTTTTGACTCGGCTTTCCCTTGACTTCTCTGATTTCTTGTTTCCTGACTCGACTTGTTCCTCGCTTTTGTGTATTTCTGTACTCCTTTGACCTTGGCTTGTCTCTGGCTCCGCTAGCTCCTTTCAGCCCGGCCATTCTAAGGACTGGTATAGGGGCTTTCTCTATCTACCTTTGTGGTTCTGGTGATTTACACTGTGCGTGTTGGGCATATTCAATACAGATTGAAAATTAAACTTTTTTTTCATTCAGGCTGTGAATCACACAAACAAAAGTTTAACTAATACATGGCAGAGAATTGAGAACTGAGACTGCAGGGGCATTATCTATATACCAAAACTGCTTCATTTAGTTAAATAAGTTTTAGTGCCTGTAGTATAAATTTTAGGGCAATTCTGAAATATTATGTCCCAAATATTCAATTTAATGGTCAATATTTTATAATGTTTTTGATAGTATAGGTCTGCATTAAACTGTATAGTATACACATACTCAAATCTACAAAAAAAGTTAATGTGTTGAGAACATATATACATTTAAATATAGTTAAAATCAATAGAAGAGTAAAGCCACAACTCATCCATATGTTGCATGACGTCCCTAATTTGCTCCTGGTGGAAAATGTCTGTCAAACTCTGAGGTTCCATATGAATTAGTTGTCTGTTTTGTCAATTTCTCTTAATAAACTAAGTAAACTAAACAGAGCATTCTATTTACCTTGTCGTTGTGTCTTCTTTGTTTCTGCTATCTTTTTGTTAAAAAAAAAAAGCTTAATGAAAACAAACAATTTTTGTAATACAAGACTCAGGAACAGGAGCTTATATTAAAAACTTGAAAAAACCTTAAATAGAGCAAATAAAATACTGGATATATTGATTGTGATTAAAATGACCATCTAAAGTAAAAAATAACTTTTTGTAATGGGTTATACCCAAGTGTGAAACTCAACATGGCATCACAATAAAGTCCTACATAAAGCAAATTAGTAAATAATAAAATTAGTAAATAATTTGTGGCTCAAGGGGTCACTTACCATTTATTTTGGGTAACCTTTGGAGATATATATATCCTTATAACTGGATGTTCCTCTGCCATATTATAATGGGTGCGTAGCACTATTTATGCCAGAGTAATTGCATGTCCCAGCATACAAACTATGATGATGTGGTGATTTGTTATTATAGGAAGTGATTGAATTGGCATGAGCAAGCCACATGCCTATTCATTTTACACCAACCTCAATAGGGAGCATGATTTATTGACTTCTCAATGATTGATTTAAATGTATTCTCACTATCAGTGCTTGGCAAATGCTTGCCTGTACTGCATTCCAAATGACCAAAATTCAGAAAACATTTGGATTAATTTCTGTGTTCAATAAATACGGGAATGCCTTTACATTTTATAGATTTTGGCTATTTGGAATACAATTGTAATTGTATATTTGGAAAGCATCTTTGAATTTGACCCTGGACTGCTTTTAGTGAATAGCCAAGTGGTAAACGTGGGTCGAATTCAGGAATTTGTTTCCTAATATTTTATATGCAAATATGGATGGATGTACACTAATCAGCCACAACATTAAAACCACCTGCGTAATACTCTGTAGGCCTCCTCCATGATGCCAGAACAGCTCTGATGCATTGAGGCATGGACTCCACAAGACCTCTGAACTTGTCCTGGGGTATCTGACAACAAGACATTAGCAGCAGATCATTTAAGTCCTGCAAGTTGGGAGATCAGGATACAATCTATGGATACAATTTGTTGTTCCAGCACATCCCACCAATGCTCAATGAGATTAATATGTGGGAAATATGGAGGCCATGGTAAAACCTTGAACTTTTTGTCATGTTCTTCAAACCATTCCTGAACAATGTTTGCAGTCTGGCAGGGTGCATTATCATGCTGAAAGATGCCACCAGGGAACACCATTGCCATGTAGTGGTGCAACAATCTCTAGGTAGGTGGTACGTGTCAAAAGTAACATCCACATGAATGCCACGACTCAAGGTTTACCAGCAGAACATGCCCAGAGCATAAACTGCCTCTGCCGCTCTGCCTTCTTCCCGAAGTGACTCCTGCTGACATCTCTTCCCCAACTGATCATTAGACATGTGCACCAATAACATTTTTGTTTCGTACAAATTATGTCATTTCATACTAAATAAAGTCAATCCGGAATATGGTCTCCAAATCACTTGTTTTCGAACAAAATGTGTTAAAAAAATCATTTGTTTTTGTCCATTAGGACGAAAACAGAACTGTGCATGCGCAAAGAAAAAAGAAAGCAAGAAGGGATCTGGCAGCGCTACTAGCTCCCTCCTTGTATTAAATAACCAGTTCATCCACCCCCCCTCCTGCATTAAAACCTATGGGGGTCACTCTTGTGGGAATTTTTATGGGATAATAATAGTAAACAGTTGAGAATTGCCCACTATTTCAATTCTCAGATCCCAAAGATCGTTATCGTGTAAGTGAAATGTATTCCATATAAATAAAATCACAATTTGTTATAAAAATAGATACAATTTATTGTGACAAATTAAATAATAATAATATGTAACATGCGTGACAATAATCAATGAATATTCAGTATAACATGGTATGCAATACAATGGCAATACACCTTCCAATGGTTAAGACAAGATTTATGACTGTCTTTCACAGAGAAACAAAAGTGAAACTTACACACAGACACAGAGCTTGCAGCATAAGGCCATAAAACTTTAGCTAACAGTTAGAATAACCCTTTCAATGCTGGCTAGACCTCCTAAGTAATTAAGACCTATTCTCATGTAATTTTAAATAAAATAACATTTATACCAGCTCATTAGTCATTTCCTGGAACCATCAAATAAGAGTAATCTACCATGTTCTATAAGCAGAATTTTAACTTGCCTAAACAGATATTCTATCTTATTTTAGAGCAAATCAATACACCTGGATAAATATCACGATATGCTAACGTGATATGTCACATTAATATATATATAATTATTCCTTTCTATCTGCTGAATAGAATGCTTAATTATATATTCTTTAGTAACTAAGATTTCTAAATATCGAAATCTGATCGTGATTTATCCATCATGCTATTAGAAAAATTTTAATTAATTTAGATTAATTAAATGAAACCAGCATATTTACCAGTTAAATATATGTTCTCATCAGATGTTCTCAGGTAGCTAAGTGTCAAGGAATGTTTCTTTCTCGCTCTGACTCTGCTTGCTTCTTACTTAGCCTGCTTCCGACTATCTTGCTTACTCCTTTTCCTCCTTTGCCTTCTCTGCATACCTTTTCCTTCTCTGCATTCTTCTGCCTCGCTTTTCCCTATGTCTTCACTTTTAAAGGGAAAATTCACTAGGTGATAGACCAATAGAAAAACTGGAGGTGTGGTTACCTTCCAGGTAGCAATTTAAGTATTTGGTCTATAGAGGGCAGTCTCGTCCCACTAAACATACCTATGCAGGAAAGAGTTAACTATTCCTGGTGGCTATTTTGACGTAATTTACCTTATCTTTATGGTTGTCTATAACTTAAGTTTTCTGTCAGATCAAAGAGTTTCTTTGGGCTTTCTTCAGACTATGTGTCTGGCAAATTCTGCTATAATTTTTAATATGACAGTTATAACTAAGTATGACCCCTAAACTTACAATGGGATGTTATACAATATCGAAAGTAAAATTAAATTATTTAATCTTCTCTGTCACAAATGTCTGGGTTTAGAATTGATTATATTCCATTAGCATTTAGACAGTCTGTCCATCCCCCGTTCTCATCTCTTATCAACAGGTTTGTATATACTAAGCATTCCTTTAGCTCTGGCAAAGTGGTTAGTTTTACAGAAGGGATAGAAATCTTGAGTATTTTGTTAGCTTGAAGATAACAAAATGGAGTCTGCTCTGTTCAGAATGATTTAGGCAATATACACTTTAATTTCTATCATAGCACAAAATGTCTGCCGATATAAATACCCTGACACTCTGACCCCCATATTTATAAAAGGGAGGATCGCTGTCACAAGCTAATGTCCCCCCAGGGTCCCCACCCATGAGCGGCGGGTGGGGACCATAAATAAATAAATAATGGGGGAACCTAATGTCCCCCACAGGTCCCCACCCATGAGCAGTGGGTGGGAACCCTAATTAATTAATGGGGGGGGACCTAATGTCCCCTCTGGGTCCACACACATGAGCGGCGGTTGGGAACCCTAAAAAAATAAAAATTGGGAGGACCTAATGTCCCCCCTGGCTCCCCATCCATGAGTGGTGACTGAGGACTTTAATTATTAAAGGGGATACCTAATGTCCCCCCTGGTCCCCACCCATGAGCGGTGGGTGGGGACCCTAAATAAATAAATAATGGGGGGGACATTTCAGGCCAACCACTCAGAGTGCTGTGACAGGTAAATGTAGAAACTTACCTGTCAGTCTCTTCATTTACCTGTCAGAGCACTCTACCGTTGGGACTTTTATTTTGCATATTTCTTTTCGGGTTTCTTTTTATTTTAACAGTTGCAACGCTTATTATGGATTTCAATTTATCCTTTTTTGGGGCTGAAGAAAGAAAAGAATAGAAGAACGAAGACATCAAATGGTAAGTATGACATTTTATATTACAGGGTTAATTTATTGCCCCCCCCACTATTATTAGGGTGAGGGTGGTAGGTAGGGTATTTTTATTGGGGGGGCGTGACTAGGGGTTTGGGGACCCCTAGTCACTTTAATATTTGTGGTTCCCACCCACGAGTCATGGGGGGAGACCTGTGGGGGACATTAGGTTCCCCCTATTATTAATTTATTGAGGGTCCTACCCCGCCGCCCATGGGTGGGGACCAGGGGAACATTAGCCCCCCCCTTTAATTAAAGTCCCCACCCACCACTTATTGGTGGGAACCTGTGGGGGACATTAGGTCCCCCCCATTATTTATTTATTTAGGGTCCCCCCACACTTATGGGTGGTGACTATGGGGGACATTAGGTCCCCCCCTTTAATGAATTTAAGTCCCCACCTGCCGCTCACGGGTGGGGGCATGTGGGGGACATTAGGTCCCCCCCATTATTCATTTATTTAGGGTCCCCACCTGCCACTCATGAGTGGGGACCTGGGGGACATTAGGTCCCCCCATTATTTATTTATTTAGGGTCCCCATCTGCCTCTCATGGGGGACATTAGGTACCCCCATTAATTAGTTTGGGTCCCCACCCGCCGCTGATGAATGGGGACCTGGGGGGACATTAGGTCCCCCCCATTATTTTTTTATTTAGGGTCCCCACCTGCCGCTCATGGGTGGAGACCAGGGGGGACATTAGGTAGCATTATTTATTTATTTAGGATCCACATCCGCCGCTCATGGGTACCCCCCAGCTGCTTATGGGTGGGGGCCATATGGATGTGCAATCAACAGCGCGTGCCTGATTTTACCCAGCAAAATGCATAATCATGTAACAAACGAGCATTATTAAGCACTCTTGGCATTGATAAAGTGCATTTGTCACAAAATGTGTAGATAGCACAGATATTCCTGTGTGCATTTAGAGGGTTACTTCAAGCCTTTTGAGGGTGGGGGAACTTTACAGTGTAATACTTGTAGTATGCAAAAAAAAGCATTATACTCACCTTGAATTAATCACTGGACAAAGCTCCTGGTGCTGATTTTCACACCCCTCCAACATCAGTGGATGCAGTGCATGATGACATGATCCCTACATATTGAAGTTCATTCACAAAATAACAGGTTTTAGTAAGTTGGAAGCTATTGTGAAATGTACAGTAAAGTTGTAAATTTTAGTCATATAAAACATACTAAATAACAGGTTGCTAGATTGCCTTACTAAAAAAAAAATGTACGCCAACTTGATCATGGGTTAATGGGAGGATTTGTTCATCTGGACCAATAACCCATGGAGGGAGCACCTGGACTTCTATCGCCATTTTAATAATATGGGATAGCCCACAAGATGTACTTGACATATTCCTTCAATCTCTAAATACCAATAATATGAGTCTTACCATTATATATGCTTCTAATCAATAACAGATACATTTCCTGGATCTCACCTTCATTGGAGAATGGAGATATCACTAAGGTTATCACAAAAAAACCTACTGTAAAGATAAGGAGGTGAATGGCTATCTCCAGGATGATTGTAGACAGCACCCACAATGGCTATGTAAAATGCCATTTGGCCAGTTTTAAAGGAACTGCAGTCTTATGCAAGATTATGTCTTTGAATCATTTGAGCTTATGAACAGATTTTTTTTAAGAAAGGGCTATAGTCCTAACATAGTCTATAATGCTTAAATTAAAACTAAGAAATTACTTAGAACTAGGCTCATTAATCACCATCGAACCTCACAAACAACATTGGATATATATTCCTTTAAATTATGTTATTGAATTATTTCCTCCTGGCTTTTCCTGCTATAAATATTGTGGAATATGCCAGTTTACTAAATCTTGAAAAATTTCCTGCGATGTATGATTTACGTTGACATCTTTAGGACCATGGCTAGTTCAGACTCTATCCTTGCCTACCAGTCTCTGAGGTTTTAGCTGTCCTGTGATCGCTAATCCTAGGGCATACTGCTCGTTTAGCTCTTTGATTTCTCTAGTGCGGATACACAAACTATCTCTCCTCTCTCTCTGTTTACATCCTAATATATTTTTGTTTTTTACCAAGTACTTGGGTCTTTTTCTTTCCATCAGGGGTCTCTACTGAGAATATATATTTTAATAGTCATTTTCAATGTGATTGTTGTGACATTATCTAGCCATTGATTTTGGACTTTCATTATTCACTTCAGCTCTGCTAATTTATAATGCTGTTTTGTAGCTCTTATTGAGATGGGCAAAGTCTACTAAATGTTAGTCTTATGCATGATTTTGTACTTTATATGTATATATTTTACTTCTTAGTCTTAATAAAATTGTTACTAACATAACTGATCAGCATTTACTGAAAGGATTGAATCAGCGTGCTACAATTTAAAAGCACACTGTAAGAAACAAAAATCTATACATTTTATAATGTGCTTTTGGTGCATGTTGTCCCTTTAAACAGACAATGTAAAAAATTACTTTGCTAAGACACAGCATTTTTTAGTGGCTGTCAGACATACATCCATGAAACATGCACCGCCTGACTATTATTTTTTTTAAACTGGCAAGCAAACCCTTTGAAATAAATATACAAATCAAAATAAAATACCTCCGCTAAGCACTCTTCCTTGCTTTAATTGGGACACACGTAGTGCTTCAGCCCTGCCAGTCACCGCAGCTTGACTGGGGTCTATCCAGAGTTTCAGACCTTGGAACAGGGTCCTGTGCAACAGCTCCAAGTGATCCAGCCTTCCTGCACAACAGCTCCAAGTGATCCAGCTCTCCTCCAGAATGCAGCTGTATAGCTGTCTCACCCAAACACTACCCGAGACTTAGTGAAGAATAAATTGGAACGTGTTTTTATTCAGGTGAACCACAGAGTAATCACAACAGGGGTTATTAAAAAAAAAAAAAAAAAAAATACAAGTCACTCCTTGGAGTCTTGGTGTCCAGGACAGAATCAGGTCAAGAGTTCATCATTTAATTACCTGCCTGACACCAAGATCCATAGCACAATAGCTATTGCATAATAAACTAATTGTCTTCCATAGTACAAGAAAACTCCTAAAACACATATATTACTATACAGCAGACGAAAAGGGTCTCTGAAACAATGGGACCACTCCCTTCTAGGAAAACAACAAGGAAGAGGGGGGGGGGGGGGAGGGGGAGAGTAACTAACAAATACACCCTATACTTTGAATGGGCACAGAGTGACTAAAACATAGGAGTAATCTGGGAACCTACATAAAGTGTCTATCTTCAGCCCACAGTGATGGTAACTGCTGTCACAATAAGCTTACTATAAACATGGTCAGATTGCATTTGCAGGCATGCCCCTCAGCTAGGGGAGTGTCTTCAGTCTTCTCTCCTTCTTAATTACCCATTTAAGTTTTCAGACCACTAGCAGCAGAAACAGGGCATCACTGTGCAGCAGCAGTAGATAGAAACATCAGAGCCTGCTCTGCACGAATCACACTAATTAGAATTCTCTCTTAGTCAGGATCTTGCAAGCTGAGATCTTCCGACTGCACATGTGTAAAGCTGCAAGGCATGGACAATGCACTTTTACAGCATTCCTGGGGATCAAACACTGATTGGTATGATCAGTGTCCCCCTTGGAGTGGGTGTGGAAAGCATGAGAAAAACAAAAAGCAGGTAAAAATGAAAATGAATCATATTTACCTGCTTTTTTCAGTCTGAAGAGTGAGGCTACTGTCTGATTTAAAGCTAAAGATTTTGAATAAGACAGTTGCCTCTAAGTGCTTTATGGCTCTTTAAGATGCTTTCATTTTCAAAGTTCCTCCTTTTTAATGTCAAGACACCCTCTAACATTTAATATACATTATATATTTATTTTTAATATTAGAATGCTCCTTTAAGCTCACATTAGCAAGCAAAATAATTAAAATATATATAATTTTACTTACTTATTCCTTGCATAGATTTTTTTTGTTTGCATTGAGTTGTAGCCCTTTTGGTGTAATGATTTTGGGGATAATTCAATGTCCATTAATCTGAAACATTTCTTATCTCCCCATTGCATTGTCTGACACGTCTTGCTATTTCTTTGTCTGTGTTGCTATTTATTGCATACACTCCCTAGTGGTTTTGCAAAAGAACATTCAACAACTCTGAGATCAGCACTACATCAGTACAAATAAAAGAGCATTTAACAAAGCATTTACACACTCAACAAAAATAATGGAGTTTGGCAAACAGACTAGATTACGCTACACTGTTCTATGTTTCATATACTACTTTTAACACGTGACAAAGATATGACCACTAGACTTACTAGACTTGGGGGATGGCACAGCACCACCTCTAATAATAGTCCATTTGCAGTATTTTCTTAAAGGGACACTCCAGGCACCAAGACCACATCTGCACATTGGAGTGGTCTGGGTGCCAACTCCCACTACCCTTAACCCTGCAACTGTATAAACTGCAATAATTACCTTGCAGGGTTAACTCCTCATCTAGTGGGCACTTCCTGATTCATAGAACAGGTTTTCATAGAACAGGTTGCACTATAGCGTCGCTGGACGTCCTCACGCTATGTGAGGACCTCCAGCGTCGCTAAAATCCCCATAGGAAAGCATTGAAAACATTTTCAATGCTTTCCTATGGAGAAGTCTAATGTGAATGCGCGGCATTGCCGCGCATGCGCATTAGGATTCCCCTGCCGGCGGGCGGGATCTGTCTCCCCCACCGGATGAAGTGAGGACGGGGAGGAGCGTGGGCGGACCAAGAAGCAGCGGCGAGGGACATCGTTGCTGCCTCTGGTAAGTCACTGAAGGGGGTGGGAGGTGGGAGGGAGAGGGGACCTGCAGTGCCAGGAAAACGGATGGTTTTCCTGGCACTGGAGTGTCCCTTTAACCTACTAAAGCAGGATTGTCAGTGTTTTCTTAGGTTGAGAGAAAGAGAGTGGGGAGGAGTATTCAGAACCCGTCATTTTTTTATATTGGTTTATATTGCAGCTTTACAATTTAAAAAAAAAAAAAATTTACATCAAACTACACCGCTCAATAACTTATAATGACAAAGTAAAAACAAGGAATACAAGAAGGAAAAAAAAGAAGGGATGAAAGATCTGAAGAGAGAAGAGTTGAAGGAAGTGAGAGGAGAGGGAGGTGAAACAAATTAAACCAAAAGGAAATTTAAGGATAGATCCATAAGACTAAAGAAAGATCAGAGACAGGAGAAAACAGGAAATTCAGAAGGAAGAGGAAGTTGAATAGAGAGAAGGGAAAAGAACGAAAGAGAGAAAGGAAAAAAATGGAAGCCAACATAAAGGAAAAAATGGATAGAAGATTGAGTGTTAAAGCACATTACCATAAACAAATATATTTGAACAATAAATTTACATTTTTAGATTCACGAACTGTTACACTATAAATTCTAGGAGAATACTATAAACTCCATATTAATGTTATAATTTTATTTTACAATTCTCCTATAATATCACTGTAAATGTTAAACAATAATGTTTCAAATTGAATATGGGATTAGTTAACTCATATAATGAGCCAAATCACTCGATTGTTAGAATTTAAAAAAAACAAAAAACGTTAATGAGTAGCAGAGTAGAAGTAGTGAGAGTGGGTGAAACAAAAAGGGTAGAGTAAAATAGGGAAATAGGTTGTAAAAGATAAATATAATTATCTATAGTAACACTATAATGTAAGATAATCACTGGTATTTAAGAATACAATACTCCCAATGAAAGAATTATAGAAAGCACATGAACCACTAATTGGATATGTTATGCTGGCCCATTTTCGGCTGTAGGATTGCTGAATCTCCCAGATGTACATTTTTTTTTGTCCTTCTCTCTTCTCTCTTCCCCCTCCTTAACAAATTTCGGGTGTTATTGATCTCCCGACTCCCAACTCAACCATCTCCTTCTGTGAAAATCTCACAGGTATTTCTAAATCTTCTAATTTGTGGGATGATTTGGGAAGCCAAGGCTTTAGGACCTTCAACAGTTTTTATGTTTAATGTAGGGGAAATTTATATATTTCACCCTGTTACGTCCAGGTCTGTTAATCATGGAATATGTATTGGTATGATCAGCTCAAGTTCATTTACTATAAACGGTTTAAAGGAGAGATATAACGAGGGAATCAGCCCTCATCAATTTAGAAGGGAATGCTGAAAAGTATGTCTATTAATATACAAGGTTTGAATTATGGTGGAAAAAATAGATATTCTATGATATTTTTGTAAACAATGGGATACAAATAAGTTTTATCCAGCTCAAATGTATTTTCTATAAACAGTTTAGAGGGGAGTATAAGGTTGGAACCTGTCCATACTAATTTATAAGGGTATGCTGAGATTTATGTCTGTAAATGTACATGGTTTGAATTCACGCTGGAAAAAAACAGATATTTTACGATACTTCAATAAATAATTGGATTCAAATTTGTTTTATCCAAGAAACTCATTGGATTTATTCAGATATTCAAAAATGTGGGGGGGGGGGGGGGGGGGGTAACAAATATAAGCATATCTATCTCAGTCATCACTAAGAAAAAAAAATGTTGGGTTGCGATTATCTTTGATTCTAATATAAAACATGAAATATTATTTCAAGATAGTGACCCATTGGGTAGATATGTAATAATGGTCTGCAATATTGAAGATATGTTATACACTCTTGTTAATGTTTACCCTTATATGAACAGCTAGGATAGATAGTGAAATGGATATTCGTATCTACATCTACCAAACGTTAATCCAACTGCATTACTCTCTAGAATTATGAATAGAATAGATACAATCGCAAAAAGCACTTTATTAATTGCTGGCGACTTCAACTGTGTTTTTGATTATAAAATGGATAATAGAGCTCAGGTTCAGCTGAAGTCTGAAAAATTAATAAATAAACAATCTAGAATTTTAACTAATATTTGCAATGCACACGGATTATATGACACTTGGTGGCTTATGAATCCTGAGACTTGTGATGTTACCCATTTATCTAAAGTTCATAACTCTTATTCAAGAATTGATTTATGTCTAGTTAAAGCCAATACATTAAATAGCATTAGTAAAATTCTAATTAAAGATAACACCTGGTCCGACCATAGTCCTGTAATAATAGATTTAGGGAAATCTCCGCCAAAGGGTAGAAGTACTTGGAGAATGGATGACTCTGCCTTTAAAATTAAGGAAAATAAAGAGAAATGAATAGAGCTATCCAGGTATTTTTGGTCAGAAAATTCAACTCCCGATATTAATAAGTCAACACTATGGGCCACTTATAGAGTAGTAATGAGGGGTTAACTTATTAAAATTAAAAAGCAATAAAAAAAAAAAAGAGAGATAAAGATCTTGTTGATCTAAACATTGAATACCTTAATATTTTCAAAATGAATCAAAATCAACCATATAGACAACTTGTGATAAAATTATCTGACCTACAAAATAAAATAAATACAAAAACAGAGAAAAAGATTAAATGAACTATTAATAAATGAAGATTAAATAGCTACTATCAGGTAATAGGGCTAATACAAATCTAACTAAAAAAATTAAAGAAACATAATGCAAAAAATAGGATAAAAAATTATCAGATGGTAAAACGATTTATTCTTCTCCAGATAAAATTGGCCAAATATTTAATAAATATTACAGCAATTTATATAATTTAGAAATAATTACAAATACTACAAAAATTAATAACTATTTATCTGAAACTATTACTCCAAAAATTTCTATCGCTGATCTTAACCCCTTAAGGACCAAACTTCTGGAATAAAAGGGAATCGGGACATGTTTCCTTAAGGGGTTAATACTTTAAATGTTGAGTTTACATCTGATGAAGTAGAAAGAGAGATTGACAGATTAGAATTATATAAGACCCCTGGCCCGGATGGTTATAGTAACTATTTCTATAAAATTATGAAAAAGAAAAAGCATGTCCTCTAACTGATCGTTATAATTAAATGGCTTTTTTGGTCAAAATGCCGAAAGATCTATTACAAGCTAACATCCTACCCATACTAAAACTTAATAAAAATGAAAGTGATGTTAGTAACTACAGACCAACTTCACTAATAAATACATATATGAAAATATATGCCTCAATTTTAGCCTCTAGATTAAAGTTAGTTATTGAAAAAGTTATTCATCCGGACCAGGTTGGTTTTATTCCGGGAAGATCCTCGGATATTTGTACAAGAAGAATTCTGGATATAATGGATAGGGCTGAATGAATGGATATTTCTCTGCTGACCCTGTCAACCACTAGCAATTAATATTAGAACAACCAAATGATCAAAGGTTTTCCAACTAATAAAGCAGATGCCAAGATAGCGCTATACACAGAAGATATCCTACTGTCGCTTACCTCTCCAGAGACATCCTTATCAAATGTAATTCTTGAAATTAAAAAGTACAGTGAAATATCAAATTATAAGTTAAACATAGCTAAGTCAATAGTTTTAACTAATAAGATCAAAATGATTCTATTAATGATTTTAAAGATAAATATAATTTCACATGGTCAAAGAACGATTTCAACTATCTGGGAGCTATAATTCCAAATCAGATCCAAAACACTATGGAAATAAAAGTCTTAAATCTCTTAAAATATACCAACATAAAGCTAAAAGAATGGCGATCAATAGAATTATTTTGGTCTGGCAGGATCAACACAATCAATGCTTATATTATTCCAAAGTGGTCATATTTGTTTAGAATGCTACCCCTTCATATACCTGATATTTGGTGAACTATGATTCAATCCCGTTTCCAAACATTTATATGGAAAAGTAAAAAACTGAGAATAAGTGCCAAAGTTCTCGCGAGGAAATACCAACAAAGGGGATTTAAATTATCCTGATATAAGAAATTGTTATTTTTCTAACATCATAGGTCATGTTTATAAATTACAAGTTGATATTTATAAAGAAGAGATGTGGTACATAATAGAATCTGACACAGTAGGAAACAGTAGACTTGAACGATAACTATGGCTTACTAGTGGTAAGAAATTTACAGAATACCTAATACTAAATCCTTAATATTAGCACAAACTATTCGAGCTTGGGATATATTAAATAAAAGATTATGAGAAAGGTTTAAAGTTCCAAAATCATGTAATTTGGCTATTTTGGAAGATAATATGCAAGATATATCCTTGATTACGTGGCCCAAAGACGTATTGAGTATTAATTACATTGATTTTTGTTGAAATCAAGGCTAAATTACATTTATCAAATAACGAAAATTTTTAGTTTCTGAGAATAAAAAACTTTTTAAATAAGGCTTTATTAAGAAATTCTTCTATAGTGGCAAATCTAACTCAATCAATGTTCAACCACACCAAAGTAAAACAAAAAAAAACTTCTAAAGCACTTCACTTAAAGGGACACTCCAGGCACCCAGGCCACTTCTGCCCATTGGAGTGGTCTGGGGGCCAACACCCACTACCCTTAACCCTGCAAGTGTAATTATTGCAGTTTTCATAAACTGCAATATTTACCTTGCAGGGTTAAGCAGCTGAAATAGCCTGTTTATGTTTCAGAGATGTTCTCTACGTAATGGCACAAGATGAGCTAAAACCAACTTAAGATCTGAGCAGGGACCCATCGAAGGGCAGGCTATTTCAGCTGCTGCCCGTTCTCAGTTTACTCTTGCGTCCTGTTTTTTTGCTCTACATTACAAAAAGGGAAACATTTCCATGAAGAATTTAAAAAAATTGATGCAAGTATTGTGATTAAACCTGCGTATAAGGGTGGTGATCTGGACATTCTACAAGTTGAGATGTACATGAATGAAGCTTATACAGAGTTTAATGATACCTCAGTATATCAAAAACTTTTATCAGACCCCACACCCAATAAAGAATACATTTTAACAACATTTTAGATGAAGGTAAAGACCTGCAACTTTTAAATACAGATTAATATACCTACATTAACATTACCCACCCTACTTATTTTCTCCTTAAAAATCCTCAAACAACTAAATAATAGTCTCAGTTATCCATTTCCTATCTAATCTTTCAGAATTGCCAAAAATAGATATTTTGTGTTCACAAACCAAAGTGCATTCAGGGCAAATCAAATATCAAAAACCGTGCAATATTATGACCAAATTTAAGTCTTCAGTCACCAGCAAAGAATATGACATTAATAATTTTATAACTTCTAATACTAAGAATGTTATATACGTACTGGAGTGCCCCTGTGGCCTCCAGTATGATGGTCAGGGATGTGTGTATCACAAGGCAAACACGGCATTTGCCTTGGACGGCAATTTCCGGGGGTGGCAAAAAACACCGCCCCAAATGCCCAGGCAAATACCTTGTGTGCCTCGTTTTATGGGAGCCCAAGAGACTGGCCACCTTTGGGCTCCCCTGGGGCAGCAGGCGGTTGTTTCTCGGGTGGGCGGGTGGCGAGGGAGCACTTTCCTCTGAGCTCTCTGCTCAGCTCCCTCGCGCGACCCGCAAACATGCCAGGAGTCGGAATATGATGTCACTCTGCGGCGCGCGAGGGAGCTGAGCAGAGAGAGCTCAGGGGAAAGTGCCTGCACATCTGGCCGCCTCCCTGCCCAGCAGCCCCACTGGACCCCAGGTAAGAAACTCCACCCAGCTATCCCAAACGTAGGGAGGCTGGGTGGATTTAAATAATAAATAAAAAAAATAATAATTGTGAGTGTGGGGAAATGTGTGTGTCAGTGAATGTGAGTGAGTGTGTGTCAGTGAATGTGAGGGAGTGAGTGCGTGTCAGTGAATGTGAGGGAGTGAGTGTGTGTCAGTGAATGTGAGTGAGTGTGTGTCAGTGAATGTGAGTGTCAGTAAATGTGAGTGAGTGTGTGTCAGTGAATGTGTGTGTCAGTGAATATGAGTGAATGTGTGTGTCAGTGAATGTGAGTGAGTGTGTGTGTGTTTGTCAGTGAGTGTATGTGTTTCAGTGAATCTGTGTGTCTGTCAGTGAGTGTGTGTATTTCAGTGAATGTGTGTGTCAGTGAATTTGAGTGAGTGTGTGTGTCTGTCAGTGAATGTGTGTGTGTCGGTCAGTCAGTGTGCATGTGTCAGTTAGTCAGTGCGTGCATCTGTCAGTCAGTGCGTGCGTCTGTCAGTCAGTTAGTGCGCCTGTCAGTCAGTTAGTGCGTCTGTAAGTGAGTCTGCCAGTGAGTGTGTGTCCGAGTAAGTATATGTCTGTCTATCAGTGTGTTAAATCAGTGAGTGTGTGTATGTCATTGCTTGTCAGTGTATATGAGAGTGTGTGTCTGTCAATGAGTGTATGCATCTATCAGTCAAAGTGCTTCCTTGACAGGAAGGGGTGGGGAAAAATTTTATTAGGGGGGGTGCCCGAGCAAGGTCCTGCCTAGGGCAGCACAAAACCTTCCATCCCTTGATATTGTTATGTTTTTTTAATGAAAAAAAAAATAAATTAAAAAGAAAAAAAAAATGTTGATGACATACATACAATAGGCAGAGTTGGTTGGTTTTTAGAAACAGACTTTATATTTATCATATTTATTTGTTTTAGTTTGTTGTCAATAAAATATATTTTGTACTTCACTTGACGTCCAGTGGATCTGTGAGATGGACCAGAGGGCGTGAAACCAACGGGCACTCAAAAAGGGAGTGGGTTCCACACAAATATTCCCACATGCCAATATATTGAGCCTAGTAACGCTGGCTCCATCCTTGACTAGAGATTGTGTCTTTACTCATACTTCCGTATTTTACAATATTGCACTAGGACAGGGGTAGGCAACCTACGGCACTAGTGCCATGCACGGCACTCAAGGTGTCTTTCCACGGCACTCAAGGCTGCTAGAGCCAAACAGGGTCTGGCCTATCAGGAGTCTCAGTGAAACTTCAGATATCTGCTAATACAAAGAGGTAGTGAAGGACAATCCTCAATTTATGCATTGCAGCACTTAGAGGAAGTGATCCGTGATCACTTCCTCCCAGCACTTGTGAATGGGAATCCACACAGTAGTAGAGCAGCCCACAACTGATGTTGCAGCTCCTGTCCTTGACCTGTACCTGCCCAAGCTGGTCCCCAGTGGAACCCAGGGAAGCCACCCACATTGCTAGATATACACAGACCTGCAGAATAAGCCTCCCCTCATACAAATAATATGAACAGCCCACACCCAAACATACACACAATCCCCACAAACGCAACACCACTAACAATTACATACATGCACACAATCCCACATGCAGCCTCTCACATGCAAAACCCTAAACAGCCCCCATACACTACCTAACACACAATGTGACATATCCACCCACACACAATTCCACAAGCAGCCCTCATACACAGCCCACATTCATATGTATCATACACGATACCATAAACTACTAATGAACATATACAATATAATAGCTCATATACGCACAAATACGATACAAAGCAATTACAGTATATATAACACAAGCAGAATACGGCAGCACACACACCTCAATTTAAAAAAATAGGATCGGCAGGGCCGTTTGAAGGAATTTGGGGGCCCCAAACAAAATGGACATTACTCCCCCCTCCCTCTTTATGTTCTTCTCACCTCCCCTTCCCTGTAGCGTGGCCGAGCTCAAGGTGCACTTCCTGTCAGTCCGGCCGGGAACAGGAAACTGAATCTCCTGTACCACGTGGTACCCGGCCAGACTGACAGGAGGAAGAGGAGCTCGGCCACGCTACAGGGAAGGGGAGGTGACGAGAGAGGCAGTGCTGCAGCCGCCTGAGGCTCTCTATAGAGCGCTCAGGCGGCTGCAGCCTTATAGGAAGCGCCGGCCCTGCTTGGGGGCCCAGGCCAGCTCGTGGCCATAAGCAATTGCTTGGTTAGCTTGCCTGGTAGTGACGGGCCTGAGGATCGGCACGCTACGGGACATCACAATCCTATATCGGCACAGTGCTGCTAAAAGGTTGCCTACCCCTGCACTAGGATTTGGTTATCTCCTTTGTTTTTTCAGCTTGCATCGTTATATATTTTCATATCACCTAGAACCATCTAACCAAGAACCAACCAACCAACTCTGCCTATTGCATGTACGTATAGTCTTTATTTGTGTGGATTTGTGAGGATATCACACAGGTGTTTAGAGTGTGATAGGACTTTTCTGGCTACACACCAGGACTTTATTTTGTTTATTTTGTTATAGTCATCCACTCTTAATTAAACCCATAGTCATTATTTGTTCTTAAATTGTTCTAAAAGGCAATATACTTTTGAAGAGCCACGGTGTAATCAAAGAGCTAACTAAACACAATGAGAATATTTATAAGAAAATATCTATATGAGGTCATACTTAATATTTTTTATTAAGTTTATTATTAAGTTAATTATAGTAGATATGGATTTTTCTAGTGACAAAATTTGTTTGCATAAAGTTTTAGCAATCATTTTAATTTGAATGAGTTGTTGTCAGTTTTATTACATTAAATTTCAGTTGCTAGCTCTATTGGGAGTGTTATCACTTTGTTCCACATCAGTCAAATCAGCATTAAGAATAATTCATAGCAAATAATGATAGAAATGAAAGGGTAAAATGCTTAAAACCTTAATGGTGTAGTGATCTTTATGGTTCTACCCTATTATTTAAAAGCACTAATTCACTATGGCCCTACAGCAAATGTGACTTAACCCACCGTTTTACTGCCTGTTCAGGCAGTGCAAATAAAAAATAATGGGACTGGTAATTAAACGCATCTGTTGAGTCTTTGGACCGTGACAGAGAAAAGTTTCATGAAGAATGTAACCTGAAATATTTGCTCAGATCAAGTTTCCTCTACATTAGCATACATCCAGATTAAATACATTCCCAAATAAGGCAGTGGTATTTCAACTCATGCAAGGAGAATGTATGAAAAGTTATGGATAAAGGGTATATGAGTCTGTACTCGCAACCGAGGCAATTAAACTATGTTAACTCTTTGGAGTTTAATCGCTCATTCGCTCAAGATAAAACTGGCAAAAATAATAAACTGATTTTTTTTTTTTTAATGTCCCAACTCATCTATAGTCAGAGCTGGACTATTTTAGCCTAAATTTTAATCGGTTATAGGGTCTGGAGTCACCTGGCAATGTCTCTCCATTCAGTGTTAAACCATTTTTAAGAAGAGTAACACTGAATGAGGGTCCCTGGATTACCCTAGTCCCACACCTATGGTACAGATGTGGCAAGGTTACACACCTCCTTCTAGCCATACCGATTCATACCTAAATGGGCACTGTGATGGTTTGAAAGTGGTCATTTGCCACGCTAAGCCGCCCATTGCTACCCAGGCAAATACTTCCTCATTAGCTTGATTAATACAAGGGGATGAGCTGCTGTGGTGTCTTGTATATCCTTAAAGCTCATTAAAGTGGTCTGGATGCACTCTCTCTATCCCCTTAACCCTGCAATGGTAATTATTGAAGTTTCAGAAACAAGTGCAATCATTACCTTGCAGTATTAAGACTGCCTCTAGTGGCACCGAAGTTGCTGTTTAGTGGATATTTTTTTTTTTATTGTATAAATTGGCTCCCAGCAGCAGCCTATTTATGCATGTTAAGGTGAGTGCAGCCAGACCCCTGTTTTTTCATATATATATATATTTAGGCATAGGCAACCTTTGGCACTGCAGCTGTTTTGGATTACACCTCCCATGATGTTTTGCCAATATTATGGGTGTAAGGGCATTATGGGGGATGTAGTTCACAACATCTGCAGTGCCGATTGGGAGTCTAGCCAACTCCTTGGTTTTGCACCCCTCCCAGGGCCTATTTATCCTTGTACTGCAGAGAACTCCAGATGGTATTTTTTCCCAAACTAAATAGCTCATGAAGCAGACATTAGGCTGTTAGATTAGGACCTGCCAAAGATGGGGTACATTGACGTTGTGGCAGGCTTATGCAATGTATGATCATATAATCAGTGGTGTATCCTGGTTTTGTGCTGCCCTAGGCAGGACAAAACTCAGCCCCCCCCCCCCCCCAACCCTTCCCCCACCTTCTAAATACACACACACATTCACTGACAGATATGCATACATTAGCTAACAGAAACACACACACTCACTAACAGAAACACACACTCACACACACACTCACACACTAACAGACACACTCACTAACAGACATACACACACACTAACAGACTGACACACACACACACACTAACAGACACACTCACACTCACTAACAGACAGACATACACACACTCACACACACTAACAGACACACTCACACTCACTAACAGACATACACACACACACACTGACAGACAGACACACACACACACACTAACAGACACACTCTCTCTCACACACACACACACACACACACACACACACACACTCACACACTAACAGACACACTCACATACACACACTCACTCACTAACAGACACACACACACACCCACTTACTAACAGAAACACTCACACATATTCACACACTAACAGACTGACACACTCACACTCACTAACAGACAGGCATATACACACACACACTCACTCACTTTAACACATTTTTAGTTATTTACCACCCCCCCTAGCCTCCTTACCTTTGGGAATGCATGGGGGGGTTATCTATCATCCTGGGGTCTAGTGGGGCTGCCAGGCTGGATGCAGGGTGGACGACACTGGCAGGCGGCTGGCGGCCGGCGAGCGAGCACTTCCTCTGAGCTGTCTGCTCAGCTCCCTTGAGCGCCGCAGAGTGAGGCTGGGAGCCGGAATATGACGTCATATTCCGGCTCCGCCACCCGGCCTCACTCTGCGGCGCGCGAGGGAGCTGAGCAGACAGTGAGGAAGTGCTCCCTCGCCAGCCGCCTGCCCACCTGGCTTGTCAGTTAGCCGCGAGGCTAACAAGGCATTTGCCCTGGGCATTTGGGGGTGGCTTTTTTTGCCGCCCCCTGGAAAGTGCCGCCCAAGGCAAATGCCTTGTTTGCCTCGCGGCTAAAACGTCCCTGCATATAATGTAACTAAACCCCCATTATTTTTTGCCTAGATTAGGTGTTTTTAAAGAACAAAATCTATCAACACAAAGTAGCTGTTTAGTGGATAAGGGAGTGCGCTGGATTTTCTTTTTTATTGAAAGTGTGTGTCTGTCATTTAGAGTTTGCATGAGTGTGTATCTGTCAGTGAGTGCTGTTAAACCTTGTTTGTGTGTGCACTGTTCCTTTAACTGTATTTCAATATGATATTGAGCCTGACTCCCGAATTCAAATCAGATGTGTCAAGCCCTGCTTTGAAGTTGCCTACATGCCACCAATATGTGTCCTATATTGTCCTTCACTCTTCTCACCTTCCTCTTTCAGGACAATGTCTATTTTTGAAGACTTGGATTATTTATATGTGGAGTTTAATGCTCTTAAAGAGAATCTCGGTAAGCTAACAACCAAATGTGAAGTGTAGAAGCTTTTGTAGAGGAGATGAATGCTTGAGAGCAGGGAGCACCACAGAAACTAGAAAAGAAAGTTGTCATACCAGAACTTCAATTAGCAATGTTCTCCAATGACACGCTATCATATTTCTTATATTTCCCTGCATTGCTTCTGCTCCCTGTCGAATTCACCAAACACCGTATTTTGTCCAGATGAACAAAATCCAGTGAAAATGACCAAATTCTGACTACAATGACTCTTCTCATATTTACTAGAGCCAAATAGTCGGCATTTGATCAGTCCAAGCGAATCTACAGCAATCGCCCAGATGCATTCTGTGTCCACATTAAAATCAGTGCTTTCCCTTTCAAATTCTGTACAAAGTATAGGATTCAGAAAATACACAAAGTGCAAGATTTACTCAAATTTATGACTGAATGCATCTAGCAGGGTGCACATTTGCTTTTTTTCAAGTGAATGATATGTGAATGTGGAGTACTATTTGCCCACATGGCAGATGAGGCAATAGGAAGGTCCACAGCTCCTAGTTAATCAGGAGGCTAGAATGGATGGTTTAGACCATCGTATGGATCAGTTTGCCCAGGCTTTACAAACCATACTGGCTCGTACTGCCCACTTGCAACCTGCCGTTCAAGAAGTTGTTGCTGCTGGGCCAGAACCCAGTCCTGATGCAGTACCCGCTCCTGCTCACGTGGTTCACATGACGCCACCTCAGCGCTATAGCGGTGATCCAGCATCGTGCTGTGGTTTCCTCAACCAAATTGATATTCATTTGGTGATGAATCCGCGTTCCTACCCCACTGACAGAACCAAAATTGCTTTTCTGATCAACCATTTGTCCGGGAAAGCTCTAGCATGGGCCAACCCCATGTGGGAGAATACGTCCCCAATGTCCTTTGCAGACTTTCTAACAGCTTTTAAACGTACATTTGATCAGCCCGGCCAGGTTGCTTCTGCTGGCAAAGCTCTGCTTAGGATCCAACAGGGCAATAAATCAGTAGCGGATTATACCATTGAATTCCGCACTCTGGCAGCTGAAGTAGTTTGGAATAACGACTCTCTCGTAACAGCTTTTCAGGAAGGTTTGGCCGCTTACATATTAGATGAAATAGCATCCAGGGAATTGCCTGTTCTTCTGGATGATGTAATAGATTATATCATTCTAATCGACAACCGTATAAGAGAGAGGCGTAGTCAGATAAGGATGAATACACAGGGGTTACCTGCTTTACCCAGTACTGCACTACTAGCATTACCTCCCCCTAATCAACCACCTCCCGAACCCATGCAATTAGGTGCTGTAGGCTTATCTGAAGCTGAAAGAACGTACCGCAGAAGGGAGGGCTTGTGCCTTTATTGTGGAAAGAGGGGGCATCTCCGAAGAAACTGTCCTAGTTTGCAGGGAAACTACAGCACCTAAGGCCTAGAGAGGGGTCGGCCTCGGGTGTTATGGTTTTTTCCCCTCATGTGTCCATCTCCAGACCATTCATTACGGTTACTCTTTTAGTCAATCAAACCACTGTAACAACTAAAGCCTTGATCGATTCAGGTGCTGCAGATAACTTTATCGATGAGAACTTTGCTAAAACCGCAGCCTTGAATCTGATCCAAAAGGCCACACCCTTGGCCGTTGAGGCCATAGATGGTAGACCATAGATGGTAGACCACTTGAGAAACCTCTGGTGACCCATGAGACCCAAGAAATGGTTATGGCCATGGGTGCCTTACACAAAGAAAGGATAACCTTCCAAATAATTGACTCCCCTACAGCTTCCATCATACTGGGCTTCCCCTGGTTAGTTAAGCATAACCCGGTACTTGATTGGGGTTGTTTGGATATACTCTCGAGGGGGGAATCCTGTCAATAAGACTGTATTTGTTTACTTAATGTGCCTACAGCTAAACCACTTTCTGTTTCTGTCCCTCCTGTGTATGCAGACCTCGCATTGGTCTTTGAAAAAAGGGAAGCTGATAAACTACCCCCACACCGGGATTATGATTGTGCCATAAACTTGTTACCTGGAACGATGCCTCCTAGGGGCAAGGTCTACCCACTTTCTGAGAAAGAAAACCAGGTCATGGAGGAGTACATACAGGAATCCTTACGTAAAGGTTTTATCAGAAGGTCCTCCTCTCCGGCTGGTGCTGGTTTCTTTTTTGTTGCCAAGAAACAGGGCGATTTAAGGCCATGTATAGACTATAGGGGCCTGAATAATATAACAGTTAAAAATGCTTATCCTATCCATCTCATTACTGAGTTGTTTGACCGTGTCAAAGGTTCTAGATATTTTACCAAACTAGACCTCAGGGGGGCTTATAACTTGGTTCGTATAAAAGAAAACGATGAATGGAAGACAGCGTTCAATACACGCAGTGGGCATTACGAGTATCTAGTTATGCCTTTTGGACTGTGTAATGCTCCTGCTGTCTTTCAGGACCTCATAAATGATGTCCTTAGAGATTTACTACACGTCTGTGCCGTGGTCTATCTCGATGATATACTTGTATTTTCTCCTGATCTGGAGTCTCATCATGCCCATGTGAGGAAGGTACTTAAGAGATTGCTACAAAACGGTCTTTATTGTAAATTGGAGAAATGTTTATTTGATAAAAAATCAGTACAATTCCTAGGGTACATCATTTCTGAACAGGGGTTCAGCATGGATCCTTCTAAATTAGAAGCCATGTTGTCTTGGCCTCTTCCTCAAGGCCTTAAGGCAATACAGCGATTTATAGGCTTTGCCAATTATTATCGCAGGTTTATTAAAAACTTTTCATCAGTCATTTCTCCTATCACTAAACTGACTAAAACGGGTGTGCTACACCATCCCGATCCTTCCCTTCGTAATGGAAGTAGACGCTTCATAATCAGGTGTGGGAGCTGTATTATCACAAAGACTATCCTATAACGAACCCCTCCATCCTTGTTGTTACTTTTCTAAAAAACTAACTGATTCGGAAAAGAATTACGACGTCGGGAACAGGGAACTATTAGCTATTGTGATGGCTTTTAAAGAGTGGAGGTACTTATTAGAAGGAGCCAGACACGAAATCCTGGTTATAACTGATCATAAGACTCTCTCCTATATAGCTGATGCTAAAAGGTTGTCCTCTCGTCAAGCCAGATGGTCCTTATTTCTTTCACGCTTTCAGTTCATTATCACATATAGGCCTGGGTACCGTAATGTCAAGGCTGATGCTATCTCCCGACAATACGAACCTTTGGAGTCTATTGCCCCCGCTCCTGAACCCATTGTACCCATGTCTAAGATAATAGCCGCTACCCGTTTGGTTATTTCGTCCCTTTTCCTTGATGGTATCAAGGCATACCAAACCCAAGCACCCTCTGAGACACCTGTTGATAGATTATACGTGAAAGAAGATGACAGAAAGAAATTGTTAGTTTTATTTCACACCGCCAAAATGGCTGGTCACCCAGGGGTTACCAAAACATACAAGGGTCTCCTTCAACAGTTTTGGTGGCCTTCACTTAAGCAAGACGTAGTGGATTATGTGCAGGCTTGTCGTGTTTGTGCACAGTGTAAGTCCCCTACTGTTAAACCCCCGGGCCTCCTAATGCCTCTATCCGTACCCAAGAACCAATGGACTTATCCATGGACTTTATTGTGGATCTTCCTTCATCCGATGGAATGACAGTAATTTTGACTGTGACTGATAGGTTCTCTAAGATGGCACACTTTATTCCACTTAAAAAACTACCTTCTGCGGTTCAGTTGGCTCGGGTATTTACCAAAGAGGTTTTCCGCTTGCATGGTATACCACAGGATATCGTATCCGACAGGGGCCCTCAATTTGTCTCTCGGTTTTGGAGGGGCTTTTGTGCTGAGATGGGGATTTCCTTGTCATTTACTTCCTCCTATCATCCACAATCTAATGGAGCTGCCGAACGGGCGAATCAATCTGTGGAGTTATATTTACGCTGCTTCACGAATGCACACCAGGACAACTGGTCTCACCTCCTTCCCTGGGCTGAATTCACCAGGAACACTGTGACTCATTCGTCCACTGGCTTAAGTCCTTTTTTGGTTGCTTATGGGTTCCAACCCTCTGTCCTTCCCGGGGGTATTCTCCGACAAGGGAATACCCGCTTTGGACGAGCACCTCACCTCCTTACGGAAGATGTGGGATCAGGTCCATGCTACTCTTTCTCGTGTGGCTGTTACTCAGAAGAGATTTGCTGATCGTCGTAGAGGTGCTGCTCCTTCTTATGTTCCGCGTGATAGGGTTTGGTTGTCCTCTAGGAATCTTCGCCTCAGGGTCCCCTCGATGAAATTTGCGCCCAGGTTCCTTGACCCCTATAGGGTATTGTGTAGGGTGAATCCCGTGTCCTACTCCCTGGCCTTGCCTCCTTCCATGTGTATACCTAACACTTTTGAAGCCCCTGCTCTGTAATCGATTCTCTGGTCCTCTCAGGCGTCCGGATTCCCTCCGCGCTGTCTCTAGTAACGTGTACGAAGTGACTGCCCTGCTTGATTCTCGTTTTTCTCGGGGTCGCTTGCAGTATCTGGTTGACTGGAAGGGATACGGCCCTGAGGAGCGGTCCTGGGTTTCTGCCTTTGACTTGAACGCGCCCTCTTTGATCCGCTCCTTTCATGCGCGGTTTCATTTGAAGCCTTTGGCTTCCCGCCCGTTGGGCGGTCCTCGAGGGGGGGTTATGTCAGGGGTCCGCGGTCTCTCCTCCTCCTACCTCTCGGCAGGGGGGCGTCTCCTCTCCGCTGCTCGCCGCTTGCATCCTTCACGCCTCCCAGCGGCAGCATGTATAACACTGCACGCTGGAAGGCCGTTGATTTATGCAAACGCTGGGGTCA